>NW_027327475.1:0-300000 GCF_047675955.1 Chlorocebus sabaeus | reverse complement strand
TCACAGAACTCAAAGAAGTTTCTCAGAAAGCTTCTTTCACACTTTTAGTGGCGGATATTTCCTTTGGACCTATAGTCTTCAAAGAGATCCGAAATAACATTTCTCAGATTCCACAGAAATAAGCCTAGCCAACAGTTCTACGAAATACAGCTGTTTCTCAGTGACAGGAAATCACATATCACAAAGCAGTTCCTCGGAAAGCTTCTTTTCACTTTTTAACTGAAGCTATATCCTTTTTCACCATAGCGACGTATGGACTTCCAAAGACCACTTTGGAAATTCCACAAGAACAGTCTTGGTGAAAGGCTTCTTGAGGGGAAAGCTGTAACTCTGTGAGATGAACTAAGAGAACACAAAACCGTTTCTCAGAAAGCTTCTTTCCAGTTTTTAACTGAAGATATTTCCCTTTTCACCATAGCCCTCTATGGGCTTCCAAATATCAATTTGAAAATAACACAAGATCAGTCTTAGTGAATGGCTTTTTGTTCGGAAAGCTGTAACTCTCTGAGATGAATTAACAAAACACAAAGCAGTTTCTCAGAAAGCTTCTTTTCAGTTTTTATCTTACGATATTTCCTTTTTCACCATAGTTCTCTAAGCACTTCCAAATATCACTTCGCAAATTTCACAAGAACAGTCTTAGTAAACGACTTCTTGAGGGGAATGCTGTACCTCTGTGAGATGGATTAACAGAACACAAAGCAGTTTCTCAGAAACGTTCTTTCCACTTTTTAACTGAAGATATTTCCTTTTTCCCCATAGCTCTCTATGGGCTTCCAAATATCACTTTGCAAAATCCACGAGAACAGTCTTAGTGAACGGTTTCTTGAGGGGAAAGCTGTAAGTCTGTGAGATGAATTCAGAGAACACAAAGCAGTTTCTCAGAAATTTTCTTTTCAGTTTTTATCTTAGGATATTTTCTTTTTAACCATAGATCTCTATGGTTTTCCATATACCTTTTTCCAAATTCCACAAAAACAGCTTTAGCGAAAGTTTTCTTGAGGGGAAAGCCGTAATTCTGTGAGATGAATTAACAGAACACAAAGCAATTTCTCAGAAAGCTACTTTCCAGTTTTTATCTGAAGATATTTCCTTTACACCATGGTCCTCTATGGGCTTCCAAATATCACTTTGCAAATTCCACAAGAACAGTCTTACTGAACGACTTCTTGAGGGGAAAGCTGTAATTCTATAAGATGAATTAACAGAACACAAAGTCGTTTCTCAGAAAGCTTCTTTTCAGTTCTTATCTTAGGAAATTTCTTTTTCACCACAGCCCTCTATGGGCTTCCAAATGTCACTTTGCAAATTCCACAAGAACAGTCTTAGCGGAATGCTTCTTGAGGGGAAAGGTGTAACACTGTCAGATGAATTAACAGAACACAAAGCAGTTTCTCAGAAAACTTCTTTCCAGTTTATAACTGAAGATATTTCCTTTTTCACCATAGCCCCCTATGGGTTTCCAAATATCACTTTGAAAATTCCACAAGAACGGTCTTAATGAACGGTTTCTGGAGGGCAAAGCTGTAACTGTGTGAGATGAATTAACGGAACACAAAGTAGTTTCTCAAGAAGCTTCTTTCTAGTTTTCATCTGAGGACATTTCCTTTTTCACCATAGCCCTCTATGGGCTTCCAAATTTCACTTTGCAAATTCCACAAGAACAGTCTTAACGAAAGACTTCTTGAGGGGAAAGCTGTAACTCTGTGAGATGAATTAACAGAAAACAAAGCAGTTTCTCAGAAAGCTTCTATACACTTTCTAACTGAAGATATTCCTTTTTTCACCATAACCCTATATGGGCTTCCAAATATTACTTTGCGAATTACACAAGAACAGTCATAGCGAAAGGCTTCTCGAGGGGAAAGCTGTAACTCTGTGAGATGAATTAACAGAACACAAAGCAGTTTCTCAGAAAGCTTCTTTCCAGTTTTTATCTAAGGACATTTCCTTTTTCTCCATAGCCCTCTATGGGCTTCTAAATATCCCGTTCTAAATTGCACAAGAACAGTCTTAGCGAAAGGATTCTTGAGAGGAAAGCTGTAACTCTGTGAGATGAATTAAGAGAACACAAAGCAGTTTTTCAGAAAGCTTCTTTTCAGTTTTTATCTTAGGTTATTTCCTTTTTCACTGTAGACCTCTGTAGGCTTCTAAATATCACTTCCCAAATTCGACAAGAACAGTCTTAGGGAAAGGCTTCGTGAGGGGAAAGCTGTAACTTTGTGAGATGAATTAACAGAACACAACGCAGTGTCTCAGAAAGCTTCTTTCCCGTTTTAAACCGAAGATATTTCCTTTTCACCATAGCTCTCTATGGCCTTCGAAATGTCACGTTGCAAATTCCACAAGAACAGTCATAGCGAAAGGCTTCCTCAGGGGAAAGCTGTAACTCTGTGGGGTGAATTCACAGATCAGAAAGCTGTTTCTCAGAAAGCTTCTTTCTCACGTTTATGGCGGATATTTCCTTTGGCCCTATAGTCTTCAACGGGAACCGAATTATCCCTTCTCAGATTCCACAGAAATAAGGTTAGCAAACAGCTCTATGACATATAGCTCTCACTCAGTGAGTGGAAGTCACGTATCACAAAGCAGTTTCTCAGAAATGTTCTTTTCAGTTTTTATCTTAGGATATTTCCTTTTTCACCATAGCCCTCTATGGGCTTACAAATACCACTCTGCAAATTCCACAAGAACAGTCTTACCGAAAGGCTTCTTAAGGGGAAAGCTGTAACTCTGTGTGGTGAATTTACAGAACACAAAGCAGTTTCTCAGAAAGCTTCTTTTCAGCTTTTATCTTAGGGTATTTCCTTTTTCACCATAGCCCTATAAGGGCTTACAAATATCACTATGAGTATTACACAAGAAGAGTCTTAGCAAAAGTCTTTTTGAGGGTAAAGCTGTAACTCTTTGAGATGAATTAACAGAACACAAAGCAGTTTCTTAGAAAGCTTCTTTCCATTTTTTAACTGAAGGTATTTCCCTTTTCACCACAGCCGTCTATGGGCTTCGAAATATCACTTTGCAAATTCAAAAAGAACAGTCCTAGCGAAAGGCTTCTTGAGTGGAATGCTGTAACTCTGTGAGATGAATTAACAGATCTCAGAGAAGTTTCTCAGAAAGCTTCTTTCTCACTTTTAGCGGCAGATATTTCCTTTGGCCCTATAGTCTTCAAAGGGATCCAAAATAACAGTTCTCCGATTCCATAGAAATAAGGCTATCAAACAGCTCTAGGAAATAGAGCTGTAACTCAGTGAGTGGAAGTCACATAATACTAAACCGTTTCTCAGAAAGCCTCTTTCAGTTTTTAACTGAAGCTATATCCTTTTTCACCGTAGCCCTCTATGGGCTTCAAAATATCACTTTGAAAATACAGCAAGAACAGTCTTAGCGAAAGGCTTCTAGAGGGGAAAGCTGTAACTCTGTTAGGTGAATTAACAGAACACAAAGCAGTTTCTCAGGAATGTTCTTTACAGTTTTTATCTGAAGATATTTCCTTTTCTCCATAGCGCTCTATGGGCTACCAAATATCACATTTCAAATTCCGCAAGAACAGTCTTAGCGAAAGACTTCCTGAGGGGAAAGCTGTAAGTCTGTGAGATGAATTAAAAGAACACAAAGCAATTTCTCAGAAAGCTTCTTTCCAGTTTTTATCGGAGGATATTTCGTTTTCACCATAGCCGTCTATTGGCTTCCAAATATCATTTTTCAAATTGTGCAAGAATAATCTTAGCGAAAGGCTTCTTGAGGGGAAAGCTGTAACTCTGTGAAATGAATTCGCAAATCACAAAGAAGTTTCTCAGAAAGCTTCTTTCTAACTTTAACGACGGATATTTCCTTTGGCCCTTCAGTCTTCAAAGGGATCCGAAATAACAGTTCTCAGATTCCACAGAAATAAGACTGCCAAACAGCTCTATGAAATACAGCTGTAACTCCGTGAGTGGAAGTCATATATCACAAAGCAGTTTCTCAGAAAGCTTCTTTTCAGTTTTTAACTGAAGATATATCCTTTTTCACTATAGGTCACTATGAGCTTCCAAATATCACTTTGCATATTCCACAAGAACTGTCTTAGCGAAAGGCTTCTTGAAGGGAAACCTGTAACTCTGTGAGATGAATTAACAAAACACAAAGCAGTTTCTCAGAATGGTTCTTTTCAGTTTTTATCTTAGGATATTTACGTTTTCACCATCGACTTCTATGGGCTTACAAATATCACTTTGCAAATTCCACAAGAACAGTCTTAGCGAAAGGCTTCTAGAGGGGAAAGCTGAAACTCTGTGAGGTGAATTAACAGAATACAAAGCAGTTTCTCAGAAAGTTTCTTTCCAGTTTTTAACTGAAGGTATTTCCTTTTTCACCATAGCCCTCGACGGGCTTTCAAATATCACTTTGCAAATTCCACAAGAACAGTCTTAGCGAACGGCTTCTTGAGGGGAAAGCTGAAACTCTGTCAGATAAATTAACAGAACACAAAACAGTTTGTTGGAAAGCTTCTTTCCATTTTTGATCCGAGGACATTTCCTTTTACACCATAGCCCTCTCACGGCTTCCAAATATCACTTTGCAAATTCCACGAGAACCGTCTTAGCGAAAGACTTCTGGAGGGGAAAGCTGAAACTCTGTGAGATGAATTAACAGAAAACAAAGCAGTTTCTCAGAAAGCTTCTTTCCAGTTTTTAATTGAAGATATTTCCTTTTTCACCATATCCCTCCATGGGCTTCCAAATATCACATTGCAAATTCCACAAGAACAGTCTTAGCGAAATGCTTCTTGAGGGGTAAGCTGTAACTCTGTGAGATGAATTAACAGAACACAAAGCAGTTTCTCAGAAAACTTCTTTCCAGTTTTTATGTGAGGAAATTTCCTTTTTAAACGTACCCCTCTATGGGCTTCCAAATATCACTTTGTAAACTCCACAAGAACAGTCTTAGCGAAAGGATTCTTGATAGGAAAGCTGTAACTCTGTGCATGAATTAACAGAACACAAAGCAGTTTCTCAGAAAGCTTCTTTCCAGTTTTTAACTGAAGATATTTCCTTTTTCACCATAGCGCTCTATGGGCTTCCAAATATCTCTTTGGAAATTCCAGAAGAACAGTCTTAGTGAAGGGCTTCTTGAGGGTAGAGCTGTAATACTGTGAGATGAATTAACAAAACACAAAGCAGTTTCTCAGAAAGCTTCTTTCCAGTTTTTATGTGAGGAAATTTCCTTTTTAACCGTACCCCTCTATGGGCTTCCAAATATCACTTTGTAAACTCCACAAGAACAGTCTTAGCGAAAGGATTCGTGATAGGAAAGGTGTAACTCTGTGTATGAATTAACAGAACACAAAGCAGTTTCTCAGAAAGCTTCTCTCCAGTTTTTAACTGAAGATATTTCCATTTTCACCATAGCCCTCTATGAGCTTCCAAATATCATTTTGCAAATTTCACAACAACAGTCTTAATGAACGGCTTCTTGAGGGGAAAGCTATAACTCTGTGAGATGAATTGACGGTACGCAAAACAGTTTCTCAAAAAGCTTCTTTTCAGTTTTTATCTTAGGATATTTCCTTTTTCACCATAGCCCTCTATTGTTTTCCAAATATCACTTTGCAAATTCCACGAGAACAGTCTTAGCGAAAGGCCTCTTGAGGGGAAACTGTAGCTCTGTGAGATCAATTCACAGAACTCAAAGAAGTTTCTCAGAAAGCTTCTTTCACACTTTTAGTGGCGGATATTTCCTTTGGACCTATAGTCTTCAAAGAGATCCGAAATAACATTTCTCAGATTCCACAGAAATAAGCCTAGCCAACAGTTCTACGAAATACAGCTGTTTCTCAGTGACAGGAAATCACATATCACAAAGCAGTTCCTCGGAAAGCTTCTTTTCACTTTTTAACTGAAGCTATATCCTTTTTCACCATAGCGACGTATGGACTTCCAAAGACCACTTTGGAAATTCCACAAGAACAGTCTTGGTGAAAGGCTTCTTGAGGGGAAAGCTGTAACTCTGTGAGATGAACTAAGAGAACACAAAACCGTTTCTCAGAAAGCTTCTTTCCAGTTTTTAACTGAAGATATTTCCCTTTTCACCATAGCCCTCTATGGGCTTCCAAATATCAATTTGAAAATAACACAAGATCAGTCTTAGTGAATGGCTTTTTGTTCGGAAAGCTGTAACTCTCTGAGATGAATTAACAAAACACAAAGCAGTTTCTCAGAAAGCTTCTTTTCAGTTTTTATCTTACGATATTTCCTTTTTCACCATAGTTCTCTAAGCACTTCCAAATATCACTTCGCAAATTTCACAAGAACAGTCTTAGTAAACGACTTCTTGAGGGGAATGCTGTACCTCTGTGAGATGGATTAACAGAACACAAAGCAGTTTCTCAGAAACGTTCTTTCCACTTTTTAACTGAAGATATTTCCTTTTTCCCCATAGCTCTCTATGGGCTTCCAAATATCACTTTGCAAAATCCACGAGAACAGTCTTAGTGAACGGTTTCTTGAGGGGAAAGCTGTAAGTCTGTGAGATGAATTCAGAGAACACAAAGCAGTTTCTCAGAAATTTTCTTTTCAGTTTTTATCTTAGGATATTTTCTTTTTAACCATAGATCTCTATGGTTTTCCATATACCTTTTTCCAAATTCCACAAAAACAGCTTTAGCGAAAGTTTTCTTGAGGGGAAAGCCGTAATTCTGTGAGATGAATTAACAGAACACAAAGCAATTTCTCAGAAAGCTACTTTCCAGTTTTTATCTGAAGATATTTCCTTTACACCATGGTCCTCTATGGGCTTCCAAATATCACTTTGCAAATTCCACAAGAACAGTCTTACTGAACGACTTCTTGAGGGGAAAGCTGTAATTCTATAAGATGAATTAACAGAACACAAAGTCGTTTCTCAGAAAGCTTCTTTTCAGTTCTTATCTTAGGAAATTTCTTTTTCACCACAGCCCTCTATGGGCTTCCAAATGTCACTTTGCAAATTCCACAAGAACAGTCTTAGCGGAATGCTTCTTGAGGGGAAAGGTGTAACACTGTCAGATGAATTAACAGAACACAAAGCAGTTTCTCAGAAAACTTCTTTCCAGTTTATAACTGAAGATATTTCCTTTTTCACCATAGCCCCCTATGGGTTTCCAAATATCACTTTGAAAATTCCACAAGAACGGTCTTAATGAACGGTTTCTGGAGGGCAAAGCTGTAACTGTGTGAGATGAATTAACGGAACACAAAGTAGTTTCTCAAGAAGCTTCTTTCTAGTTTTCATCTGAGGACATTTCCTTTTTCACCATAGCCCTCTATGGGCTTCCAAATTTCACTTTGCAAATTCCACAAGAACAGTCTTAACGAAAGACTTCTTGAGGGGAAAGCTGTAACTCTGTGAGATGAATTAACAGAAAACAAAGCAGTTTCTCAGAAAGCTTCTATACACTTTCTAACTGAAGATATTCCTTTTTTCACCATAACCCTATATGGGCTTCCAAATATTACTTTGCGAATTACACAAGAACAGTCATAGCGAAAGGCTTCTCGAGGGGAAAGCTGTAACTCTGTGAGATGAATTAACAGAACACAAAGCAGTTTCTCAGAAAGCTTCTTTCCAGTTTTTATCTAAGGACATTTCCTTTTTCTCCATAGCCCTCTATGGGCTTCTAAATATCCCGTTCTAAATTGCACAAGAACAGTCTTAGCGAAAGGATTCTTGAGAGGAAAGCTGTAACTCTGTGAGATGAATTAAGAGAACACAAAGCAGTTTTTCAGAAAGCTTCTTTTCAGTTTTTATCTTAGGTTATTTCCTTTTTCACTGTAGACCTCTGTAGGCTTCTAAATATCACTTCCCAAATTCGACAAGAACAGTCTTAGGGAAAGGCTTCGTGAGGGGAAAGCTGTAACTTTGTGAGATGAATTAACAGAACACAACGCAGTGTCTCAGAAAGCTTCTTTCCCGTTTTAAACCGAAGATATTTCCTTTTCACCATAGCTCTCTATGGCCTTCGAAATGTCACGTTGCAAATTCCACAAGAACAGTCATAGCGAAAGGCTTCCTCAGGGGAAAGCTGTAACTCTGTGGGGTGAATTCACAGATCAGAAAGCTGTTTCTCAGAAAGCTTCTTTCTCACGTTTATGGCGGATATTTCCTTTGGCCCTATAGTCTTCAACGGGAACCGAATTATCCCTTCTCAGATTCCACAGAAATAAGGTTAGCAAACAGCTCTATGACATATAGCTCTCACTCAGTGAGTGGAAGTCACGTATCACAAAGCAGTTTCTCAGAAATGTTCTTTTCAGTTTTTATCTTAGGATATTTCCTTTTTCACCATAGCCCTCTATGGGCTTACAAATACCACTCTGCAAATTCCACAAGAACAGTCTTACCGAAAGGCTTCTTAAGGGGAAAGCTGTAACTCTGTGTGGTGAATTTACAGAACACAAAGCAGTTTCTCAGAAAGCTTCTTTTCAGCTTTTATCTTAGGGTATTTCCTTTTTCACCATAGCCCTATAAGGGCTTACAAATATCACTATGAGTATTACACAAGAAGAGTCTTAGCAAAAGTCTTTTTGAGGGTAAAGCTGTAACTCTTTGAGATGAATTAACAGAACACAAAGCAGTTTCTTAGAAAGCTTCTTTCCATTTTTTAACTGAAGGTATTTCCCTTTTCACCACAGCCGTCTATGGGCTTCGAAATATCACTTTGCAAATTCAAAAAGAACAGTCCTAGCGAAAGGCTTCTTGAGTGGAATGCTGTAACTCTGTGAGATGAATTAACAGATCTCAGAGAAGTTTCTCAGAAAGCTTCTTTCTCACTTTTAGCGGCAGATATTTCCTTTGGCCCTATAGTCTTCAAAGGGATCCAAAATAACAGTTCTCCGATTCCATAGAAATAAGGCTATCAAACAGCTCTAGGAAATAGAGCTGTAACTCAGTGAGTGGAAGTCACATAATACTAAACCGTTTCTCAGAAAGCCTCTTTCAGTTTTTAACTGAAGCTATATCCTTTTTCACCGTAGCCCTCTATGGGCTTCAAAATATCACTTTGAAAATACAGCAAGAACAGTCTTAGCGAAAGGCTTCTAGAGGGGAAAGCTGTAACTCTGTTAGGTGAATTAACAGAACACAAAGCAGTTTCTCAGGAATGTTCTTTACAGTTTTTATCTGAAGATATTTCCTTTTCTCCATAGCGCTCTATGGGCTACCAAATATCACATTTCAAATTCCGCAAGAACAGTCTTAGCGAAAGACTTCCTGAGGGGAAAGCTGTAAGTCTGTGAGATGAATTAAAAGAACACAAAGCAATTTCTCAGAAAGCTTCTTTCCAGTTTTTATCGGAGGATATTTCGTTTTCACCATAGCCGTCTATTGGCTTCCAAATATCATTTTTCAAATTGTGCAAGAATAATCTTAGCGAAAGGCTTCTTGAGGGGAAAGCTGTAACTCTGTGAAATGAATTCGCAAATCACAAAGAAGTTTCTCAGAAAGCTTCTTTCTAACTTTAACGACGGATATTTCCTTTGGCCCTTCAGTCTTCAAAGGGATCCGAAATAACAGTTCTCAGATTCCACAGAAATAAGACTGCCAAACAGCTCTATGAAATACAGCTGTAACTCCGTGAGTGGAAGTCATATATCACAAAGCAGTTTCTCAGAAAGCTTCTTTTCAGTTTTTAACTGAAGATATATCCTTTTTCACTATAGGTCACTATGAGCTTCCAAATATCACTTTGCATATTCCACAAGAACTGTCTTAGCGAAAGGCTTCTTGAAGGGAAACCTGTAACTCTGTGAGATGAATTAACAAAACACAAAGCAGTTTCTCAGAATGGTTCTTTTCAGTTTTTATCTTAGGATATTTACGTTTTCACCATCGACTTCTATGGGCTTACAAATATCACTTTGCAAATTCCACAAGAACAGTCTTAGCGAAAGGCTTCTAGAGGGGAAAGCTGAAACTCTGTGAGGTGAATTAACAGAATACAAAGCAGTTTCTCAGAAAGTTTCTTTCCAGTTTTTAACTGAAGGTATTTCCTTTTTCACCATAGCCCTCGACGGGCTTTCAAATATCACTTTGCAAATTCCACAAGAACAGTCTTAGCGAACGGCTTCTTGAGGGGAAAGCTGAAACTCTGTCAGATAAATTAACAGAACACAAAACAGTTTGTTGGAAAGCTTCTTTCCATTTTTGATCCGAGGACATTTCCTTTTACACCATAGCCCTCTCACGGCTTCCAAATATCACTTTGCAAATTCCACGAGAACCGTCTTAGCGAAAGACTTCTGGAGGGGAAAGCTGAAACTCTGTGAGATGAATTAACAGAAAACAAAGCAGTTTCTCAGAAAGCTTCTTTCCAGTTTTTAATTGAAGATATTTCCTTTTTCACCATATCCCTCCATGGGCTTCCAAATATCACATTGCAAATTCCACAAGAACAGTCTTAGCGAAATGCTTCTTGAGGGGTAAGCTGTAACTCTGTGAGATGAATTAACAGAACACAAAGCAGTTTCTCAGAAAACTTCTTTCCAGTTTTTATGTGAGGAAATTTCCTTTTTAAACGTACCCCTCTATGGGCTTCCAAATATCACTTTGTAAACTCCACAAGAACAGTCTTAGCGAAAGGATTCTTGATAGGAAAGCTGTAACTCTGTGCATGAATTAACAGAACACAAAGCAGTTTCTCAGAAAGCTTCTTTCCAGTTTTTAACTGAAGATATTTCCTTTTTCACCATAGCGCTCTATGGGCTTCCAAATATCTCTTTGGAAATTCCAGAAGAACAGTCTTAGTGAAGGGCTTCTTGAGGGTAGAGCTGTAATACTGTGAGATGAATTAACAAAACACAAAGCAGTTTCTCAGAAAGCTTCTTTCCAGTTTTTATGTGAGGAAATTTCCTTTTTAACCGTACCCCTCTATGGGCTTCCAAATATCACTTTGTAAACTCCACAAGAACAGTCTTAGCGAAAGGATTCGTGATAGGAAAGGTGTAACTCTGTGTATGAATTAACAGAACACAAAGCAGTTTCTCAGAAAGCTTCTCTCCAGTTTTTAACTGAAGATATTTCCATTTTCACCATAGCCCTCTATGAGCTTCCAAATATCATTTTGCAAATTTCACAACAACAGTCTTAATGAACGGCTTCTTGAGGGGAAAGCTATAACTCTGTGAGATGAATTGACGGTACGCAAAACAGTTTCTCAAAAAGCTTCTTTTCAGTTTTTATCTTAGGATATTTCCTTTTTCACCATAGCCCTCTATTGTTTTCCAAATATCACTTTGCAAATTCCACGAGAACAGTCTTAGCGAAAGGCCTCTTGAGGGGAAACTGTAGCTCTGTGAGATCAATTCACAGAACTCAAAGAAGTTTCTCAGAAAGCTTCTTTCACACTTTTAGTGGCGGATATTTCCTTTGGACCTATAGTCTTCAAAGAGATCCGAAGTAACATTTCTCAGATTCCACAGAAATAAGCCTAGCCAACAGTTCTACGAAATACAGCTGTTTCTCAGTGACAGGAAATCACATATCACAAAGCAGTTCCTCGGAAAGCTTCTTTTCACTTTTTAACTGAAGCTATATCCTTTTTCACCATAGCGACGTATGGACTTCCAAAGACCACTTTGGAAATTCCACAAGAACAGTCTTGGTGAAAGGCTTCTTGAGGGGAAAGCTGTAACTCTGTGAGATGAACTAAGAGAACACAAAACCGTTTCTCAGAAAGCTTCTTTCCAGTTTTTAACTGAAGATATTTCCCTTTTCACCATAGCCCTCTATGGGCTTCCAAATATCAATTTGAAAATAACACAAGATCAGTCTTAGTGAATGGCTTTTTGTTCGGAAAGCTGTAACTCTCTGAGATGAATTAACAAAACACAAAGCAGTTTCTCAGAAAGCTTCTTTTCAGTTTTTATCTTACGATATTTCCTTTTTCACCATAGTTCTCTAAGCACTTCCAAATATCACTTCGCAAATTTCACAAGAACAGTCTTAGTAAACGACTTCTTGAGGGGAATGCTGTACCTCTGTGAGATGGATTAACAGAACACAAAGCAGTTTCTCAGAAACGTTCTTTCCACTTTTTAACTGAAGATATTTCCTTTTTCCCCATAGCTCTCTATGGGCTTCCAAATATCACTTTGCAAAATCCACGAGAACAGTCTTAGTGAACGGTTTCTTGAGGGGAAAGCTGTAAGTCTGTGAGATGAATTCAGAGAACACAAAGCAGTTTCTCAGAAATTTTCTTTTCAGTTTTTATCTTAGGATATTTTCTTTTTAACCATAGATCTCTATGGTTTTCCATATACCTTTTTCCAAATTCCACAAAAACAGCTTTAGCGAAAGTTTTCTTGAGGGGAAAGCCGTAATTCTGTGAGATGAATTAACAGAACACAAAGCAATTTCTCAGAAAGCTACTTTCCAGTTTTTATCTGAAGATATTTCCTTTACACCATGGTCCTCTATGGGCTTCCAAATATCACTTTGCAAATTCCACAAGAACAGTCTTACTGAACGACTTCTTGAGGGGAAAGCTGTAATTCTATAAGATGAATTAACAGAACACAAAGTCGTTTCTCAGAAAGCTTCTTTTCAGTTCTTATCTTAGGAAATTTCTTTTTCACCACAGCCCTCTATGGGCTTCCAAATGTCACTTTGCAAATTCCACAAGAACAGTCTTAGCGGAATGCTTCTTGAGGGGAAAGGTGTAACACTGTCAGATGAATTAACAGAACACAAAGCAGTTTCTCAGAAAACTTCTTTCCAGTTTATAACTGAAGATATTTCCTTTTTCACCATAGCCCCCTATGGGTTTCCAAATATCACTTTGAAAATTCCACAAAAACGGTCTTAATGAACGGTTTCTGGAGGGCAAAGCTGTAACTGTGTGAGATGAATTAACTGAACACAAAGTAGTTTCTCAAGAAGCTTCTTTCTAGTTTTCATCTGAGGACATTTCCTTTTTCACCATAGCCCTCTATGGGCTTCCAAATTTCACTTTGCAAATTCCACAAGAACAGTCTTAACGAAAGACTTCTTGAGGGGAAAGCTGTAACTCTGTGAGATGAATTAACAGAAAACAAAGCAGTTTCTCAGAAAGCTTCTATACACTTTCTAACTGAAGATATTCCTTTTTTCACCATAACCCTATATGGGCTTCCAAATATTACTTTGCGAATTACACAAGAACAGTCATAGCGAAAGGCTTCTCGAGGGGAAAGCTGTAACTCTGTGAGATGGATTAACAGAACACAAAGCAGTTTCTCAGAAAGCTTCTTTCCAGTTTTTATCTAAGGACATTTCCTTTTTCTCCATAGCCCTCTATGGGCTTCTAAATATCCCGTTCTAAATTGCACAAGAACAGTCTTAGCGAAAGGATTCTTGAGAGGAAAGCTGTAACTCTGTGAGATGAATTAAGAGAACACAAAGCAGTTTTTCAGAAAGCTTCTTTTCAGTTTTTATCTTAGGTTATTTCCTTTTTCACTGTAGACCTCTGTAGGCTTCTAAATATCACTTCCCAAATTCGACAAGAACAGTCTTAGGGAAAGGCTTCGTGAGGGGAAAGCTGTAACTTTGTGAGATGAATTGACAGAACACAACGCAGTGTCTCAGAAAGCTTCTTTCCCGTTTTAAACCGAAGATATTTCCTTTTCACCATAGCTCTCTATGGCCTTCGAAATGTCCCGTTGCAAATTCCACAAGAACAGTCATAGCGAAAGGCTTCCTCAGGGGAAAGCTGTAACTCTGTGGGATGAATTCACAGATCAGAAAGCTGTTTCTCAGAAAGCTTCTTTCTCACGTTTATGGCGGATATTTCCTTTGGCCCTATAGTCTTCAACGGGAACCGAATTATCCCTTCTCAGATTCCACAGAAATACGGTTAGCAAACAGCTCTATGACATATAGCTCTCACTCAGTGAGTGGAAGTCACGTATCACAAAGCAGTTTCTCAGAAATGTTCTTTTCAGTTTTTATCTTAGGATATTTCCTTTTTCACCATAGCCCTCTATGGGCTTACAAATACCACTCTGCAAATTCCACAAGAACAGTCTTACCGAAAGGCTTCTTAAGGGGAATGCTGTAACTCTGTGAGGTGAATTAACAGAACACAAAGCAGTTTCTCAGAAAGCTTCTTTTCAGCTTTTATCTTAGGATATTTCCTTTTTCACCATAGCCCTATAAGGGCTTACAAATATCACTATGAGTATTACACAAGAAGAGTCTTAGCAAAAGTCTTTTTGAGGGTAAAGCTGTAACTCTTTGAGATGAATTAACAGAACACAAAGCAGTTTCTTAGAAAGCTTCTTTCCATTTTTTAACTGAAGGTATTTCCCTTTTCACCACAGCCGTCTATGGGCTTCGAAATATCACTTTGCAAATTCAAAAAGAACAGTCCTAGCGAAAGGCTTCTTGAGTGGAATGCTGTAACTCTGTGAGATGAATTAACAGACCTCAGAGAAGTTTCTCAGAAAGCTTCTTTCTCACTTTTAGCGGCAGATATTTCCTTTGGCCCTATAGTCTTCAAAGGGATCCAAAATAACAGTTCTCCGATTCCATAGAAATAAGGCTATCAAACAGCTCTAGGAAATAGAGCTGTAACTCAGTGAGTGGAAGTCACATAATACTAAACCGTTTCTCAGAAAGCCTCTTTCAGTTTTTAACTGAAGCTATATCCTTTTTCACCGTAGCCCTCTATGGGCTTCAAAATATCACTTTGAAAATACAGCAAGAACAGTCTTAGCGAAAGGCTTCTAGAGGGGAAAGCTGTAACTCTGTTAGGTGAATTAACAGAACACAAAGCAGTTTCTCAGGAATGTTCTTTACAGTTTTTATCTGAAGATATTTCCTTTTCTCCATAGCGCTCTATGGGCTACCAAATATCACATTTCAAATTCCGCAAGAACAGTCTTAGCGAAAGACTTCCTGAGGGGAAAGCTGTAAGTCTGTGAGATGAATTAAAAGAACACAAAGCAATTTCTCAGAAAGCTTCTTTCCAGTTTTTATCGGAGGATATTTCGTTTTCACCATAGCCGTCTATTGGCTTCCAAATATCATTTTTCAAATTGTGCAAGAATAATCTTAGCGAAAGGCTTCTTGAGGGGAAAGCTGTAACTCTGTGAAATGAATTCGCAAATCACAAAGAAGTTTCTCAGAAAGCTTCTTTCTAACTTTAACGACGGATATTTCCTTTGGCCCTTCAGTCTTCAAAGGGATCCGAAATAACAGTTCTCAGATTCCACAGAAATAAGACTGCCAAACAGCTCTACGAAATACAGCTGTAACTCAGTGAGTGGAAGTCATATATCACAAAGCAGTTTCTCAGAAAGCTTCTTTTCAGTTTTTAACTGAAGATATATCCTTTTTCACTATAGGTCACTATGAGCTTCCAAATATCACTTTGCATATTCCACAAGAACTGTCTTAGCGTAAGGCTTCTTGAAGGGAAACCTGTAACTCTGTGAGATGAATTAACAAAACACAAAGCAGTTTCTCAGAATGGTTCTTTTCAGTTTTTATCTTAGGATATTTACGTTTTCACCATCGACTTCTATGGGCTTACAAATATCACTTTGCAAATTCCACAAGAACAGTCTTAGCGAAAGGCTTCTAGAGGGGAAAGCTGAAACTCTGTGAGGTGAATTAACAGAATACAAAGCAGTTTCTCAGAAAGCTTCTTTCCAGTTTTTAACTGAAGGTATTTCCTTTTTCACCATAGCCCTCGACGGGCTTTCAAATATCACTTTGCAAATTCCACAAGAACAGTCTTAGCGAACGGCTTCTTGAGGGGAAAACTGAAACTCTGTCAGATAAATTAACAGAACACAAAACAGTTTGTTGGAAAGCTTCTTTCCATTTTTGATCCGAGGACATTTCCTTTTACACCATAGCCCTCTCACGGCTTCCAAATATCACTTTGCAAATTCCACGAGAACCGTCTTAGTGAAAGACTTCTGGAGGGGAAAGCTGAAACTCTGTGAGATGAATTAACAGAAAACAAAGCAGTTTCTCAGAAAGCTTCTTTCCAGTTTTTAATTGAAGATATTTCCTTTTTCACCATATCCCTCCATGGGCTTCCAAATATCACATTGCAAATTCCACAAGAACAGTCTTAGCGAAATGCTTCTTGAGGGGTAAGCTGTAACTCTGTGAGATGAATTAACAGAACACAAAGCAGTTTCTCAGAAAGCTTCTTTCCAGTTTTTATGTGAGGAAATTTCCTTTTTAAACATACCCCTCTATGGGCTTCCAAATATCACTTTGTAAACTCCACAAGAACAGTCTTAGCGAAAGGATTCTTGATAGGAAATCTGTAACTCTGTGCATGAATTAACAGAACACAAAGAAGTTTCTCAGAAAGCTTCTCTCCAGTTTTTAACTGAAGATATTTCCTTTTTCACCATAGCGCTCTATGGGCTTCCAAATATCTCTTTGGAAATTCCAGAAGAACAGTCTTAGTGAAGGGCTTCTTGAGGGTAGAGCTGTAATACTGTGAGATGAATTAACAAAACACAAAGCAGTTTCTCAGAAAGCTTCTTTCCAGTTTTTATGTGAGGAAATTTCCTTTTTAACCGTACCCCTCTATGGGCTTCCAAATATCACTTTGTAAACTCCACAAGAACAGTCTTAGCGAAAGGATTCGTGATAGGAAAGGTGTAACTCTGTGTATGAATTAACAGAACACAAAGCAGTTTCTCAGAAAGCTTCTCTCCAGTTTTTAACTGAAGATATTTCCATTTTCACCATAGCCCTCTATGAGCTTCCAAATATCATTTTGCAAATTTCACAACAACAGTCTTAATGAACGGCTTCTTGAGGGGAAAGCTATAACTCTGTGAGATGAATTGACGGTACGCAAAACAGTTTCTCAAAAAGCTTCTTTTCAGTTTTTATCTTAGGATATTTCCTTTTTCACCATAGCCCTCTATTGTTTTCCAAATATCACTTTGCAAATTCCACGAGAACAGTCTTAGCGAAAGGCCTCTTGAGGGGAAACT
Organism: Chlorocebus sabaeus; assembly: GCF_047675955.1. Classification (NCBI taxonomy): domain Eukaryota; kingdom Metazoa; phylum Chordata; class Mammalia; order Primates; family Cercopithecidae; genus Chlorocebus; species Chlorocebus sabaeus. The sequence continues at coordinate 283,036 of NW_027327475.1, read as the reverse complement.
GTAGCTCTGTGAGATCAATTCACAGAACTCAAAGAAGTTTCTCAGAAAGCTTCTTTCACACTTTTAGTGGCGGATATTTCCTTTGGACCTATAGTCTTCAAAGAGATCCGAAGTAACATTTCTCAGATTCCACAGAAATAAGCCTAGCCAACAGTTCTACGAAATACAGCTGTTTCTCAGTGACAGGAAATCACATATCACAAAGCAGTTCCTCGGAAAGCTTCTTTTCACTTTTTAACTGAAGCTATATCCTTTTTCACCATAGCGACGTATGGACTTCCAAAGACCACTTTGGAAATTCCACAAGAACAGTCTTGGTGAAAGGCTTCTTGAGGGGAAAGCTGTAACTCTGTGAGATGAACTAAGAGAACACAAAACCGTTTCTCAGAAAGCTTCTTTCCAGTTTTTAACTGAAGATATTTCCCTTTTCACCATAGCCCTCTATGGGCTTCCAAATATCAATTTGAAAATAACACAAGATCAGTCTTAGTGAATGGCTTTTTGTTCGGAAAGCTGTAACTCTCTGAGATGAATTAACAAAACACAAAGCAGTTTCTCAGAAAGCTTCTTTTCAGTTTTTATCTTACGATATTTCCTTTTTCACCATAGTTCTCTAAGCACTTCCAAATATCACTTCGCAAATTTCACAAGAACAGTCTTAGTAAACGACTTCTTGAGGGGAATGCTGTACCTCTGTGAGATGGATTAACAGAACACAAAGCAGTTTCTCAGAAACGTTCTTTCCACTTTTTAACTGAAGATATTTCCTTTTTCCCCATAGCTCTCTATGGGCTTCCAAATATCACTTTGCAAAATCCACGAGAACAGTCTTAGTGAACGGTTTCTTGAGGGGAAAGCTGTAAGTCTGTGAGATGAATTCAGAGAACACAAAGCAGTTTCTCAGAAATTTTCTTTTCAGTTTTTATCTTAGGATATTTTCTTTTTAACCATAGATCTCTATGGTTTTCCATATACCTTTTTCCAAATTCCACAAAAACAGCTTTAGCGAAAGTTTTCTTGAGGGGAAAGCCGTAATTCTGTGAGATGAATTAACAGAACACAAAGCAATTTCTCAGAAAGCTACTTTCCAGTTTTTATCTGAAGATATTTCCTTTACACCATGGTCCTCTATGGGCTTCCAAATATCACTTTGCAAATTCCACAAGAACAGTCTTACTGAACGACTTCTTGAGGGGAAAGCTGTAATTCTATAAGATGAATTAACAGAACACAAAGTCGTTTCTCAGAAAGCTTCTTTTCAGTTCTTATCTTAGGAAATTTCTTTTTCACCACAGCCCTCTATGGGCTTCCAAATGTCACTTTGCAAATTCCACAAGAACAGTCTTAGCGGAATGCTTCTTGAGGGGAAAGGTGTAACACTGTCAGATGAATTAACAGAACACAAAGCAGTTTCTCAGAAAACTTCTTTCCAGTTTATAACTGAAGATATTTCTTTTTTCACCATAGCCCCCTATGGGTTTCCAAATATCACTTTGAAAATTCCACAAGAACGGTCTTAATGAACGGTTTCTGGAGGGCAAAGCTGTAACTGTGTGAGATGAATTAACGGAACACAAAGTAGTTTCTCAAGAAGCTTCTTTCTAGTTTTCATCTGAGGACATTTCCTTTTTCACCATAGCCCTCTATGGGCTTCCAAATTTCACTTTGCAAATTCCACAAGAACAGTCTTAACGAAAGACTTCTTGAGGGGAAAGCTGTAACTCTGTGAGATGAATTAACAGAAAACAAAGCAGTTTCTCAGAAAGCTTCTATACACTTTCTAACTGAAGATATTCCTTTTTTCACCATAACCCTATATGGGCTTCCAAATATTACTTTGCGAATTACACAAGAACAGTCATAGCGAAAGGCTTCTCGAGGGGAAAGCTGTAACTCTGTGAGATGAATTAACAGAACACAAAGCAGTTTCTCAGAAAGCTTCTTTCCAGTTTTTATCTAAGGACATTTCCTTTTTCTCCATAGCCCTCTATGGGCTTCTAAATATCCCGTTCTAAATTGCACAAGAACAGTCTTAGCGAAAGGATTCTTGAGAGGAAAGCTGTAACTCTGTGAGATGAATTAAGAGAACACAAAGCAGTTTTTCAGAAAGCTTATTTTCAGTTTTTATCTTAGGTTATTTCCTTTTTCACTGTAGACCTCTGTAGGCTTCTAAATATCACTTCCCAAATTCGACAAGAACAGTCTTAGGGAAAGGCTTCGTGAGGGGAAAGCTGTAACTTTGTGAGATGAATTGACAGAACACAACGCAGTGTCTCAGAAAGCTTCTTTCCCGTTTTAAACCGAAGATATTTCCTTTTCACCATAGCTCTCTATGGCCTTCGAAATGTCACGTTGCAAATTCCACAAGAACAGTCATAGCGAAAGGCTTCCTCAGGGGAAAGCTGTAACTCTGTGGGATGAATTCACAGATCAGAAAGCTGTTTCTCAGAAAGCTTCTTTCTCACGTTTATGGCGGATATTTCCTTTGGCCCTATAGTCTTCAACGGGAACCGAATTATCCCTTCTCAGATTCCACAGAAATACGGTTAGCAAACAGCTCTATGACATATAGCTCTCACTCAGTGAGTGGAAGTCACGTATCACAAAGCAGTTTCTCAGAAATGTTCTTTTCAGTTTTTATCTTAGGATATTTCCTTTTTCACCATAGCCCTCTATGGGCTTACAAATACCACTCTGCAAATTCCACAAGAACAGTCTTACCGAAAGGCTTCTTAAGGGGAAAGCTGTAACTCTGTGAGGTGAATTAACAGAACACAAAGCAGTTTCTCAGAAAGCTTCTTTTCAGCTTTTATCTTAGGATATTTCCTTTTTCACCATAGCCCTATAAGGGCTTACAAATATCACTATGAGTATTACACAAGAAGAGTCTTAGCAAAAGTCTTTTTGAGGGTAAAGCTGTAACTCTTTGAGATGAATTAACAGAACACAAAGCAGTTTCTTAGAAAGCTTCTTTCCATTTTTTAACTGAAGGTATTTCCCTTTTCACCACAGCCGTCTATGGGCTTCGAAATATCACTTTGCAAATTCAAAAAGAACAGTCCTAGCGAAAGGCTTCTTGAGTGGAATGCTGTAACTCTGTGAGATGAATTAACAGATCTCAGAGAAGTTTCTCAGAAAGCTTCTTTCTCACTTTTAGCGGCAGATATTTCCTTTGGCCCTATAGTCTTCAAAGGGATCCAAAATAACAGTTCTCCGATTCCATAGAAATAAGGCTATCAAACAGCTCTAGGAAATAGAGCTGTAACTCAGTGAGTGGAAGTCACATAATACTAAACCGTTTCTCAGAAAGCCTCTTTCAGTTTTTAACTGAAGCTATATCCTTTTTCACCGTAGCCCTCTATGGGCTTCAAAATATCACTTTGAAAATACAGCAAGAACAGTCTTAGCGAAAGGCTTCTAGAGGGGAAAGCTGTAACTCTGTTAGGTGAATTAACAGAACACAAAGCAGTTTCTCAGGAATGTTCTTTACAGTTTTTATCTGAAGATATTTCCTTTTCTCCATAGCGCTCTATGGGCTACCAAATATCACATTTCAAATTCCACAAGAACAGTCTTAGCGAAAGACTTCCTGAGGGGAAAGCTGTAAGTCTGTGAGATGAATTAAAAGAACACAAAGCAATTTCTCAGAAAGCTTCTTTCCAGTTTTTATCGGAGGATATTTCGTTTTCACCATAGCCGTCTATTGGCTTCTAAATATCATTTTTCAAATTGTGCAAGAATAATCTTAGCGAAAGGCTTCTTGAGGGGAAAGCTGTAACTCTGTGAAATGAATTCGCAAATCACAAAGAAGTTTCTCAGAAAGCTTCTTTCTAACTTTAACGACGGATATTTCCTTTGGCCCTTCAGTCTTCAAAGGGATCCGAAATAACAGTTCTCAGATTCCACAGAAATAAGACTGCCAAACAGCTCTACGAAATACAGCTGTAACTCCGTGAGTGGAAGTCATATATCACAAAGCAGTTTCTCAGAAAGCTTCTTTTCAGTTTTTAACTGAAGATATATCCTTTTTCACTATAGGTCACTATGAGCTTCCAAATATCACTTTGCATATTCCACAAGAACTGTCTTAGCGTAAGGCTTCTTGAAGGGAAACCTGTAACTCTGTGAGATGAATTAACAAAACACAAAGCAGTTTCTCAGAATGGTTCTTTTCAGTTTTTATCTTAGGATATTTACGTTTTCACCATCGACTTCTATGGGCTTACAAATATCACTTTGCAAATTCCACAAGAACAGTCTTAGCGAAAGGCTTCTAGAGGGGAAAGCTGAAATTCTGTGAGGTGAATTAACAGAATACAAAGCAGTTTCTCAGAAAGCTTCTTTCCAGTTTTTAACTGAAGGTATTTCCTTTTTCACCATAGAACTCGACGGGCTTTCAAATATCACTTTGCAAATTCCACAAGAACAGTCTTAGCGAACGGCTTCTTGAGGGGAAAGCTGAAACTCTGCCAGATAAATTAACAGAACACAAAACAGTTTGTTGGAAAGCTTCTTTCCATTTTTGATCCGAGGACATTTCCTTTTACACCATAGCCCTCTCACGGCTTCCAAATATCACTTTGCAAATTCCACGAGAACCGTCTTAGCGAAAGACTTCTGGAGGGGAAAGCTGAAACTCTGTGAGATGAATTAACAGAAAACAAAGCAGTTTCTCAGAAAGCTTCTTTCCAGTTTTTAATTGAAGATATTTCCTTTTTCACCATATCCCTCCATGGGCTTCCAAATATCACATTGCAAATTCCACAAGAACAGTCTTAGCGAAATGCTTCTTGAGGGGTAAGCTGTAACTCTGTGAGATGAATTAACAGAACACAAAGCAGTTTCTCAGAAAACTTCTTTCCAGTTTTTATGTGAGGAAATTTCCTTTTTAAACGTACCCCTCTATGGGCTTCCAAATATCACTTTGTAAACTCCACAAGAACAGTCTTAGCGAAAGGATTCTTGATAGGAAAGCTGTAACTCTGTGCATGAATTAACAGAACACAAAGCAGTTTCTCAGAAAGCTTCTTTCCAGTTTTTAACTGAAGATATTTCCTTTTTCACCATAGCGCTCTATGGGCTTCCAAATATCTCTTTGGAAATTCCAGAAGAACAGTCTTAGTGAAGGGCTTCTTGAGGGTAGAGCTGTAATACTGTGAGATGAATTAACAAAACACAAAGCAGTTTCTCAGAAAGCTTCTTTCCAGTTTTTATGTGAGGAAATTTCCTTTTTAACCGTACCCCTCTATGGGCTTCCAAATATCACTTTGTAAACTCCACAAGAACAGTCTTAGCGAAAGGATTCGTGATAGGAAAGGTGTAACTCTGTGTATGAATTAACAGAACACAAAGCAGTTTCTCAGAAAGCTTCTCTCCAGTTTTTAACTGAAGATATTTCCATTTTCACCATAGCCCACTATGAGCTTCCAAATATCATTTTGCAAATTTCACAACAACAGTCTTAATGAACGGCTTCTTGAGGGGAAAGCTATAACTCTGTGAGATGAATTGACGGTACGCAAAACAGTTTCTCAAAAAGCTTCTTTTCAGTTTTTATCTTAGGATATTTCCTTTTTCACCATAGCCCTCTATTGTTTTCCAAATATCACTTTGCAAATTCCACGAGAACAGTCTTAGCGAAAGGCCTCTTGAGGGGAAACTGTAGCTCTGTGAGATCAATTCACAGAACTCAAAGAAGTTTCTCAGAAAGCTTCTTTCACACTTTTAGTGGCGGATATTTCCTTTGGACCTATAGTCTTCAAAGAGATCCGAAATAACATTTCTCAGATTCCACAGAAATAAGCCTAGCCAACAGTTCTACGAAATACAGCTGTTTCTCAGTGACAGGAAATCACATATCACAAAGCAGTTCCTCGGAAAGCTTCTTTTCACTTTTTAACTGAAGCTATATCCTTTTTCACCATAGCGACGTATGGACTTCCAAAGACCACTTTGGAAATTCCACAAGAACAGTCTTGGTGAAAGGCTTCTTGAGGGGAAAGCTGTAACTCTGTGAGATGAACTAAGAGAACACAAAACCGTTTCTCAGAAAGCTTCTTTCCAGTTTTTAACTGAAGATATTTCCCTTTTCACCATAGCCCTCTATGGGCTTCCAAATATCCATTTGAAAATAACACAAGATCAGTCTGAGTGAATGGCTTTCTGTTCGGAAAGCTGTAACTCTCTGAGATGAATTAACAAAACACAAAGCAGTTTCTCAGAAAGCTTCTTTTCAGTTTTTATCTTACGATATTTCCTTTTTCACCATAGTTCTCTAAGCACTTCCAAATATCACTTCGCAAATTTCACAAGAACAGTCTTAGTAAACGACTTCTTGAGGGGAATGCTGTACCTCTGTGAGATGGATTAACAGAACACAAAGCAGTTTCTCAGAAACGTTCTTTCCACTTTTTAACTGAAGATATTTCCTTTTTCCCCATAGCACTCTATGGGCTTCCAAATATCACTTTGCAAAATCCACGAGAACAGTCTTAGTGAACGGTTTCTTGAGGGGAAAGCTGTAAGTCTGTGAGATGAATTCAGAGAACACAAAGCAGTTTCTCAGAAATTTTCTTTTCAGTTTTTATCTTAGGATATTTTCTTTTTAACCATAGATCTCTATGGTTTTCCATATACCTTTTTCCAAATTCCACAAAAACAGCTTTAGCGAAAGTTTTCTTGAGGGGAAAGCCGTAATTCTGTGAGATGAATTAACAGAACACAAAGCAATTTCTCAGAAAGCTACTTTCCAGTTTTTATCTGAAGATATTTCCTTTACACCATGGTCCTCTATGGGCTTCCAAATATCACCTTGCAAATTCCACAAGAACAGTCTTACTGAACGACTTCTTGAGGGGAAAGCTGTAATTCTATAAGATGAATTAACAGAACACAAAGTCGTTTCTCAGAAAGCTTCTTTTCAGTTCTTATCTTAGGAAATTTCTTTTTCACCACAGCCCTCTATGGGCTTCCAAATGTCACTTTGCAAATTCCACAAGAACAGTCTTAGCGGAATGCTTCTTGAGGGGAAAGGTGTAACACTGTCAGATGAATTAACAGAACACAAAGCAGTTTCTCAGAAAACTTCTTTCCAGTTTATAACTGAAGATATTTCCTTTTTCACCATAGCCCCCTTTGGGTTTCCAAATATCACTTTGAAAATTCCACAAGAACGGTCTTAATGAACGGTTTCTGGAGGGCAAAGCTGTAACTGTGTGAGATGAATTAGTGGAACACAAAGTAGTTTCTCAAGAAGCTTCTTTCTAGTTTTCATCTGAGGACATTTCCTTTTTCACCATAGCCCTCTATGGGCTTCCAAATTTCACTTTGCAAATTCCACAAGAACAGTCTTAACGAAAGACTTCTTGAGGGGAAAGCTGTAACTCTGTGAGATGAATTAACAGAAAACAAAGCAGTTTCTCAGAAAGCTTCTATACAGTTTCTAACTGAAGATATTCCTTTTTTCACCATAACCCTATATGGGCTTCCAAATATTACTTTGCGAATTACACAAGACCAGTCATAGCGAACGGCTTCTCGAGGGGAATGCTGTAACTCTGTGAGATGAATTAACAGAACACAAAGCAGTTTCTCAGAAAGCTTCTTTCCAGTTTTTATCTAAGGACATTTCCTTTTTCTCCGTAGCCCTCTATGGGCTTCTAAATATCACGTTCTAAATTGCACAAGAACAGTCTTAGCGAAAGGATTCTTGAGAGGAAAGCTGTAACTCTGTGAGATGAATTAAGAGAACACAAAGCAGTTTTTCAGAAAGCTTATTTTCAGTTTTTATCTTAGGTTATTTCCTTTTTCACTGTAGACCTCTGTATGCTTCTAAATATCACTTCCCAAATTCGACAAGAACAGTCTTAGGGAAAGGCTTTGTGAGGGGAAAGCTGTAACTTTGTGAGATGAATTAACAGAACACAACGCAGTGTCTCAGAAAGCTTCTTTCCCGTTTTAAACCGAAGATATTTCCTTTTCACCATAGCTCTCTATGGCCTTCGAAATGTCACGTTGCAAATTCCACAAGAACAGTCATAGCGAAAGGCTTCCTCAGGGGAAAGCTGTAACTCTGTGGGATGAATTCACAGATCAGAAAGCTGTTTCTCAGAAAGCTTCTTTCTCACGTTTATGGCGGATATTTCCTTTGGCCCTATAGTCTTCAACGGGAACCGAATTATCCCTTCTCAGATTCCACAGAAATACGGTTAGCAAACAGCTCTATGACATATAGCTCTCACTCAGTGAGTGGAAGTCACGTATCACAAAGCAGTTTCTCAGAAATGTTCTTTTCAGTTTTTATCTTAGGATATTTCCTTTTTCACCATAGCCCTCTATGGGCTTACAAATACCACTCTGCAAATTCCACAAGAACAGTCTTACCGAAAGGCTTCTTAAGGGGAAAGCTGTAACTCTGTGAGGTGAATTAACAGAACACAAAGCAGTTTCTCAGAAAGCTTCTTTTCAGCTTTTATCTTAGGATATTTCCTTTTTCACCATAGCCCTATAAGGGCTTACAAATATCACTATGAGTATTACACAAGAAGAGTCTTAGCAAAAGTCTTTTTGAGGGTAAAGCTGTAACTCTTTGAGATGAATTAACAGAACACAAAGCAGTTTCTTAGAAAGCTTCTTTCCATTTTTTAACTGAAGGTATTTCCCTTTTCACCACAGCCGTCTATGGGCTTCGAAATATCACTTTGCAAATTCAAAAAGAACAGTCCTAGCGAAAGGCTTCTTGAGTGGAATGCTGTAACTCTGTGAGATGAATTAACAGATCTCAGAGAAGTTTCTCAGAAAGCTTCTTTCTCACTTTTAGCGGCAGATATTTCCTTTGGCCCTATAGTCTTCAAAGGGATCCAAAATAACAGTTCTCCGATTCCATAGAAATAAGGCTATCAAACAGCTCTAGGAAATAGAGCTGTAACTCAGTGAGTGGAAGTCACATAATACTAAACCGTTTCTCAGAAAGCCTCTTTCAGTTTTTAACTGAAGCTATATCCTTTTTCACCGTAGCCCTCTATGGGCTTCAAAATATCACTTTGAAAATACAGCAAGAACAGTCTTAGCGAAAGGCTTCTAGAGGGGAAAGCTGTAACTCTGTTAGGTGAATTAACAGAACACAAAGCAGTTTCTCAGGAATGTTCTTTACAGTTTTTATCTGAAGATATTTCCTTTTCTCCATAGCGCTCTATGGGCTACCAAATATCACATTTCAAATTCCACAAGAACAGTCTTAGCGAAAGACTTCCTGAGGGGAAAGCTGTAAGTCTGTGAGATGAATTAAAAGAACACAAAGCAATTTCTCAGAAAGCTTCTTTCCAGTTTTTATCGGAGGATATTTCGTTTTCACCATAGCCGTCTATTGGCTTCTAAATATCATTTTTCAAATTGTGCAAGAATAATCTTAGCGAAAGGCTTCTTGAGGGGAAAGCTGTAACTCTGTGAAATGAATTCGCAAATCACAAAGAAGTTTCTCAGAAAGCTTCTTTCTAACTTTAACGACGGATATTTCCTTTGGCCCTTCAGTCTTCAAAGGGATCCGAAATAACAGTTCTCAGATTCCACAGAAATAAGACTGCCAAACAGCTCTACGAAATACAGCTGTAACTCCGTGAGTGGAAGTCATATATCACAAAGCAGTTTCTCAGAAAGCTTCTTTTCAGTTTTTAACTGAAGATATATCCTTTTTCACTATAGGTCACTATGAGCTTCCAAATATCACTTTGCATATTCCACAAGAACTGTCTTAGCGTAAGGCTTCTTGAAGGGAAACCTGTAACTCTGTGAGATGAATTAACAAAACACAAAGCAGTTTCTCAGAATGGTTCTTTTCAGTTTTTATCTTAGGATATTTACGTTTTCACCATCGACTTCTATGGGCTTACAAATATCACTTTGCAAATTCCACAAGAACAGTCTTAGCGAAAGGCTTCTAGAGGGGAAAGCTGAAACTCTGTGAGGTGAATTAACAGAATACAAAGCAGTTTCTCAGAAAGCTTCTTTCCAGTTTTTAACTGAAGGTATTTCCTTTTTCACCATAGAACTCGACGGGCTTTCAAATATCACTTTGCAAATTCCACAAGAACAGTCTTAGCGAACGGCTTCTTGAGGGGAAAGCTGAAACTCTGCCAGATAAATTAACAGAACACAAAACAGTTTGTTGGAAAGCTTCTTTCCATTTTTGATCCGAGGACATTTCCTTTTACACCATAGCCCTCTCACGGCTTCCAAATATCACTTTGCAAATTCCACGAGAACCGTCTTAGCGAAAGACTTCTGGAGGGGAAAGCTGAAACTCTGTGAGATGAATTAACAGAAAACAAAGCAGTTTCTCAGAAAGCTTCTTTCCAGTTTTTAATTGAAGATATTTCCTTTTTCACCATATCCCTCCATGGGCTTCCAAATATCACATTGCAAATTCCACAAGAACAGTCTTAGCGAAATGCTTCTTGAGGGGTAAGCTGTAACTCTGTGAGATGAATTAACAGAACACAAAGGAGTTTCTCAGAAAACTTCTTTCCAGTTTTTATGTGAGGAAATTTCCTTTTTAAACGTACCCCTCTATGGGCTTCCAAATATCACTTTGTAAACTCCACAAGAACAGTCTTAGCGAAAGGATTCTTGATAGGAAAGCTGTAACTCTGTGCATGAATTAACAGAACACAAAGCAGTTTCTCAGAAAGCTTCTTTCCAGTTTTTAACTGAAGATATTTCCTTTTTCACCATAGCGCTCTATGGGCTTCCAAATATCTCTTTGGAAATTCCAGAAGAACAGTCTTAGTGAAGGGCTTCTTGAGGGTAGAGCTGTAATACTGTGAGATGAATTAACAAAACACAAAGCAGTTTCTCAGAAAGCTTCTTTCCAGTTTTTATGTGAGGAAATTTCCTTTTTAACCGTACCCCTCTATGGGCTTCCAAATATCACTTTGTAAACTCCACAAGAACAGTCTTAGCGAAAGGATTCGTGATAGGAAAGGTGTAACTCTGTGTATGAATTAACAGAACACAAAGCAGTTTCTCAGAAAGCTTCTCTCCAGTTTTTAACTGAAGATATTTCCATTTTCACCATAGCCCACTATGAGCTTCCAAATATCATTTTGCAAATTTCACAACAACAGTCTTAATGAACGGCTTCTTGAGGGGAAAGCTATAACTCTGTGAGATGAATTGACGGTACGCAAAACAGTTTCTCAAAAAGCTTCTTTTCAGTTTTTATCTTAGGATATTTCCTTTTTCACCATAGCCCTCTATTGTTTTCCAAATATCACTTTGCAAATTCCACGAGAACAGTCTTAGCGAAAGGCCTCTTGAGGGGAAACTGTAGCTCTGTGAGATCAATTCACAGAACTCAAAGAAGTTTCTCAGAAAGCTTCTTTCACACTTTTAGTGGCGGATATTTCCTTTGGACCTATAGTCTTCAAAGAGATCCGAAGTAACATTTCTCAGATTCCACAGAAATAAGCCTAGCCAACAGTTCTACGAAATACAGCTGTTTCTCAGTGACAGGAAATCACATATCACAAAGCAGTTCCTCGGAAAGCTTCTTTTCACTTTTTAACTGAAGCTATATCCTTTTTCACCATAGCGACGTATGGACTTCCAAAGACCACTTTGGAAATTCCACAAGAACAGTCTTGGTGAAAGGCTTCTTGAGGGGAAAGCTGTAACTCTGTGAGATGAACTAAGAGAACACAAAACCGTTTCTCAGAAAGCTTCTTTCCAGTTTTTAACTGAAGATATTTCCCTTTTCACCATAGCCCTCTATGGGCTTCCAAATATCAATTTGAAAATAACACAAGATCAGTCTTAGTGAATGGCTTTTTGTTCGGAAAGCTGTAACTCTCTGAGATGAATTAACAAAACACAAAGCAGTTTCTCAGAAAGCTTCTTTTCAGTTTTTATCTTACGATATTTCCTTTTTCACCATAGTTCTCTAAGCACTTCCAAATATCACTTCGCAAATTTCACAAGAACAGTCTTAGTAAACGACTTCTTGAGGGGAATGCTGTACCTCTGTGAGATGGATTAACAGAACACAAAGCAGTTTCTCAGAAACGTTCTTTCCACTTTTTAACTGAAGATATTTCCTTTTTCCCCATAGCTCTCTATGGGCTTCCAAATATCACTTTGCAAAATCCACGAGAACAGTCTTAGTGAACGGTTTCTTGAGGGGAAAGCTGTAAGTCTGTGAGATGAATTCAGAGAACACAAAGCAGTTTCTCAGAAATTTTCTTTTCAGTTTTTATCTTAGGATATTTTCTTTTTAACCATAGATCTCTATGGTTTTCCATATACCTTTTTCCAAATTCCACAAAAACAGCTTTAGCGAAAGTTTTCTTGAGGGGAAAGCCGTAATTCTGTGAGATGAATTAACAGAACACAAAGCAATTTCTCAGAAAGCTACTTTCCAGTTTTTATCTGAAGATATTTCCTTTACACCATGGTCCTCTATGGGCTTCCAAATATCACTTTGCAAATTCCACAAGAACAGTCTTACTGAACGACTTCTTGAGGGGAAAGCTGTAATTCTATAAGATGAATTAACAGAACACAAAGTCGTTTCTCAGAAAGCTTCTTTTCAGTTCTTATCTTAGGAAATTTCTTTTTCACCACAGCCCTCTATGGGCTTCCAAATGTCACTTTGCAAATTCCACAAGAACAGTCTTAGCGGAATGCTTCTTGAGGGGAAAGGTGTAACACTGTCAGATGAATTAACAGAACACAAAGCAGTTTCTCAGAAAACTTCTTTCCAGTTTATAACTGAAGATATTTCTTTTTTCACCATAGCCCCCTATGGGTTTCCAAATATCACTTTGAAAATTCCACAAGAACGGTCTTAATGAACGGTTTCTGGAGGGCAAAGCTGTAACTGTGTGAGATGAATTAACGGAACACAAAGTAGTTTCTCAAGAAGCTTCTTTCTAGTTTTCATCTGAGGACATTTCCTTTTTCACCATAGCCCTCTATGGGCTTCCAAATTTCACTTTGCAAATTCCACAAGAACAGTCTTAACGAAAGACTTCTTGAGGGGAAAGCTGTAACTCTGTGAGATGAATTAACAGAAAACAAAGCAGTTTCTCAGAAAGCTTCTATACACTTTCTAACTGAAGATATTCCTTTTTTCACCATAACCCTATATGGGCTTCCAAATATTACTTTGCGAATTACACAAGAACAGTCATAGCGAAAGGCTTCTCGAGGGGAAAGCTGTAACTCTGTGAGATGAATTAACAGAACACAAAGCAGTTTCTCAGAAAGCTTCTTTCCAGTTTTTATCTAAGGACATTTCCTTTTTCTCCATAGCCCTCTATGGGCTTCTAAATATCCCGTTCTAAATTGCACAAGAACAGTCTTAGCGAAAGGATTCTTGAGAGGAAAGCTGTAACTCTGTGAGATGAATTAAGAGAACACAAAGCAGTTTTTCAGAAAGCTTATTTTCAGTTTTTATCTTAGGTTATTTCCTTTTTCACTGTAGACCTCTGTAGGCTTCTAAATATCACTTCCCAAATTCGACAAGAACAGTCTTAGGGAAAGGCTTCGTGAGGGGAAAGCTGTAACTTTGTGAGATGAATTGACAGAACACAACGCAGTGTCTCAGAAAGCTTCTTTCCCGTTTTAAACCGAAGATATTTCCTTTTCACCATAGCTCTCTATGGCCTTCGAAATGTCACGTTGCAAATTCCACAAGAACAGTCATAGCGAAAGGCTTCCTCAGGGGAAAGCTGTAACTCTGTGGGATGAATTCACAGATCAGAAAGCTGTTTCTCAGAAAGCTTCTTTCTCACGTTTATGGCGGATATTTCCTTTGGCCCTATAGTCTTCAACGGGAACCGAATTATCCCTTCTCAGATTCCACAGAAATACGGTTAGCAAACAGCTCTATGACATATAGCTCTCACTCAGTGAGTGGAAGTCACGTATCACAAAGCAGTTTCTCAGAAATGTTCTTTTCAGTTTTTATCTTAGGATATTTCCTTTTTCACCATAGCCCTCTATGGGCTTACAAATACCACTCTGCAAATTCCACAAGAACAGTCTTACCGAAAGGCTTCTTAAGGGGAAAGCTGTAACTCTGTGAGGTGAATTAACAGAACACAAAGCAGTTTCTCAGAAAGCTTCTTTTCAGCTTTTATCTTAGGATATTTCCTTTTTCACCATAGCCCTATAAGGGCTTACAAATATCACTATGAGTATTACACAAGAAGAGTCTTAGCAAAAGTCTTTTTGAGGGTAAAGCTGTAACTCTTTGAGATGAATTAACAGAACACAAAGCAGTTTCTTAGAAAGCTTCTTTCCATTTTTTAACTGAAGGTATTTCCCTTTTCACCACAGCCGTCTATGGGCTTCGAAATATCACTTTGCAAATTCAAAAAGAACAGTCCTAGCGAAAGGCTTCTTGAGTGGAATGCTGTAACTCTGTGAGATGAATTAACAGATCTCAGAGAAGTTTCTCAGAAAGCTTCTTTCTCACTTTTAGCGGCAGATATTTCCTTTGGCCCTATAGTCTTCAAAGGGATCCAAAATAACAGTTCTCCGATTCCATAGAAATAAGGCTATCAAACAGCTCTAGGAAATAGAGCTGTAACTCAGTGAGTGGAAGTCACATAATACTAAACCGTTTCTCAGAAAGCCTCTTTCAGTTTTTAACTGAAGCTATATCCTTTTTCACCGTAGCCCTCTATGGGCTTCAAAATATCACTTTGAAAATACAGCAAGAACAGTCTTAGCGAAAGGCTTCTAGAGGGGAAAGCTGTAACTCTGTTAGGTGAATTAACAGAACACAAAGCAGTTTCTCAGGAATGTTCTTTACAGTTTTTATCTGAAGATATTTCCTTTTCTCCATAGCGCTCTATGGGCTACCAAATATCACATTTCAAATTCCACAAGAACAGTCTTAGCGAAAGACTTCCTGAGGGGAAAGCTGTAAGTCTGTGAGATGAATTAAAAGAACACAAAGCAATTTCTCAGAAAGCTTCTTTCCAGTTTTTATCGGAGGATATTTCGTTTTCACCATAGCCGTCTATTGGCTTCCAAATATCATTTTTCAAATTGTGCAAGAATAATCTTAGCGAAAGGCTTCTTGAGGGGAAAGCTGTAACTCTGTGAAATGAATTCGCAAATCACAAAGAAGTTTCTCAGAAAGCTTCTTTCTAACTTTAACGACGGATATTTCCTTTGGCCCTTCAGTCTTCAAAGGGATCCGAAATAACAGTTCTCAGATTCCACAGAAATAAGACTGCCAAACAGCTCTACGAAATACAGCTGTAACTCCGTGAGTGGAAGTCATATATCACAAAGCAGTTTCTCAGAAAGCTTCTTTTCAGTTTTTAACTGAAGATATATCCTTTTTCACTATAGGTCACTATGAGCTTCCAAATATCACTTTGCATATTCCACAAGAACTGTCTTAGCGTAAGGCTTCTTGAAGGGAAACCTGTAACTCTGTGAGATGAATTAACAAAACACAAAGCAGTTTCTCAGAATGGTTCTTTTCAGTTTTTATCTTAGGATATTTACGTTTTCACCATCGACTTCTATGGGCTTACAACAATCACTTTGCAAATTCCACAAGAACAGTCTTAGCGAAAGGCTTCTAGAGGGGAAAGCTGAAACTCTGTGAGGTGAATTAACAGAATACAAAGCAGTTTCTCAGAAAGTTTCTTTCCAGTTTTTAACTGAAGGTATTTCCTTTTTCACCATAGCCCTCGACGGGCTTTCAAATATCACTTTGCAAATTCCACAAGAACAGTCTTAGCGAACGGCTTCTTGAGGGGAAAGCTGAAACTCTGTCAGATAAATTAACAGAACACAAAACAGTTTGTTGGAAAGCTTCTTTCCATTTTTGATCCGAGGACATTTCCTTTTACACCATAGCCCTCTCACGGCTTCCAAATATCACTTTGCAAATGCCACGAGAACCGTCTTAACGAAAGACTTCTGGAGGGGAAAGCTGAAACTCTGTGAGATGAATTAACAGAAAACAAAGCAGTTTCTCAGAAAGCTTCTTTCCAGTTTTTAATTGAAGATATTTCCTTTTTCACCATATCCCTCCATGGGCTTCCAAATATCACATTGCAAATTCCACAAGAACAGTCTTAGCGAAATGCTTCTTGAGGGGTAAGCTGTAACTCTGTGAGATGAATTAACAGAACACAAAGCAGTTTCTCAGAAAACTTCTTTCCAGTTTTTATGTGAGGAAATTTCCTTTTTAAACGTACCCCTCTCTGGGCTTCCAAATATCACTTTGTAAACTCCACAAGAACAGTCTTAGCGAAAGAATTTTTGATAGGAAAGATGTAACTCTGTGCATGAATTAACAGAACACAAAGAAGTTTCTCAGAAAGCTTCTTTCCAGTTTTTATCTAAGGACATTTCCTTTTTCTCCATAGCCCTCTATGGGCTTCTAAATATCCCGTTCTAAATTGCACAAGAACAGTCTTAGCGAAAGGATTCTTGAGAGGAAAGCTGTAACTCTGTGAGATGAATTAAGAGAACACAAAGCAGTTTTTCAGAAAGCTAATTTTCAGTTTTTATCTTAGGTTATTTCCTTTTTCACTGTAGACCTCTGTAGGCTTCTAAATATCACTTCCCAAATTCCACAAGAACAGTCTTAGCTAAATGCTTCTTGAGGGGAAAGGTGTAACACTGTCAGATGAATTAACAGAACACAAAGCAGTTTCTCAGAAAACTTCTTTCCAGTTTATAACTGAAGATATTTCCTTTTTCACCATAGCCCCCTATGGGTTTCCAAATATCACTTTGAAAATTCCACAAGAACGGTCTTAATGAACGGTTTCTGGAGGGCAAAGCTGTAACTGTGTGAGATGAATTAACGGAACACAAAGTAGTTTCCCAAGAAGCTTCTTTCTAGTTTTCATCTGAGGACATTTCCTTTTTCACCATAGCCCTCTATGGGCTTCCAAATTTCACTTTGCAAATTCCACAAGAACAGTCTTAACGAAAGACTTCTTGAGGGGAAAGCTGTAACTCTGTGAGATGAATTAACAGAAAACAAAGCAGTTTCTCAGAAAGCTTCTATACACTTTCTAACTGAAGATATTCCTTTTTTCACCATAACCCTATATGGGCTTCCAAATATTACTTTGCGAATTACACAAGAACAGTCATAGAGAAAGGCTTCTCGAGGGGAAAGCTGTAACTCTGTGAGATGAATTAACAGAACACAAAGCAGTTTCTCAGAAAGCTTCTTTCCAGTTTTTATCTAAGGACATTTCCTTTTTCTCCATAGCCCTCTATGGGCTTCTAAATATCACGTTCTAAATTGCACAAGAACAGTCTTAGCGAGAGGATTCTTGAGAGGAAAGCTGTAACTCTGTGAGATGAATTAAGAGAACACAAAGCAGTTTTTCAGAAAGCTTATTTTCAGTTTTTATCTTAGGTTATTTCCTTTTTCACTGTAGACCTCTGTAGGCTTCTAAATATCACTTCCCAAATTCCACAAGAACAGTCTTAGCTAAATGCTTCTTGAGGGGAAAGGTGTAACACTGTCAGATGAATTAACAGAACACAAAGCAGTTTCTCAGAAAACATCTTTCCAGTTTATAACTGAAGATATTTCCTTTTTCACCATAGCCCCCTATGGGTTTCCAAATATCACTTTGAAAATTCCACAAGAACGGTCTTAATGAACGGTTTCTGGAGGGCAAAGCTGTAACTGTGTGAGATGAATTAACGGAACACAAAGTAGTTTCTCAAGAAGCTTCTTTCTAGTTTTCATCTGAGGGCATTTCCTTTTTCACCATAGCCCTCTATGGGCTTCCAAATTTCACTTTGCAAATTCCACAAGAACAGTCTTAACGAAAGACTTCTTGAGGGGAAAGCTGTAACTCTGTGAGATGAATTAACAGAACACAAAGCAGTTTCTCAGAAAACTTCTTTCCAGTTTTTATGTGAGGGAATTTCCTTTTTAAACGTACCCCTCTATGGGCTTCCAAATATCACTTTGTAAACTCCACAAGAACAGTCTTAGCGAAAGAATTTTTGATAGGAAAGATGTAACTCTGTGCATGATTTAACAGAACACAAAGAAGTTTCTCAGAAAGCTTCTCTCCAGTTTTTATCTAAGGACATTTCCTTTTTCTCCATAGCCCTCTATGGGCTTCTAAATATCACGTTCTAAATTGCACAAGAACAGTCTTAGCGAAAGGATTCTTGAGAGGAAAGCTGTAACTCTGTGAGATGAATTAAGAGAACACAAAGCAGTTTTTCAGAAAGCTTATTTTCAGTTTTTATCTTAGGTTATTTCCTTTTTCACTGTAGACCTCTGTAGGCTTCTAAATATCACTTCCCAAATTCCACAAGAACAGTCTTAGCGGAATGCTTCTTGAGGGGAAAGGTGTAACTCTGTGTATGAATTAACAGAACAGAAAGCAGTTTCTCAGAAAACTTCTTTCCAGTTTATAACTGAAGATATTTCCTTTTTCACCATAGCCCCCTATGGGTTTCCAAATAGCACTTTGAAAATTCCACAAGAACAGTCATAGCCAAAGGCTTCCTCAGGGGAAAGCTGTAACTCTGTGGGATGAATTCACAGATCAGAAAGCTGTTTCTCAGAAAGCTTCTTTCTCACGTTTATGGCGGATATTTCCTTTGGCCCTATAGTCTTCAACGGGAACCGAATTATCCCTTCTCAGATTCCACAGAAATAAGGTTAGCAAACAGCTCTATGACATATAGCTCTCACTCAGTGAGTGGAAGTCACGTATCACAAAGCAGTTTCTCAGAAATGTTCTTTTCAGTTTTTATCTTAGGATATTTCCTTTTTCACCATAGCCCTCTATGGGCTTACAAATACCACTCTGCAAATTCCACAAGAACATTCTTACCAAAAGGCTTCTTAAGGGGAAATCTGTAACTCTGTGAGGTGAATTAACAGAACACAAAGCAGTTTCTCAGAAAGCTTCTTTTCAGCTTTTATCTTAGGATATTTCCTTTTTCACCATAGCCCTATAAGGGCTTACAAATATCACTATGAGTATTACACAAGAAGAGTCTTAGCAAAAGTCTTTTTGAGGGTAAAGCTGTAACTCTTTGAGATGAATTAACAGAACACAAAGCAGTTTCTTAGAAAGCTTCTTTCCATTTTTTAACTGAAGGTATTTCCCTTTTCACCACAGCCGTCTATGGGCTTCGAAATATCACTTTGCAAATTCAAAAAGAACAGTCCTAGCGAAAGGCTTCTTGAGTGGAATGCTGTAACTCTGTGAGATGAATTAACAGATCTCAGAGAAGTTTCTCAGAAGGCTTCTTCCTCACTTTTAGCGGCAGATATTTCCTTTGGCCCTATAGTCTTCAACGGGATCCAAAATAACAGTTCTCCGATTCCATAGAAATAAGGCTATCAAACAGCTCTAGGAAATAGAGCTGTAACTCAGTGAGTGGAAGTCACATAATACTAAACCGTTTCTCAGAAAGCCTCTTTCAGTTTTTAACTGAAGCTATATCCTTTTTCACCGTAGCCCTCTATGGGCTTCAAAATATCACTTTGAAAATACAGCAAGAACAGTCTTAGCGAAAGGCTTCTAGAGGGGAAAGCTGTAACTCTGTTAGGTGAATTAACAGAACACAAAGCAGTTTCTCAGGAATGTTCTTTACAGTTTTTATCTGAAGATATTTCCTTTTCTCCATAGCGCTCTATGGGCTACCAAATATCACATTTCAAATTCCACAAGAACAGTCTTAGCGAAAGACTTCCTGAGGGGAAAGCTGTAAGTCTGTGAGATGAATTAAAAGAACACAAAGCAATTTCTCAGAAAGCTTCTTTCCAGTTTTTATCGGAGGATATTTCGTTTTCACCATAGCCGTCTATTGGCTTCCAAATATCATTTTTCAAACTGTGCAAGAATAATCTTAGCGAAAGGATTCTTGAGGGGAAAGCTGTAACTCTGTGAAATGAATTCGCAAATCACAAGGAAGTTTCTCAGAAAGCTTCTTTCTAACTTTAACGACGGATATTTCCTTTGGCCCTTCAGTCTTCAAAGGGATCCGAAATAACAGTTCTCAGATTCCACAGAAATAAGACTGCCAAACAGCTCTACGAAATACAGCTGTAACTCCGTGAGTGGAAGTCATATATCACAAAGCAGTTTCTCAGAAAGCTTCTTTTCAGTTTTTAACTGAAGATATATCCTTTTTCACTATAGGTCACTATGAGCTTCCAAATATCACTTTGCATATTCCACAAGAACAGTCTTAGCGAAAGGCTTCTTGAAGGGAAACCTGTAACTCTGTGAGATGAATTAACAAAACACAAAGCAGTTTCTCAGAATGGTTCTTTTCAGTTTTTATCTTAGGATATTTACGTTTTCACCATCGACTTCTATGGGCTTACAAATATCACTTTGCAAATTCCACAAGAACAGTCTTAGCGAAAGGCTTCTACAGGGGAAAGCTGAAACTCTGTGAGGTGAATTAACAGAATACAAAGCAGTTTCTCAGAAAGTTTCTTTCCAGTTTTTAACTGAAGGTATTTCCTTTTTCACCATAGAACTCGACGGGCTTTCAAATATCACTTTGCAAATTCCACAAGAACAGTCTTAGCGAACGGCTTCTTGAGGGGAAAGCTGAAACTCTGCCAGATAAATTAACAGAACACAAAACAGTTTGTTGGAAAGCTTCTTTCCATTTTTG
This sequence comes from Chlorocebus sabaeus, assembly GCF_047675955.1. NCBI lineage: Eukaryota > Metazoa > Chordata > Mammalia > Primates > Cercopithecidae > Chlorocebus > Chlorocebus sabaeus. The sequence continues at coordinate 262,384 of NW_027327475.1, read as the reverse complement.
ATCCGAGGACATTTCCTTTTACACCATAGTCCTCTCACGGCTTCCAAATATCACTTTGCAAATTCCACGAGAACCGTCCTAGCGAAAGACTTCTGGAGGGGAAAGCTGAAACTCTGTGAGATGAATTAACAGAAAACAAAGCAGTTTCTCAGAAAGCTTCTTTCCAGTTTTTAATTGAAGATATTTCCTTTTTCACCATATCCCTCCATGGGCTTCCAAATATCACATTGCAAATTCCACAAGAACAGTCTTAGCGAAATGCTTCTTGAGGGGTAAGCTGTAACTCTGTGAGATGAATTAACAGAACACAAAGCAGTTTCTCAGAAAACTTCTTTCCAGTTTTTATGTGAGGAAATTTCCTTTTTAAACGTACCCCTCTATGGGCTTCCAAATATCACTTTGTAAACTCCACAAGAACAGTCTTAGCGAAAGGATTCTTGAAAGGAAAGCTGTAACTATGTGCATGAATTAACAGAACACAAAGCAGTTTCTCAGAAAGCTTCTTTCCAGTTTTTATCTAAGGACATTTCCTTTTTCTCCATAGCCCTCTATGGGCTTCTAAATATCCCGTTCTAAATTGCACAAGAACAGTCTTAGCGAAAGGATTCTTGAGAGGAAAGCTGTAACTCTGTGAGATGAATTAAGAGAACACAAAGCAGTTTTTCAGAAAGCTAATTTTCAGTTTTTATCTTAGGTTATTTCCTTTTTCACTGTAGACCTCTGTAGGCTTCTAAATATCACTTCCCAAATTCGACAAGAACAGTCTTAGGGAAAGGCTTCGTGAGGGGAAAGCTGTAACTTTGTGAGATGAATTGACAGAACACAACGCAGTGTCTCAGAAAGCTTCTTTCCCGTTTTAAACCGAAGATATTTCCTTTTCACCATAGCTCTCTATGGCCTTCGAAATGTCACGTTGCAAATTCCACAAGAACAGTCATAGCCAAAGGCTTCCTCAGGGGAAAGCTGTAACTCTGTGGGATGAATTCACAGATCAGAAAGCTGTTTCTCAGAAAGCTTCTTTCTCACGTTTATGGCGGATATTTCCTTTGGCCCTATAGTCTTCAACGGGAACCGAATTATCCCTTCTCAGATTCCACAGAAATACGGTTAGCAAACAGCTCTATGACATATAGCTCTCACTCAGTGAGTGGAAGTCACGTATCACAAAGCAGTTTCTCAGAAATGTTCTTTTCAGTTTTTATCTTAGGATATTTCCTTTTTCACCATAGCCCTCTATGGGCTTACAAATACCACTCTGCAAATTCCACAAGAACAGTCTTACCGAAAGGCTTCTTAAGGGGAAAGCTGTAACTCTGTGAGGTGAATTAACAGAACACAAAGCAGTTTCTCAGAAAGCTTCTTTTCAGCTTTTATCTTAGGATATTTCCTTTTTCACCATAGCCCTATAAGGGCTTACAAATATCACTATGAGTATTACACAAGAAGAGTCTTAGCAAAAGTCTTTTTGAGGGTAAAGCTGTAACTCTTTGAGATGAATTAACAGAACACAAAGCAGTTTCTTAGAAAGCTTCTTTCCATTTTTTAACTGAAGGTATTTCCCTTTTCACCACAGCCGTCTATGGGCTTCGAAATATCACTTTGCAAATTCAAAAAGAACAGTCCTAGCGAAAGGCTTCTTGAGTGGAATGCTGTAACTCTGTGAGATGAATTAACAGATCTCAGAGAAGTTTCTCAGAAAGCTTCTTTCTCACTTTTAGCGGCAGATATTTCCTTTGGCCCTATAGTCTTCAAAGGGATCCAAAATAACAGTTCTCCGATTCCATAGAAATAAGGCTATCAAACAGCTCTAGGAAATAGAGCTGTAACTCAGTGAGTGGAAGTCACATAATACTAAACCGTTTCTCAGAAAGCCTCTTTCAGTTTTTAACTGAAGCTATATCCTTTTTCACCGTAGCCCTCTATGGGCTTCAAAATATCACTTTGAAAATACAGCAAGAACAGTCTTAGCGAAAGGCTTCTAGAGGGGAAAGCTGTAACTCTGTTAGGTGAATTAACAGAACACAAAGCAGTTTCTCAGGAATGTTCTTTACAGTTTTTATCTGAAGATATTTCCTTTTCTCCATAGCGCTCTATGGGCTACCAAATATCACATTTCAAATTCCACAAGAACAGTCTTAGCGAAAGACTTCCTGAGGGGAAAGCTGTAAGTCTGTGAGATGAATTAAAAGAACACAAAGCAATTTCTCAGAAAGCTTCTTTCCAGTTTTTATCGGAGGATATTTCGTTTTCACCATAGCCGTCTATTGGCTACCAAATATCATTTTTCAAATTGTGCAAGAATAATCTTAGCGAAAGGCTTCTTGAGGGGAAAGCTGTAACTCTGTGAAATGAATTCGCAAATCACAAAGAAGTTTCTCAGAAAGCTTCTTTCTAACTTTAACGACGGATATTTCCTTTGGCCCTTCAGTCTTCAAAGGGATCCGAAATAACAGTTCTCAGATTCCACAGAAATAAGACTGCCAAACAGCTCTACGAAATACAGCTGTAACTCAGTGAGTGGAAGTCATATATCACAAAGCAGTTTCTCAGAAAGCTTCTTTTCAGTTTTTAACTGAAGATATATCCTTTTTCACTATAGGTCACTATGAGCTTCCAAATATCACTTTGCATATTCCACAAGAACTGTCTTAGCGAAAGGCTTCTTGAAGGGAAACCTGTAACTCTGTGAGATGAATTAACAAAACACAAAGCAGTTTCTCAGAATGGTTATTTTCAGTTTTTACCTTAGGATATTTACGTTTTCACCATCGACTTCTATGGGCTTACAAATATCACTGTGCAAATTCCACAAGAACAGTCTTAGCGAAAGGCTTCTAGAGGGGAAAGCTGAAACTCTGTGAGGTGAATTAACAGAATACAAAGCAGTTTCTCAGAAAGTTTCTTTCCAGTTTTTAACTGAAGGTATTTCCTTTTTCACCATAGCCCTCGACGGGCTTTCAAATATCACTTTGCAAATTCCACAAGAACAGTCTTAGCGAACGGCTTCTTGAGGGGAAAGCTGAAACTCTGTCAGATAAATTAACAGAACACAAAACAGTTTGTTGGAAAGCTTCTTTCCATTTTTGATCCGAGGACATTTCCTTTTACACCATAGCCCTCTCACGGCTTCCAAATATCACTTTGCAAATTCCACGAGAACCGTCTTAGTGAAAGACTTCTGGAGGGGAAAGCTGAAACTCTGTGAGATGAATTAACAGAAAACAAAGCAGTTTCTCAGAAAGCTTCTTTCCAGTTTTTAATTGAAGATATTTCCTTTTTCACCATATCCCTCCATGGGCTTCCAAATATCACATTGCAAATTCCACAAGAACAGTCTTAGCGAAATGCTTCTTGAGGGGTAAGCTGTAACTCTGTGAGATGAATTAACAGAACACAAAGCAGTTTCTCAGAAAACTTCTTTCCAGTTTTTATGTGAGGAAATTTCCTTTTTAACCGTACCCCTCTATGGGCTTCCAAATATCACTTTGTAAACTCCACAAGAACAGTCTTAGCGAAAGGATTCGTGATAGGAAAGGTGTAACTCTGTGTATGAATTAACAGAACACAAAGCAGTTTCTCAGAAAGCTTCTCTCCAGTTTTTAACTGAAGATATTTCCATTTTCACCATAGCCCTCTATGAGCTTCCAAATATCATTTTGCAAATTTCACAACAACAGTCTTAATGAACGGCTTCTTGAGGGGAAAGCTATAACTCTGTGAGATGAATTGACGGTACACAAAACAGTTTCTCAAAAAGCTTCTTTTCAGTTTTTATCTTAGGATATTTCCTTTTTCACCATAGCCCTCTATTGTTTTCCAAATATCACTTTGCAAATTCCACGAGAACAGTCTTAGCGAAACGCCTCTTGAGGGGAAACTGTAGCTCTGTGAGATCAATTCACAGAACTCAAAGAAGTTTCTCAGAAAGCTTCTTTCACACTTTTAGTGGCGGATATTTCCTTTGGACCTATAGTCTTCAAAGAGATCCGAAGTAACATTTCTCAGATTCCACAGAAATAAGCCTAGCCAACAGTTCTACGAAATACAGCTGTTTCTCAGTGACAGGAAATCACATATCACAAAGCAGTTCCTCGGAAAGCTTCTTTTCACTTTTTAACTGAAGCTATATCCTTTTTCACCATAGCGACGTATGGACTTCCAAAGACCACTTTGGAAATTCCACAAGAACAGTCTTGGTGAAAGGCTTCTTGAGGGGAAAGCTGTAACTCTGTGAGATGAACTAAGAGAACACAAAACCGTTTCTCAGAAAGCTTCTTTCCAGTTTTTAACTGAAGATATTTCCCTTTTCACCATAGCCCTCTATGGGCTTCCAAATATCAATTTGAAAATAACACAAGATCAGTCTGAGTGAATGGCTTTCTGTTCGGAAAGCTGTAACTCTCTGAGATGAATTAACAAAACACAAAGCAGTTTCTCAGAAAGCTTCTTTTCAGTTTTTATCTTACGATATTTCCTTTTTCACCATAGTTCTCTAAGCACTTCCAAATATCACTTCGCAAATTTCACAAGAACAGTCTTAGTAAACGACTTCTTGAGGGGAATGCTGTACCTCTGTGAGATGGATTAACAGAACACAAAGCAGATTCTCAGAAACGTTCTTTCCACTTTTTAACTGAAGATATTTCCTTTTTCCCCATAGCACTCTATGGGCTTCCAAATATCACTTTGCAAAATCCACGAGAACAGTCTTAGTGAACGGTTTCTTGAGGGGAAAGCTGTAAGTCTGTGAGATGAATTCAGAGAACACAAAGCAGTTTCTCAGAAATTTTCTTTTCAGTTTTTATCTTAGGATATTTTCTTTTTAACCATAGATCTCTATGGTTTTCCATATACCTTTTTCCAAATTCCACAAAAACAGCTTTAGCGAAAGTTTTCTTGAGGGGAAAGCCGTAATTCTGTGAGATGAATTAACAGAACACAAAGCAATTTCTCAGAAAGCTACTTTCCAGTTTTTATCTGAAGATATTTCCTTTACACCATGGTCCTCTATGGGCTTCCAAATATCACCTTGCAAATTCCACAAGAACAGTCTTACTGAACGACTTCTTGAGGGGAAAGCTGTAATTCTATAAGATGAATTAACAGAACACAAAGTCGTTTCTCAGAAAGCTTCTTTTCAGTTCTTATCTTAGGAAATTTCTTTTTCACCACAGCCCTCTATGGGCTTCCAAATGTCACTTTGCAAATTCCACAAGAACAGTCTTAGCGGAATGCTTCTTGAGGGGAAAGGTGTAACACTGTCAGATGAATTAACAGAACAAAAAGCAGTTTCTCAGAAAACTTCTTTCCAGTTTATAACTGAAGATATTTCCTTTTTCACCATAGCCCCCTTTGGGTTTCCAAATATCACTTTGAAAATTCCACAAGAACGGTCTTAATGAACGGTTTCTGGAGGGCAAAGCTGTAACTGTGTGAGATGAATTAGTGGAACACAAAGTAGTTTCTCAAGAAGATTCTTTCTAGTTTTCATCTGAGGACATTTCCTTTTTCACCATAGCCCTCTATGGGCTTCCAAATTTCACTTTGCAAATTCCACAAGAACAGTCTTAACGAAAGACTTCTTGAGGGGAAAGCTGTAACTCTGTGAGATGAATTAACAGAAAACAAAGCAGTTTCTCAGAAAGCTTCTATACAGTTTCTAACTGAAGATATTCCTTTTTTCACCATAACCCTATATGGGCTTCCAAATATTACTTTGCGAATTACACAAGACCAGTCATAGCGAACGGCTTCTCGAGGGGAATGCTGTAACTCTGTGAGATGAATTAACAGAACACAAAGCAGTTTCTCAGAAAGCTTCTTTCCAGTTTTTATCTAAGGACATTTCCTTTTTCTCCGTAGCCCTCTATGGGCTTCTAAATATCACGTTCTAAATTGCACAAGAACAGTCTTAGCGAAAGGATTCTTGAGAGGAAAGCTGTAACTCTGTGAGATGAATTAAGAGAACACAAAGCAGTTTTTCAGAAAGCTTATTTTCAGTTTTTATCTTAGGTTATTTCCTTTTTCACTGTAGACCTCTGTATGCTTCTAAATATCACTTCCCAAATTCGACAAGAACAGTCTTAGGGAAAGGCTTTGTGAGGGGAAAGCTGTAACTTTGTGAGATGAATTAACAGAACACAACGCAGTGTCTCAGAAAGCTTCTTTCCCGTTTTAAACCGAAGATATTTCCTTTTAACCATAGCTCTCTATGGCCTTCGAAATGTCACGTTGCAAATTCCACAAGAACAGTCATAGCCAAAGGCTTCCTCAGGGGAAAGCTGTAACTCTGTGGGATGAATTCACAGATCAGAAAGCTGTTTCTCAGAAAGCTTCTTTCTCACGTTTATGGCGGATATTTCCTTTGGCCCTATAGTCTTCAACGGGAACCGAATTATCCCTTCTCAGATTCCACAGAAATACGGTTAGCAAACAGCTCTATGACATATAGCTCTCACTCAGTGAGTGGAAGTCACGTATCACAAAGCAGTTTCTCAGAAATGTTCTTTTCAGTTTTTATCTTAGGATATTTCCTTTTTCACCATAGCCCTCTATGGGCTTACAAATACCACTCTGCAAATTCCACAAGAACAGTCTTACCGAAAGGCTTCTTAAGGGGAAAGCTGTAACTCTGTGAGGTGAATTAACAGAACACAAAGCAGTTTCTCAGAAAGCTTCTTTTCAGCTTTTATCTTAGGATATTTCCTTTTTCACCATAGCCCTATAAGGGCTTACAAATATCACTATGAGTATTACACAAGAAGAGTCTTAGCAAAAGTCTTTTTGAGGGTAAAGCTGTAACTCTTTGAGATGAATTAACAGAACACAAAGCAGTTTCTTAGAAAGCTTCTTTCCATTTTTTAACTGAAGGTATTTCCCTTTTCACCACAGCCGTCTATGGGCTTCGAAATATCACTTTGCAAATTCAAAAAGAACAGTCCTAGCGAAAGGCTTCTTGAGTGGAATGCTGTAACTCTGTGAGATGAATTAACAGATCTCAGAGAAGTTTCTCAGAAAGCTTCTTTCTCACTTTTAGCGGCAGATATTTCCTTTGGCCCTATAGTCTTCAAAGGGATCCAAAATAACAGTTCTCCGATTCCATAGAAATAAGGCTATCAAACAGCTCTAGGAAATAGAGCTGTAACTCAGTGAGTGGAAGTCACATAATACTAAACCGTTTCTCAGAAAGCCTCTTTCAGTTTTTAACTGAAGCTATATCCTTTTTCACCGTAGCCCTCTATGGGCTTCAAAATATCACTTTGAAAATACAGCAAGAACAGTCTTAGCGAAAGGCTTCTAGAGGGGAAAGCTGTAACTCTGTTAGGTGAATTAACAGAACACAAAGCAGTTTCTCAGGAATGTCCTTTACAGTTTTTATCTGAAGATATTTCCTTTTCTCCATAGCGCTCTATGGGCTACCAAATATCACATTTCAAATTCCACAAGAACAGTCTTAGCGAAAGACTTCCTGAGGGGAAAGCTGTAAGTCTGTGAGATGAATTAAAAGAACACAAAGCAATTTCTCAGAAAGCTTCTTTCCAGTTTTTATCGGAGGATATTTCGTTTTCACCATAGCCGTCTATTGGCTACCAAATATCATTTTTCAAATTGTGCAAGAATAATCTTAGCGAAAGGCTTCTTGAGGGGAAAGCTGTAACTCTGTGAAATGAATTCGCAAATCACAAAGAAGTTTCTCAGAAAGCTTCTTTCTAACTTTAACGACGGATATTTCCTTTGGCCCTTCAGTCTTCAAAGGGATCCGAAATAACAGTTCTCAGATTCCACAGAAATAAGACTGCCAAACAGCTCTACGAAATACAGCTGTAACTCAGTGAGTGGAAGTCATATATCACAAAGCAGTTTCTCAGAAAGCTTCTTTTCAGTTTTTAACTGAAGATATATCCTTTTTCACTATAGGTCACTATGAGCTTCCAAATATCACTTTGCATATTCCACAAGAACTGTCTTAGCGAAAGGCTTCTTGAAGGGAAACCTGTAACTCTGTGAGATGAATTAACAAAACACAAAGCAGTTTCTCAGAATGGTTATTTTCAGTTTTTACCTTAGGATATTTACGTTTTCACCATCGACTTCTATGGGCTTACAAATATCACTGTGCAAATTCCACAAGAACAGTCTTAGCGAAAGGCTTCTAGAGGGGAAAGCTGAAACTCTGTGAGGTGAATTAACAGAATACAAAGCAGTTTCTCAGAAAGTTTCTTTCCAGTTTTTAACTGAAGGTATTTCCTTTTTCACCATAGCCCTCGACGGGCTTTCAAATATCACTTTGCAAATTCCACAAGAACAGTCTTAGCGAACGGCTTCTTGAGGGGAAAGCTGAAACTCTGTCAGATAAATTAACAGAACACAAAACAGTTTGTTGGAAAGCTTCTTTCCATTTTTGATCCGAGGACATTTCCTTTTACACCATAGCCCTCTCACGGCTTCCAAATATCACTTTGCAAATTCCACGAGAACCGTCTTAGTGAAAGACTTCTGGAGGGGAAAGCTGAAACTCTGTGAGATGAATTAACAGAAAACAAAGCAGTTTCTCAGAAAGCTTCTTTCCAGTTTTTAATTGAAGATATTTCCTTTTTCACCATATCCCTCCATGGGCTTCCAAATATCACATTGCAAATTCCACAAGAACAGTCTTAGCGAAATGCTTCTTGAGGGGTAAGCTGTAACTCTGTGAGATGAATTAACAGAACACAAAGCAGTTTCTCAGAAAACTTCTTTCCAGTTTTTATGTGAGGAAATTTCCTTTTTAAACGTACCCCTCTATGGGCTTCCAAATATCACTTTGTAAACTCCACAAGAACAGTCTTAGCGAAAGGATTCTTGAAAGGAAAGCTGTAACTCTGTGCATGAATTAACAGAACACAAAGAAGTTTCTCAGAAAGCTTCTCTCCCGTTTTTAACTGAAGATATTTCCTTTTTCACCATAGCGCTCTATGGGCTTCCAAATATCTCTTTGGAAATTCCAGAAGAACAGTCTTAGTGAAGGGCTTCTTGAGGGTAGAGCTGTAATACTGTGAGATGAATTAACAAAACACAAAGCAGTTTCTCAGAAAGCTTCTTTCCAGTTTTTATGTGAGGAAATTTCCTTTTTAACCGTACCCCTCTATGGGCTTCCAAATATCACTTTGTAAACTCCACAAGAACAGTCTTAGCGAAAGGATTCGTGATAGGAAAGGTGTAACTCTGTGTATGAATTAACAGAACACAAAGCAGTTTCTCAGAAAGCTTCTCTCCAGTTTTTAACTGAAGATATTTCCATTTTCACCATAGCCCTCTATGAGCTTCCAAATATCATTTTGCAAATTTCACAACAACAGTCTTAATGAACGGCTTCTTGAGGGGAAAGCTATAACTCTGTGAGATGAATTGACGGTACACAAAACAGTTTCTCAAAAAGCTTCTTTTCAGTTTTTATCTTAGGATATTTCCTTTTTCACCATAGCCCTCTATTGTTTTCCAAATATCACTTTGCAAATTCCACGAGAACAGTCTTAGCGAAACGCCTCTTGAGGGGAAACTGTAGCTCTGTGAGATCAATTCACAGAACTCAAAGAAGTTTCTCAGAAAGCTTCTTTCACACTTTTAGTGGCGGATATTTCCTTTGGACCTATAGTCTTCAAAGAGATCCGAAGTAACATTTCTCAGATTCCACAGAAATAAGCCTAGCCAACAGTTCTACGAAATACAGCTGTTTCTCAGTGACAGGAAATCACATATCACAAAGCAGTTCCTCGGAAAGCTTCTTTTCACTTTTTAACTGAAGCTATATCCTTTTTCACCATAGCGACGTATGGACTTCCAAAGACCACTTTGGAAATTCCACAAGAACAGTCTTGGTGAAAGGCTTCTTGAGGGGAAAGCTGTAACTCTGTGAGATGAACTAAGAGAACACAAAACCGTTTCTCAGAAAGCTTCTTTCCAGTTTTTAACTGAAGATATTTCCCTTTTCACCATAGCCCTCTATGGGCTTCCAAATATCAATTTGAAAATAACACAAGATCAGTCTGAGTGAATGGCTTTCTGTTCGGAAAGCTGTAACTCTCTGAGATGAATTAACAAAACACAAAGCAGTTTCTCAGAAAGCTTCTTTTCAGTTTTTATCTTACGATATTTCCTTTTTCACCATAGTTCTCTAAGCACTTCCAAATATCACTTCGCAAATTTCACAAGAACAGTCTTAGTAAACGACTTCTTGAGGGGAATGCTGTACCTCTGTGAGATGGATTAACAGAACACAAAGCAGATTCTCAGAAACGTTCTTTCCACTTTTTAACTGAAGATATTTCCTTTTTCCCCATAGCACTCTATGGGCTTCCAAATATCACTTTGCAAAATCCACGAGAACAGTCTTAGTGAACGGTTTCTTGAGGGGAAAGCTGTAAGTCTGTGAGATGAATTCAGAGAACACAAAGCAGTTTCTCAGAAATTTTCTTTTCAGTTTTTATCTTAGGATATTTTCTTTTTAACCATAGATCTCTATGGTTTTCCATATACCTTTTTCCAAATTCCACAAAAACAGCTTTAGCGAAAGTTTTCTTGAGGGGAAAGCCGTAATTCTGTGAGATGAATTAACAGAACACAAAGCAATTTCTCAGAAAGCTACTTTCCAGTTTTTATCTGAAGATATTTCCTTTACACCATGGTCCTCTATGGGCTTCCAAATATCACCTTGCAAATTCCACAAGAACAGTCTTACTGAACGACTTCTTGAGGGGAAAGCTGTAATTCTATAAGATGAATTAACAGAACACAAAGTCGTTTCTCAGAAAGCTTCTTTTCAGTTCTTATCTTAGGAAATTTCTTTTTCACCACAGCCCTCTATGGGCTTCCAAATGTCACTTTGCAAATTCCACAAGAACAGTCTTAGCGGAATGCTTCTTGAGGGGAAAGGTGTAACACTGTCAGATGAATTAACAGAACAAAAAGCAGTTTCTCAGAAAACTTCTTTCCAGTTTATAACTGAAGATATTTCCTTTTTCACCATAGCCCCCTTTGGGTTTCCAAATATCACTTTGAAAATTCCACAAGAACGGTCTTAATGAACGGTTTCTGGAGGGCAAAGCTGTAACTGTGTGAGATGAATTAATGGAACACAAAGTAGTTTCTCAAGAAGATTCTTTCTAGTTTTCATCTGAGGACATTTCCTTTTTCACCATAGCCCTCTATGGGCTTCCAAATTTCACTTTGCAAATTCCACAAGAACAGTCTTAACGAAAGACTTCTTGAGGGGAAAGCTGTAACTCTGTGAGATGAATTAACAGAAAACAAAGCAGTTTCTCAGAAAGCTTCTATACAGTTTCTAACTGAAGATATTCCTTTTTTCACCATAACCCTATATGGGCTTCCAAATATTACTTTGCGAATTACACAAGACCAGTCATAGCGAACGGCTTCTCGAGGGGAATGCTGTAACTCTGTGAGATGAATTAACAGAACACAAAGCAGTTTCTCAGAAAGCTTCTTTCCAGTTTTTATCTAAGGACATTTCCTTTTTCTCCGTAGCCCTCTATGGGCTTCTAAATATCACGTTCTAAATTGCACAAGAACAGTCTTAGCGAAAGGATTCTTGAGAGGAAAGCTGTAACTCTGTGAGATGAATTAAGAGAACACAAAGCAGTTTTTCAGAAAGCTTATTTTCAGTTTTTATCTTAGGTTATTTCCTTTTTCACTGTAGACCTCTGTAGGCTTCTAAATATCACTTCCCAAATTCGACAAGAACAGTCTTAGGGAAAGGCTTTGTGAGGGGAAAGCTGTAACTTTGTGAGATGAATTAACAGAACACAACGCAGTGTCTCAGAAAGCTTCTTTCCCGTTTTAAACCGAAGATATTTCCTTTTCACCATAGCTCTCTATGGCCTTCGAAATGTCACGTTGCAAATTCCACAAGAACAGTCATAGCGAAAGGCTTCCTCAGGGGAAAGCTGTAACTCTGTGGGGTGAATTCACAGATCAGAAAGCTGTTTCTCAGAAAGCTTCTTTCTCACGTTTATGGCGGATATTTCCTTTGGCCCTATAGTCTTCAACGGGAACCGAACTATCCCTTCTCAGATTCCACAGAAGTAAGGTTAGCAAACAGCTCTATGACATATAGCTCTCACTCAGTGAGTGGAAGTCACGTATCACAAAGCAGTTTCTCAGAAATGTTCTTTTCAGTTTTTATCTTAGGATATTTCCTTTTTCACCATAGCCCTCTATGGGCTTACAAATACCACTCTGCAAATTCCACAAGAACAGTCTTACCGAAAGGCTTCTTAAGGGGAAAGCTGTAACTCTGTGAGGTGAATTAACAGAACACAAAGCAGTTTCTCAGAAAGCTTCATTTCAGCTTTTTTCTTAGGGTATTTCCTTTTTCACCATAGCCCTATAAGGGCTTACAAATATCACTATGAGTATTACACAAGAAGAGTCTTAGCAAAAGTCTTTTTGAGGGTAAAGCTGTAACTCTTTGAGATGAATTAACAGAACACCAAGCAGTTTCTTAGAAATCTTCTTTCCATTTTTTAACTGAAGGTATTTCCCTTTTCACCACAGCCGTCTATGGGCTTCGAAATATCACTTTGCAAATTCAAAAAGAACAGTCCTAGCGAAAGGCTTCTTGAGTGGAATGCTGTAACTCTGTGAGATGAATTAACAGATCTCAGAGAAGTTTCTCAGAAAGCTTCTTTCTCACTTTTAGCGGCAGATATTTCCTTTGGCCCTATAGTCTTCAAAGGGATCCAAAATAACAGTTCTCCGATTCCATAGAAATAAGGCTATCAAACAGCTCTAGGAAATAGAGCTGTAACTCAGTGAGTGGAAGTCACATAATACTAAACCGTTTCTCAGAAAGCCTCTTTCAGTTTTTAACTGAAGCTATATCCTTTTTCACTGTAGCCCTCTATGGGCTTCAAAATATCACTTTGAAAATACAGCAAGAACAGTCTTAGCGAAAGGCTTCTAGAGGGGAAAGCTGTAACTCTGTTAGGTGAATTAACAGAACACAAAGCAGTTTCTCAGGAATGTTCTTTACAGTTTTTATCTGAAGATATTTCCTTTTCTCCATAGCGCTCTATGGGCTACCAAATATCACATTTCAAATTCCGCAAGAACAGTCTTAGCGAAAGACTTCCTGAGGGGAAAGCTGTAAGTCTGTGAGATGAATTAAAAGAACACAAATCAATTTCTCAGAAAGCTTCTTTCCAGTTTTTATCGGAGGATATTTCGTTTTCACCATAGCCGTCTATTGGCTTCCAAATATCATTTTTCAAATTGTGCAAGAATAATCTTAGCGAAAGGCTTCTTGAGGGGAAAGCTGTAACTCTGTGAAATGAATTCGCAAATCACAAAGAAGTTTCTCAGAAAGCTTCTTTCTAACTTTAACGACGGATATTTCCTTTGGCCCTTCAGTCTTCAAAGGGATCCGAAATAACAGTTCTCAGATTCCACAGAAATAAGACTGCCAAACAGCTCTACGAAATACAGCTGTAACTCCGTGAGTGGAAGTCATATATCACAAAGCAGTTTCTCAGAAAGCTTCTTTTCAGTTTTTAACTGAAGATATATCCTTTTTCACTATAGGTCACTATGAGCTTCCAAATATCACTTTGCATATTCCACAAGAACTGTCTTAGCGAAAGGCTTCTTGAAGGGAAACCTGTAACTCTGTGAGATGAATTAACAAAACACAAAGCAGTTTCTCAGAATGGTTCTTTTCAGTTTTTATCTTAGGATATTTACGTTTTCACCATCGACTTCTATGGGCTTACAAATATCACTTTGCAAATTCCACAAGAACAGTCTTAGCGAAAGGCTTCTAGAGGGGAAAGCTGAAACTCTGTGAGGTGAATTAACAGAATACAAAGCAGTTTCTCAGAAAGTTTCTTTCCAGTTTTTAACTGAAGGTATTTCCTTTTTCACCATAGCCCTCGACGGGCTTTCAAATATCACTTTGCAAATTCCACAAGAACAGTCTTAGCGAACGGCTTCTTGAGGGGAAAGCTGAAACTCTGTCAGATAAATTAACAGAACACAAAACAGTTTGTTGGAAAGTTTCTTTCCATTTTTGATCCGAGGACATTTCCTTTTACACCATAGCCCTCTCACGGCTTCCAAATATCACTTTGCAAATTCCACGAGAACCGTCTTAGCGAAAGACTTCTGGAGGGGAAAGCTGAAACTCTGTGAGATGAATTAACAGAAAACAAAGCAGTTTCTCAGAAAGCTTCTTTCCAGTTTTTAATTGAAGATATTTCCTTTTTCACCATATCCCTCCATGGGCTTCCAAATATCACATTGCAAATTCCACAAGAACAGTCTTAGCGAAATGCTTCTTGAGGGGTAAGCTGTAACTCTGTGAGATGAATTAACAGAACACAAAGCAGTTTCTCAGAAAACTTCTTTCCAGTTTTTATGTGAGGATATTTCCTTTTTCACCATAGCGCTCTATGGGCTTCCAAATATCACTTTGGAAATTCCAGAAGAACAGTCTTAGTGAAGGGCTTCTTGAGGGTAGAGCTGTAATACTGTGAGATGAATTAACAAAACACAAAGCAGTTTCTCAGAAAGCTTCTTTCCAGTTTTTATGTGAGGAAATTTCCTTTTTAACCGTACCCCTCTATGGGCTTCCAAATATCACTTTGTAAACTCCACAAGAACAGTCTTAGCGAAAGGATTCGTGATAGGAAAGGTGTAACTCTGTGTATGAATTAACAGAACACAAAGCAGTTTCTCAGAAAGCTTCTCTCCAGTTTTTAACTGAAGATATTTCCATTTTCACCATAGCCCTCTATGAGCTTCCAAATATCATTTTGCAAATTTCACAACAACAGTCTTAATGAACGGCTTCTTGAGGGGAAAGCTATAACTCTGTGAGATGAATTAACGGTACGCAAAACAGTTTCTCAAAAAGCTTCTTTTCAGTTTTTATCTTAGGATATTTCCTTTTTCACCATAGCCCTCTATTGTTTTCCAAATATCACTTTGCAAATTCCACGAGAACAGTCTTAGCGAAAGGCCTCTTGAGGGGAAACTGTAGCTCTGTGAGATCAATTCACAGAACTCAAAGAAGTTTCTCAGAAAGCTTCTTTCACACTTTTAGTGGCGGATATTTCCTTTGGACCTATAGTCTTCAAAGAGATCCGAAGTAACATTTCTCAGATTCCACAGAAATAAGCCTAGCCAACAGTTCTACGAAATACAGCTGTTTCTCAGTGACAGGAAATCACATATCACAAAGCAGTTCCTCGGAAAGCTTCTTTTCACTTTTTAACTGAAGCTATATCCTTTTTCACCATAGCGACGTATGGACTTCCAAAGACCACTTTGGAAATTCCACAAGAACAGTCTTGGTGAAAGGCTTCTTGAGGGGAAAGCTGTAACTCTGTGAGATGAACTAAGAGAACACAAAACCGTTTCTCAGAAAGCTTCTTTCCAGTTTTTAACTGAAGATATTTCCCTTTTCACCATAGCCCTCTATGGGCTTCCAAATATCAATTTGAAAATAACACAAGATCAGTCTTAGTGAATGGCTTTGTGTTCGGAAAGATGTAACTCTCTGAGATGAATTAACAAAACACAAAGCAGTTTCTCAGAAAGCTTCTTTTCAGTTTTTATCTTACGATATTTCCTTTTTCACCATAGTTCTCTAAGCACTTCCAAATATCACTTCGCAAATTTCACAAGAACAGTCTTAGTAAACGACTTCTTGAGGGGAATGCTGTACCTCTGTGAGATGGATTAACAGAACACAAAGCAGTTTCTCAGAAACGTTCTTTCCACTTTTTAACTGAAGATATTTCCTTTTTCCCCATAGCTCTCTATGGGCTTCCAAATATCACTTTGCAAAATCCACGAGAACAGTCTTAGTGAACGGTTTCTTGAGGGGAAAGCTGTAAGTCTGTGAGATGAATTCAGAGAACACAAAGCAGTTTCTCAGAAATTTTCTTTTCAGTTTTTATCTTAGGATATTTTCTTTTTAACCATAGATCTCTATGGTTTTCCATATACCTTTTTCCAAATTCCACAAAAACAGCTTTAGCGAAAGTTTTCTTGAGGGGAAAGCCGTAATTCTGTGAGATGAATTAACAGAACACAAAGCAATTTCTCAGAAAGCTACTTTCCAGTTTTTATCTGAAGATATTTCCTTTACACCATGGTCCTCTATGGGCTTCCAAATATCACTTTGCAAATTCCACAAGAACAGTCTTACTGAACGACTTCTTGAGGGGAAAGCTGTAATTCTATAAGATGAATTAACAGAACACAAAGTCGTTTCTCAGAAAGCTTCTTTTCAGTTCTTATCTTAGGAAATTTCTTTTTCACCACAGCCCTCTATGGGCTTCCAAATGTCACTTTGCAAATTCCACAAGAACAGTCTTAGCGGAATGCTTCTTGAGGGGAAAGGTGTAACACTGTCAGATGAATTAACAGAACACAAAGCAGTTTCTCAGAAAGCTTCTTTCCAGTTTTTAACTGAAGATATTTCCCTTTTCACCATAGCCCTCTATGGGCTTCCAAATATCAATTTGAAAATAACACAAGATCAGTCTTAGTGAATGGCTTTCTGTTCGGAAAGCTGTAACTCTCTGAGATGAATTAACAGAACACAAAGCAGTTTCTCAGAAAGCTTCTTTTCAGCTTTTATCTTAGGATATTTCCTTTTTCACCATAGCCCTCTATGGGCTTACAAATACCACTCTGCAAATTCCACAAGAACAGTCTTACCGAAAGGCTTCTTAAGGGGAAAGCTGTAACTCTGTGAGGTGAATTAACAGAACACAAAGCAGTTTCTCAGAAAGCTTCTTTTCAGCTTTTATCTTAGGATATTTCCTTTTTCACCATAGCCCTATAAGGGCTTACAAATATCACTATGAGTATTACACAAGAAGAGTCTTAGCAAAAGTCTTTTTGAGGGTAAAGCTGTAACTCTTTGAGATGAATTAACAGAACACAAAGCAGTTTCTTAGAAAGCTTCTTTCCATTTTTTAACTGAAGGTATTTCCCTTTTCACCACAGCCATCTATGGGCTTCCAAATATGACTTTGCAAATTCAAAAAGAACAGTCCTAGCGAAAGGCTTCTTGAGTGGAATGCTGTAACTCTGTGAGATGAATTAACAGATCTCAGAGAAGTTTCTCAGAAAGCTTCTTTCTCACTTTTTGCGGCAGATATTTCCTTTGGCCCTATAGTCTTCAAAGGGATCCAAAATAACAGTTCTCCGATTCCATAGAAATAAGGCTATCAAACAGCTCTAGGAAATAGAGCTGTAACTCAGTGAGTGGAAGTCACATAATACTAAACCGTTTCTCAGAAAGCCTCTTTCAGTTTTTAACTGAAGTTATATCCTTTTTCACCGTAGCCCTCTATGGGCTCCAAAATATCACTTTGAAAATACAGCAAGAACAGTCTTAGCGAAAGGCTTCTAGAGGGGAAAGCTGTAACTCTGTTAGGTGAATTAACAGAACACAAAGCAGTTTCTCAGGAATGTTCTTTACAGTTTTTATCTGAAGATATTTCCTTTTCTCCATAGCGCTCTATGGGCTACCAAATATCACATTTCAAATTCCGCAAGAACAGTCTTAGCGAAAGACTTCCTGAGGGGAAAGCTGTAAGTCTGTGAGATGAATTAAAAGAACACAAAGCAATTTCTCAGAAAGCTTCTTTCCAGTTTTTATCGGAGGATATTTCGTTTTCACCATAGCCGTCTATTGGCTTCCAAATATCATTTTTCAAATTGTGCAAGAATAATCTTAGCGAAAGGCTTCTTGAGGGGAAAGCTGTAACTCTGTGAAATGAATTCGCAAATCACAAAGAAGTTTCTCAGAAAGCTTCTTTCTAACTTTAACGACGGATATTTCCTTTGGCCCTTCAGTCTTCAAAGGGATCTGAAGTAACAGTTCTCAGATTCCACAGAAATAAGACTGCCAAACAGCTCTACGAAATACAGCTGTAACTCAGTGAGTGGAAGTCATATATCACAAAGCAGTTTCTCAGAAAGCTTCTTTTCAGTTTTTAACGGAAGATAGTTCCTTTTTCAACATAACCCTCTATGGGCTTCCAAGTATCACTTTGCAAATTCCACAAGAACAGTCTTAGCGAAAGGCTTTTAGAGGGAAATGTTGTAACTATGTGAGATGAATTAACAGAACACAAAGCAATTTCTCAGAAAGCTTCTTTTCAGTTTTTATCTTACGATATTTCCTTTTTCACCATAGACCTCTATGGGCTTCCAAATCTCACTTTGCAAATTCCACAAGAACAGTCTTAGCGAAAGAATTATTGAGTGGAAAGCTGTAACTCTTTGAGGTGAGTTAACAGAACAAAAAGGAGTTTCTCTGAAAGCTTCTTTCCGCTTTTTAACAGAAGATAATTCCTTTTTCACCATAGCGCTCTATGGGCTTCCAAATATCATTTTTCAAATCCCACAACAACAGTCTTGGCGAAAGGCTTCTGGAAGGGAAAGCTGTAACAGGGTGAGGTCTATTATCAGAACACATGGCAGTTTCTCAGAAAGCTTCTTTCCAGTTTTTAACGGAAGATATTTCCTTTTTCACCATAGCCCTCTATGGGCTTCCAAATGTCACTTTGCAAATTCGACAACAACAGCCTTAGCGAAAGGCTTTTAGAGGGAAATGTAACTCTGTGAGATGAATTAACAGAACACAATGAAGTTTTTCAGACAGCTTCTCTTTGGTAAGTATCTTAGGATATTTCAATTTTCACCATAGCCCTCTTTGGGCTTCCACATATCACTTTGGAAATTCCTCAAAAACAGTCTTAGCGGAAGGCTTCTTGAGGGGAAAGCTGTAATTCATTGAGATGAATTAACAGAACACAAAGCAGTTTCTCGGAAAGCTTCTTTTCATTTCTTAATTGAAGTTATTTCCATTTTCACCATAGCCCACTATGGGATTCCAAATATCACTATGCAAATTCCACAAGAACAGTGGAAGTGAAAGACTTCGGGAGGGGAAAACTGTAACGCTTTTAGATGAATTAACCGAACACAAAGCAGTTTCTCAGATATCTTCTTTCCAGTTTTTAACGAAAGATATTTCCTTTTTCACCATAGTCCTCTATGGGCTTCCAAATATCACTGTGCAAATCATACAAGAACAGTCTTAGCGAAAGCCTTCTTGAAGGGGAAAGCTGTAACTCAGTGAGATGCTTCAACAGAACACACGGCAGTTTCTCAAAAAGCTTCTTTCCAGTTTTTAACGGAAGATATGTCCTTTTTCACCATAATCCCTCTATGGGCTTCCAAATATCACTTTGCAAATTCCACAAGAACAGTTTTACCGAAAGGCTTCTTGAGAAGAATGCTGTAAATCTGTGAGATGAATTAACAGAACACAAAGCAGTTTCACAGAAAGCTTCATTTCAGTTTTTATCTTTGGATGTTTTCTTTTTCATCATAGCCCTCTAGGTGCCTTCAAATATCACTTTGCAAATTCCACAAGAAAAGTCTTAGTGAACGGCTTCTTGAGGGGAAAAATGTAACTCTGTGAGATGAATTAACAGAACACAAAGCAGCTTCTCAGAGAGCTTCTTTCCAGTTTTTAACGGAGGATATTTCCTTTTAATCCATAGCCCTCTATGGGCTTCCAAATATCACATTGCAAGTTTCACAAGAACAGTCTTAGCGAAAGGCTTCCTGAGGGGAAAGTTGGAACTCTGTGAGATGAATTAACAGAACACAAAGCAGTTTCTCAAAAAGCTTTTCTTCAGTTTTTAACAGAAGATATTTCCCTTCCCAACATAACCTGTATGGGCTTCCAAATATCACTTTGCAAATTCCACAAGAACAGTCTTAGCGAAAGGCTTTTAGAGGGAAATGTTGTAACTATGTGAGATGAATTAACAGAACACAAAGCAATTTCTCAGAAAGCTTCTTTTCAGTTTTTTATCTTACGATATTTCCTTTTTCACCATAGACCTATATGGGCTTCCAAATCTCACTTTTCAAATTCCACAAGAACAGTCTTAGCGAAAGAATTATTGAGTGGAAAGCTGTAACTCTTTGAGGTGAGTTAACAGAACAAAAAGAAATTTCTCAGGAAGCTTCTTTCCGCTTTTTAACAGAAGATATTTCCTTTTTCACCATAGCGCTCTATGGGCTTCCAAATATCATTTTTCAAATCCCACAAGAACAGTCTTAGCGAAAGGCTTCTTGAAGGGAAAGCTGTAACTGGGTGAGGTCTATTATCAGAACACATGGCAGTTTCTCAGAAAGCTTCTTTCCAGTTTTTAACTGAAGATATTTCCTTTTTCACCATAGCCCTCTATGGGCTTCCAAATATCACTTTGCAAATTCGACAACAACAGCCTTAGCGAAAGGCTTTTAGAGGGAAATGTAACTCTGTGAGATGAATTAACAGAACACAAAGTAGTTTCTCAGAAAGCTTCTTTCCAGTTTTTAATGGAAAATAATTCCTTTTTCACCATAGCCCTCTATGGGATTCTAAATATCACTTTCCAAATTTCAGAAGAACAGTCTTAGTGAACGGCCTCTTGAGGGGAAATCTGTAACTCTCTGAGATGAATTAACAGAACACAAAGCAGTTTCTCAGAAATCTTCTTTCCAGTTTTTAACGAAAGATATGTCCTTTTTCACCATAGATCTCTATTGGCTTGCAAATGTCACTTTGCAAATTCCACAAGAACAGTCTGACCTAAAGGCTTCTTGAGAAGAAAGCTGTAACTCTGTGAGATGAATTAACAGAAAACAAAGCAGTTTCTCAGAAAATTTCTTTCCAGTTTTCAATGGAAGATATGTCCTTTTTCACCATAGCCCTCTATGGGCTTCCAAATATCACTTTGCAAATTCCACAAGAACAGTCTTAGCGAAAGGCTTCTGGAGGGGAAACCTGTAACTCTGTGAGATGAATTAAAAGAACACAAAGCAGTTTCTCAGAAAGCTTCTTTCCAGTTTTTAACTGAAGATATTTCCTTTTTCACCATAGCCCTCTATGGGCTTCCAAATATCACATTGCAAATGCCACAAGAACAGTCTTAGCGAAAGGCTTCTAGCGGGGAAACTTGTAACTCGGTTAGATGTATTAACAGAACACACGGCAGTATCTCAGAATGCTTCTTTCCAGTTTTTAACGGAAGATAGTTCCTTTTTCACCATAGCCCTCTAAGGGCTTCCAAATATCACTTTGCAAATTCCAAAAGAGCAGTCTTAGCGAAAGACTTCTGGAGCGGAAAGCTGTAACTCTCTGAAATGAATTAACAGAACACAGAGCTGTTTCTCAGAAAGCTTCTTTCCAGTTTTCAACCGAAGATATTTTCTTTTTCCCATAGCCCTCTATGGGCTTCCAAATATCACTTAGAAAATTGCACAAGAACAGTCTTAGCGAAAGGCTTCTTGAGGTGAAAGCTGTAACACGGTGAGATGTTTTAACAGAAGACACGTCAGTTTCTCAGAAAGCTTCTTTCCAATTTTTAACGTAAGTTATTTCCTTTTTCACCATAGCCCTCTGCGGGCTTCTAAGATCACTTTGCAAATTCCACAAGAACAGTCTTAGTGAAAGGCTTCTGGGAGCAAAGCTGTAATTCTGTGAGATGAACTAACAAAACATGAAGCAGTTTCTCAGAAATCTTCTTTTCGGTTTTTAATGGAAGAAATTTCCTTTTTCATCATAGCCCTCAATGGGCTTCCAAATTTCACTTTGCAAATTCCACAAGAACAGTCTTAGCGAAAGGCTTTTTGAGGGGAAAGCTGTAACTCTGGTGACGAATTAACAGAACACAAAGCAGTTTCTCAGAAAGCTTCTTTTCAGTTTTTGTCTTAGGATATTTCCTTTTTCACCGTAGCCCTCTATGGGCTTCCAAATATCACTTTGCATATTCCCAAAGAACAGTCTTAGTGATCGGCATCATGATAGGAAAGCTGTAACTCTGTGAGATTAATTGACAGAACACAAAGCAGTTTCTCAGAAAGGTTCTTTCCCGTTTTTAGCGGAAGATATTTCCTTTTTCACCATAGTCCACTATGGGCTTCAAAATATCACTTTGCAAATTCCACAAGAACAGTGTTAGCGAAAAACTTCTGGAGGGGAAAACTGTAACTCTGTGAGATGAATTAACAGAACACAAGGCAGTTTCTCAGAAATCTTCTTTCCAGTTTTTAACGAAAGATATTTCCTTTTTCACCAAAGTCCTCTATGGGATTACAAATATCAGTTTGCAAATTTCAAAGGAACAGTCTTAGTGAAGGGCTTCTTGAGGGGAAAGCTGTAACACTGTGATATGAACTAACACAACACAAAGCAGTTTCTCAGATAGCTTCTTTTCGGTTTTTATCTTAAGATATTTCCACTGTCAAAATAGCCCTCTATGGGCTTCCAAGTATCACTTTGCAAATTCCACAAGAACAGTCTTATAGAAAGGCTTCTTGAGGGGAAAGCTGTAACTCGTTGAGATGTATTAACAGAACACACGGCAGTTTCTCAGAAAGCTTCTTTCCAGTTTTTAACGGAAGTTATTTCCCTTTTCACCGTAGCCCTCCATGGACTTCCAAATATCACTTTGCAAATTCCAGAAGAACAGTCTTAGCGAAAGGCTTCTGAAGGGGAAATCTGTAACTCTGTGAGTTGAAGTAACAGAACACAAAGCAGTTTCTCACAAATCTTCTTTCTAGTTTATAACGGAAGATAGTTCCTTTTTCACCATAGTCCTCTATGGGCTTCCAAATATGACTTTGCAAATTCCACAAGAACAGTCTTAGCGAAAGGCTTCTTGAGGGGGGAAGCTGTAACTCTGTGAGATGAATTAACAGAACACAAAGCAGTCTCTCAGAAAGCTTCTTTCCAGTATTTAACTGAAGATATTTCCTTTTTGACTATAGCCCTCTATGGGCTTCCAAATATCACTTTTTAAATCCCACAAGAACAGTCTTAGCGAAAGGCTTCTTGAGAGGAAAGCTGTACCTCGGTGATATGTACTAACAGAACACACCGCATTTTCTCAGAATGGTTCTTTCCAGTTTTTAACGGAAGATATTTCCTTTTTCACCTTAGCCCCCTATGGGCTTCCAAATATCACTTTGCAAATTTCACAAAACAGTCTTAGTTAACGGCTTCTTGAGGGGAAAGCTGTAACTCTGTGAGTGAACTAACAAAACACAAAGCAGCTTTTCATACAGCTTCTTTTCGTTTTTTATCTTAGGATATTTCCATTTTCACCATAGCCTACTATGGGCATCGAAATATCACTTTGGAAATTCCACAAAAACAGTCTTAGCGGAAGGATTCTTGAGGCAAAAGTAGTAACTCTTTGAGATGAATTAACAGAACACAAAGTAGTTTCTCAGAAAGCTTCTTTTCAGTTTTTAACTGAAGGTATTTCCTTTTTCACCATAGCCCTGTATGGGCTTCAAAATATCACTTTGTAAATTCCACAACAACAGCCTTAGCGAAAGGCTTCCTGAGGTAAAAGAGTAACTCTGTGACTTGAATTAACAGAACACAAAGCAGTTTCCCAGAAAGCTTCTTTTCAGTTTTTATCTTAGGATGTTTCCTTTTTCACCATTGCCCTCTATGTGCCTCCAAATATCACTTTGCAATACCACAAGAACAGTCTTAGTGAACGGCTTCCTGAGGGGAAAGCTGTAGCTTGGTGATATGTACTAAGAGAATACACCGCATTTTCTCAGAATGGTTCTTTCCAGTTTTTAACGGAAGATATTTCCTTTTTCACCTTAGCCCTCTATGGGCTTCCAAATATCACTTTGCAAATTTCACAAAACAGTCTTAGTGAACGGCTTCTTGAGGGAAAAGCTGTAGCTCTGTGAGATGAACTAACAGAACACAAAGCAGTTTTTCAGACAGCTTCTTTTCGGTAAGTATCTTACGATATTTCCATTTTCACCATAGCACTCTATGGGCTTCCACATATCACTTTGGAAATTCCTCAAAAACAGTCTTAGCGGAAGGCTTCTTGAGGGGAAAGCTGTAACTCTTTGAGATGAATTAACAGAACACAAAGCAGTTTCTCGGAAAGCTTCTTTTCATTTTTTAACTGAAGTTATTTCCATTTTCACCATAGCCCTCTAAGGGATTCCAAATATCACTATGCAAATTCCACAAGAACAGTGGAAGCGAAAGACTTCTGGAGGGGAAAACTGTAACTCTGTGAGATGAATTTACAGAACACAAAGCAGTTTCTCAGATATCTTCTTTCCAGTTTTTAACGAAAGATATTTCCTTTTTCACCATAGCCCTCTATGGGCTTCCAAATATCACTTTGCAAATCCCAGAAGAACAGTCTTAGCGAAAGCCTTCTTGAGGGGAAAGCTGTAACTCGGTGAGATGCTTTAACAGAACACACGGCAGTTTCTCAAAGAGCTTCTTTCAAGTTTTTAACGGAAGATATTTCCTTTTTCACCATAGCCCTCTAGGAGTTTTCTAATATCACTTTGCAAATTTCACAAGAATAGTCTCAGTGAACTGCTTCTTGAAGGGAAAGCTGTAACTCTGTGAGATGAACTAACAGAACACAAAGCAGTTTATCAGAAAGCTTCTTTACAGTTTTTATCGGAAAATATTTCCTTTTTCACCATTGCCCTCTATGAGATTCTAAATATCACTTTCCAAATTTCAGAAGAACAGTCTTAGTGAACGGCCTCATGAGGGGAAATCTGTGACACTTTGAGATGAATTAACAGAACACAAAGCAGTTTCTCAGAAAGCTTCTTTTCGGATTTTATCTTACTATATTTCCTTTTTAAACATAGCCCCCTATGGGATTCCAAATATCACTATGCAAATTCCACAAGAACAGTGGAAGCGAAAGACTTCTGGAGGGGAAAACTGTAACTCTGTGAGATGAATTAACAGAACACAAAGCAGTTTCTCAGAAAGCTTCTTTTCAGTTTTTATCTTAGGATATTTCCTTTTTCAGCATAGCCCTCTATGGGCTTCCAAAAACATTTTGCAAATTCCACAAGAACAGTCTTAGCGAGAGGATTCTGGAGATAAAAGCTGTAAATCTGTAAGATGAATTAAAAGAATTCAAAGCAGTTTCTCAGAAACCTTCTTTTCGTTTTTTATCTTATGATATTTCCATTTTAACCATAGGGCTATAGGGTTTCCAAATATCACTTTGCAAATTCCAGAAGAAAAGTCTTAGTGAAAGGCTTCTTGAGGGTAAAGCTGTAACTCTGTAAGATGAATTAACAGAACACAAAACATTTTCTCAGAAACCTACTTTTCAGTTTTTACCTTAGGATATTTCCTTTTTCACCATAGCCCTCTATGGGATTCCAATTATCACTTTGAAAATTCCACATGAACAGTCTTAGCGAAAGTCTTCTTGAGGGGAAAGCTGTAACCCTGTGAGAGGAACTAAGTGAACACAAAGCAGTTTCTCAGAAAGCTTCTTTCCAGTTTTTAACTGAGGATATTTCCTTTTTCACCATAGCCCTTTTGGGCTTCCAAATATCACTTTGCAAATTCCACAAGAACAGTCTTAGCGAAAGGCTTCTTGAGGGGAAAGCTCTAACTCTGTGAGATGAATTAACAGAACACAAAGCATTTTCTCACAAATCTTCTTTCCAGGGTTAACGGAGGATATTTCCTTTCTCACCATACTCCTCTATGGGCTTCCAAATATCACTTTGCAAATCCCACAAGAACAGTCTTAGCGAAAGGCTTCTTGAGAGGAAAGCTGTAACTCAGTGAGACGTATTAACAGAAGACACGGCATTTTCTCAGAATGCTTCTTTCCAGTTTTTAACGGAAGATATTTCCTTTTTCACCATAGTCCTCTATGGATTTCCAAATATCACTTTCCAAATTTCACAAAACAGTCTTAATGAACGGCTTCTTGAGGGAAAAGCTGTAGGTCTGTGAGATGAACTAACAGAACACAAAGCAGTTGTTCAGACAGCTTCTCTTCGGTAAGAATCTTAGGATATTTCCATTTTCACCATAGCCCTCTATGGGCTTCCACATATCACTTTGGAAATTCCTCAAAAACAGTCTTAGCAGAAGGCTTCTTGAGGGGAAAGCTGTAATTCATTGAGATGAATTAACAGAACACAAAGCAGTTTCTCGGAAAGCTTCTTTTCATTTTTTAATTGAAGGTATTTCCATTTTCACCATAGCCCTCTATGGGATTCCAAATATCACTATGCAAATTCCACAAGAACAGTGGAAGCGAAAGACTTCTGGAGGGGAAAACTGTAACTCTGTGAGATGAATTAACAGAACACAAAGCAGTTTCTCAGATATCTTCTTTCCAGTTTTTAACGAAAGATATTTCCTTTTTCACCATAGTCCTCTAAGGGCTTCCAAATATCACTTTGCAAATCCCACAAGAACAGTCTTAGCGAAAGCCTTCTTGAGGGGAAAGCTATAACTCGGTGAGATGCTTTAACAGAACACACGGCAGTTTCTCAAAAAGCTTCTTTCCTGTTTTGAACGGAAGATATTTCCTTTTTCACCATAGCCCTCTATGGGCTTCCAAATATCACTTTGCAAATTCCACAAGAACAATTTCACCGAAAGGCTTCTTGAGAAGGAAGCTGTAAATCTGTGAGATGAATTAACAGAACACAAAGCTGTTTCATAGAAAGCTTCATTTCAGTTTTTATCTTTGGATGTTTTCATTTTCATCATAGCCCTCTAGGTGCCTTCAAATATCTCTTTGCAAATTCCACAAGAAAACTCTTAGTGAACGGCTTCTTGAGGGGAAAACTTTAACTCTGTGAGATGAATTAACAGAACACAAAGCAGTTTCTCGGAAAGCTTCTTTTCATTTTTTAACTGAAGCTATTTCCATTTTCACCATAGCCCTCTATGGGATTCCAAATATCACTATGCAAATTCCACAAGAACAGTGGAAGCGAAAGACTTCGGGAGGGGAAAACTGTAAATATGTGCGATGAATTAACAGAACACAAAGTAGTTTCTCAGAAAGCTTCTTTCCAGTTTTTAACGGAAAATAATTCCTTTTTCACCATAGCCCTCTAGGGGATTCTAAATATCACTTTCCAAATTTCAGAAGAACAGTCTTAGTGAACGGCCTCTTGAGGGGAAAGCTGTAACTCTTTGAGATGAATTAACAGAACACAAAGCAGTTTCTCAGAAAGCTTCTTTCCAGTTTTTAACTGAAGATATTTCCTTTTTCACCATAGCCCTCTATGGGCTTCCAAATATCACATTGCAAATGCCACAAGAACCGTCTTAGCGAAAGGCTTCTAGAGGGGAAACTTGTAACTCGGTTAGATGTATTAACAGAACACACGGCAGTATCTCAGAATGCTTCTTTCCAGTTTTTAACGGAAGATAGTTCCTTTTTCACCATAGCCCTCTAAGGGCTTCCAAATATCACTTTGCAAATTCCAAAAGAGCAGTCTTAGCGAAAGACTTCTGGAGCGGAAAGCTGTAACTCTCTGAAATGAATTAACAGAACACAGAGCTGTTTCTCAGAAAGCTTCTTTCCAGTTTTCAACCGAAGATATTTTCTTTTTCCCATAGCCCTCTATGGGCTTCCAAATATCACTTAGAAAATTCCACAAGAACAGTATTAGCGAGAGGCTTCTTGAGGTGAAAGCTGTAACACGGTGAGATGTTTTAACAGAACACACGTCAGTTTCTCAGAAAGCTTCTTTCCTATTTTTAACATAAGTTATTTCCTTTTTCACCATAGCCCTCTGCGGGCTTCTAAGATCACTTTGCAAATTCCACAAGAACAGTCTTAGCAAAAGGCTTCTGGGAGCAAAGCTGTAATTCTGTGAGATGAACTAACAAAACACGAAGCAGTTTCTCAGAAATCTTCTTTTCGGTTTTTAATGGAAGAAATTTCCTTTTTCATCATAGCCCTCAATGGGCTTCCAAATTTCACTTTGCAAATTCCACAAGAACAGTCTTAGCGAAAGGCTTTTTGAGGGGAAAGCTGTAACACTGGTGACGAATTAACAGAACACAAAGCAGTTTCTCAGAAAGCTTCTTTTCAGTTTTTGTCTTAGGATATTTCCTTTTTCACCGTAGCCCTCTATGGGCTTCCAAATATCACTTTGCATATTCCAAAAGAACAGTCTTAGTGATCGGCTTCATGATAGGAAAGCTGTAACTCTGTGAGATTAATTAACGGAACACAAAGCAGTTTCTCAGAAAGGTTCTTTCCAGTTTTTAGCGGAAGATATTTCCTTTTTCACCATAGTCCACTATGGGCTTCAAATTATCACTTTGCAAATTCCACAAGAACAGCGTTAGCGAAAAACTTCTGGAGGGGAAAACTGTAACTCTGTGAGATGAATTAACAGAACACAAAGCAGTTTCTCAGAAATCTTCTTTCCAGTTTTTAACGAAAGATATTTCCTTTTTCACCAAAGTCCTCTATGGGATTACAAATATCAGTTTGCAAATTTCACAAGAACAGTCTTAGTGAAGGGCTTCTTGAGGGGAAAGCTGTAACACTGTGAGATGAACTAACACAACACAAAGCATTTTCTCAGACAGCTTCTTTTCGGTTTTGATCTTCGGATATTTCCATTTTCAAAATAGCCCTCTATGGGCTTCCAAGTATCACTTTGCAAATTCCACAAGAACAGTCCTATAGAAAGGCTTCTTGAGGGGAAAGCTGTAACTCGGTGAGATGTATTAACAGAACACACGGCAGTTTCTCAGAAAGGTTCTTTCCAGTTTTTAACGGAAGTTATTTCCCTTTTCACCGTAGCCCTCCATGGGCTTCCAAATATCACTTTGCAAATTCCAGAAGAACAGTCTTAGCGAAAGGCTTCTGAAGGGGAAATCTGTAACTCTGTGAGTTGAATTAACAGAACACAAAGCAGTTTCTCACAAATCTTCTTTCAAGTTTTTAACGGAAGATAGTTCCGTTTTCACCATAGTCCTCTATGGGCTTCCAAATATGACTTTGCAAATTCCACAAGAACAGTCTTAGCGAAAGGCTTCTTGAGGGGAAAGCTCTAACTCTGTGAGATGAATTAACAGAACACAAAGCATTTTCTCACAAATCTTCTTTCCAGGGTTAACGGAGGATATTTCCTTTCTCACCATACTCCTCTATGGGCTTCCAAATATCACTTTGCAAATCCCACAAGAACAGTCTTAGCGAAAGGCTTCTTGAGAGGAAAGCTGTAACTCAGTGAGACGTATTAACAGAACACACCGCATTTTCTCAGAATGGTTCTTTCCAGTTTTTAACGGAAGATATTTCCTTTTTCACCTTAGCCCTCTATGGGCTTCCAAATATCACTTTGCAAATTTCACAAAACAGTCTTAATGAACGGCTTCTTGAGGGAAAAGCTGTAGGTCTGTGAGATGAACTAACAGAACACAAAGCAGTTGTTCAGACAGCTTCTCTTCGGTAAGAATCTTAGGATATTTCCATTTTCACCATAGCCCTCTATGGGCTTCCACATATCACTTTGGAAATTCCTCAAAAACAGTCTTAGCGGAAGGCTTCTTGAGGGGAAAGCTGTAATTCATTGAGATGAATTAACAGAACACAAAGCAGTTTCTCGGAAAGCTTCTTTTCATTTTTTAATTGAAGGTATTTCCATTTTCACCATAGCCCTCTATGGGATTCCAAATATCACTATGCAAATTCCACAAGAACAGTGGAAGCGAAAGACTTCTGGAGGGGAAAACTGTAACTCTGTGAGATGAATTAACAGAACACAAAGCAGTTTCTCAGATATCTTCTTTCCAGTTTTTAACGAAAGATATTTCCTTTTTCACCATAGCCCTCCATGGGCTTCCAAATATCACTTTGCAAATCCCAGAAGAACAGTCTTAGCGAAAGCCTTCTTGAGGGGAAAGCTGTAACTCGGTGAGATGCTTTAGCAGAACACACGGCAGTTTCTCAAAGAGCTTCTTTCAAGTTTTTAACGGAAGATATTTCCTTTTTCACCATAGCCCTCTAGGAGTTTTCTAATATCACTTTGCAAATTTCACAAGAATAGTCTCAGTGAACTGCTTCTTGAAGGGAAAGCTGTAACTCTGTGAGATGAACTAACAGAACACAAAGCAGTTTATCAGAAAGCTTCTTTACAGTTTTTATCGGAAAATATTTCCTTTTTCACCATTGCCCTCTATGACATTCTAAATATCACTTTCCAAATTTCAGAAGAACAGTCTTAGTGATCGGCCTCATGAGGGGAAATCTGTGACACTTTGAGATAAATTAACAGAACACAAAGCAGTTTCTCAGAAAGCTTCTTTTCGGATTTTATCTTACTATATTTCCTTTTTAAACATAGCCCTCTATGGTCTTCCAAATATCACTTTGCAAATTACACAAGAACAGTCTTTGTGAAAGACTTCTTGAGGGGAAAGCTGTAACTCTCTGAGATGAATTAACAGAACACAAAGCAGTTTCTCAGAAAGCTTCTTTTCAGTTTTTATCTTAGGATATTTCCTTTTTCAGCATAGCCCTCTATGGGCTTCCAAAAACATTTTGCAAATTCCACAAGAACAGTCTTAGCGAGAGGATTCTGGAGATAAAAGCTGTAAATCTGTAAGATGAATTAAAAGAATTCAAAGCAGTTTCTCAGAAACCTTCTTTTCGTTTTTTATCTTACGATATTTCCATTTTAACCATAGGGCTATATGGTTTCCAAATATCACTTTGCAAATTCCAGAAGAAAAGTCTTAGCGAAAGGCTTCTTGAGGGTAAAGCTGTAACTCTGTAAGATGAATTAACAGAACACAAAACATTTTCTCAGAAACCTACTTTTCAGTTTTTACCTTAGGATATTTCCTTTTTCACCATAGCCCTCTATGGGATTCCAATTATCACTTTGAAAATTCCACATGAACAGTCTTAGCGAAAGTCTTCTTGAGGGGAAAGCTGTAACTCTGTGAGAGGAACTAACTGAACACAAAACAGTTTCTCAGAAAGCTTCTTTCCAGTTTTTAACTGAGGATATTTCCTTTTTCACCATAGCCCTTTTGGGCTTCCAAATATCACTTTGCAAATTCCACAAGAACAGTCTTAGCGAAAGGCTTCTTGAGGGGAAACTCTAACTCTATGACATGAATTAACAGAACACAAAGCATTTTCTCACAAATCTTCTTTCCAGTTTTTAACGGAGGATATTTCCTTTCTCACCATAGACCTCTATGGGCTTCCAAATATCACTTTGCAAATCCCACAAGAACAGTCTTAGCGAAAGGCTTCTTGAGAGGAAAGCTGTAACTCAGTGAGACGTATTAACAGAAGACACGGCATTTTCTCAGAATGCTTCTTTCCAGTTTTTAACGGAAGATATTTCCTTTTTCACCATAGTCCTCTATGGGTTTCCAAATATCACTTTCCAAATTTCACAAAACAGTCTTAATGAACGGCTTCTTGAGGGAAAAGCTGTAGCTCTGTGAGATGAACTAACAGAACACAAAGCAGTTTTTCAGACAGCTTCTCTTCGGTAAGAATCTTAGGATATTTCCATTTTCACCATAGCCCTCTATGGGCTTCCACATATCACTTTGGAAATTCCTCAAAAACAGTCTTAGTGGAAGGCCTCTTGAGGGGAAAGCTGTAATTCATTGAGATGAATTAACAGAACACAAAGCAGTTTCTCGGAAAGCTTCTTTTCATTTTTTAATTGAAGGTATTTCCATATTCACCATAGCCCTCTATGGGATTCCAAATATCACTATGCAAATTCCACAAGAACAGTGGAAGCGAAAGACTTCGGGAGGGGAAAACTGTAACGCTGTGAGATGAATTAACAGAACACAAAGCAGTTTCTCAGATATCTTCTTTCCAGTTTTTAACGAAAGATATTTCCTTTTTCACCATAGTCCTCTATGGGCTTCCAAATATCACGTTGCAAATCCCACAAGAACAGTCTCAGGGAAAGCCTTCTTGAGGGGAAAGCTGTAACTCGGTGAGATGCTTTAACAGAACACACGGCAGTTTCTCAAAAAGCTTCTTTCCAGTTTTTAACGGAAGATATGTCCTTTTTCACCGTAGCCCTGTATGGGCTTCCAAATATCACTTTGCAAATTCCACAAGAACAGTTTTACCGAAAGGCTTCTTGAGAAGAATGCTGTAAATCTGTGAGATGAATTAACAGAACACAAAGCAGGTTCACAGGAAGCTTCATTTCAGGTTTTATCTTTGGATGTTTTCTTTTTCATCATAGCCCTCTATGTGCCTTCAAATATCACTTTGCAAATTACACAAGAAAAGGCTTAGTGAACGGCTTCTTGAGGGGAAAACTGTAACTCTGTGAGATGAATTAACAGAACACAAAGCAGTTTCTCAGATAGCTTCTTTCCAGTTTTTAACGGAGGATATTTCCTTTTAATCCATAGCCCTCTATGGGCTTCCAAATATCACATTGCAAGTTTCACAAGAACAGTCTTAGCGAAAGGCTTCCTGAGGGGAAAGTTGGAACTCTGTGACATGAATTAACAGAACACAAAGCAGTTTCTCAAAAAGCTTCTTTTCAGTTTTTAACAGAAGATATTTCCTCTTTCAACATCACCCTGTATGGGCTTCCAAATATCACTTTGCAAATTCCACAAGAACAGTCTTAGCGAAAGGCTTTTAGAGGGAAATGTTGTAACTATGTGAGATGAATTAACAGAACACAAAGCAATTTCTCAGAAAGCTTCTTTTCAGTTTTTTATCTTACGATATTTCCTTTTTCACCTTAGACCTCTATGGGCTTCCAAATCTCACTTTGCAAATTCCACAAGAACAGTCTTAGAGAAAGAATTATTGAGTGGAAAGCTGTAACTCTTTGAGGTGAGTTAACAGAACAAAAAGGAGTTTCTCAGAAAGCTTCTTTCCGCTTTTTAACAGAAGATATTTCCTTTTTCACCATAGCGCTCGATGGGCTTCCAAATATCATTTTGCAAATCCCACAACAACAGTCTTAGCGAAAGGCTTCTTGAAGGGAAAGCTGTAACTGGGTGAGGTCTATTATCAGAACACATGGCAGTTTCTCAGAAAGCTTCTTTTCAGTTTTTAACTGAAGATATTTCCTTTTTCACCATAGCCCTCTATGGGATTCCAAATATCACTTTGCAAATTCGACAACAACAGCCTTAGCGAAAGGCTTTTAGAGGGAAATGTAACTCTGTGGGATGAATTAACAGAACACAAAGCAGTTTCTCAGAAAGCTTCTTTCCAGTTTTTAACGGAAAATAATTCCTTTTTCTCCATAGCCCTCTATGGGATTCTAAATATCACTTTCCAAATTTCAGAAGAACAGTCTTAGTGAACGGCCTCTTGAGGGGAAATCTGTAACTCTCTGAGAAGAATTAACAGAACACAAAGCAGTTTCTCAGAAATCTTCTTTCCAGTTTTTAACGGAAGATGTGTCCTTTTTCACCATAGCCCTCTATGGGCTTGCAAATATCACTTTGCAAATTCCACAAGAACAGTCTTACCGAAAGGCTTCTTGAGAAGAAAGCTGTAACTCTGTGAGATGAATTAATAGAAAACAAAGCAGTTTCTCAGAAAATTTCTTTAAAGTTTTTAATGGAAGATATGTCCTTTTTCACCATAGCCCTCTATGGGCTTCCAAATATCACTTTGCAAA
This sequence comes from Chlorocebus sabaeus, assembly GCF_047675955.1. Taxonomy (NCBI): domain Eukaryota; kingdom Metazoa; phylum Chordata; class Mammalia; order Primates; family Cercopithecidae; genus Chlorocebus; species Chlorocebus sabaeus. The sequence goes on along the minus strand of NW_027327475.1, from coordinate 228,862 downwards.
TTCCACAAGAACAGTCTTAGCGAAAGGCTTCTGAAGGGGAAACCTCTAACTCTGTGAGATGAATTAACAGAACACAAAGCAGTTTCTCAGAAAGCTTCTTTCCAGTTTTTAACGGAAGATATTTCCTTTTTCACCATAGCCCTCTATGGGCTTCCAAATATCACATTGCAAATGCCACAAGAACAGTCTTAGCGAAAGGCTTCTAGAGGGGAAAGCTGTAACTCGGTTAGATGTATTAACAGTACACACGGCAGTATCTCAGAATGCTTCTTTCCAGTTTTTAACGGAAGATATTTCCTTTTTCACCATAGCCCTCTAAGGGCTTCCAAATATCACTTTGTAAATTCCAAAGAGCAGTCTTAGCGGATGACTTCTGGAGCGGAAAGCTGTAACTCTCTGAAATGAATTAACAGAACACAGAGCTGTTTCTCAGAAAGCTTCTTTCCAGTTTTCAACCGAAGATATTTTCTTTCTCCCATAGCCCTCTATGGGCTTCCAAATATCACTTAGAAAATTCCACAAGAACAGTCTTAGCGAAAGGCTTCTTGAGGTGAAAGCTGTAACACGGTGAGATGTTTTAAGAGAACACACGTCAGTTTCTCAGAAAGCTTCTTTCCAATTTCTAACGTAAGTTATTTCCTTTTTCACCATAGCTTTCTGCGGGCTTCTAAGATCACTTTGCAAATTCCACAAGAACAGTCTTAGCGAAAGGCTTCTGGGAGCAAAGCTGTAATTCTGTGAGATGAACTAACAAAACACGAAGCAGTTTCTCAGAAATCTTCTTTTCGGTTTTTAATGGAAGAAATTTCCTTTTTCATCATAGCCCTCAATGGGCTTCCAAATTTCACTTTGCAAATTCCACAAGAACAGTCTTAGCGAAAGGCATTTTGAGGGGAAAGCTGTAACTCCGGTGACGAATTAACAGAACACAAAGCAGTTTCTCAAAAGCTTCTTTTCAGTTTTTGTCTTAGGATATTTCCTTTTTCACCGTAGCCCTCTATGGGCTTCCAAATATCACTTTGCATATTCCAAAAGAACAGTCTTAGTGATCGGCTTCATGATAGGAAAGCTGTAACTCTGTGAGATTAATTAACGGAACACAAAGCAGTTCCTCAGAAAGGTTCTTTCAGTTTTTAGCGGAAGATATTTCCTTTTTCACCATAGTCCACTATGGGCTTCAAAATATCACTTTGCAAATTCCACAAGAACAGTGTTAGCGAAAAACTTCTGGAGGGGAAAACTGTAACTCTGTGAGATGAATTAACAGAACACAAACCAGCTTCTCAGAAATCTTCTTTCCAGTTTTTAACGAAAGATATTTCCTTTTTCACCAAAGTCCTCTATGGGATTACAAATATCAGTTTGCAAATTTCACAAGAACAGTCTTAGTGAAGGGCTTCTTGAGGGGAAAGCTGTAACACTGTCAGATGAACTAACACAACAGAAAGCAGTTTCTCAGACAGCTTCTTTTCGGTTTTTATCTTAGGATATTTCCATTTTCAAAATAGCCCTCTAGGGCTTCCAAGTATCACTTTGCAAATTCCACAAGAGCAGTCTTATAGAAAGGCTTCTTGAGGGGAAAGCTGTAACTCGTTGAGATGTATTAACAGAACACACGGCAGTTTCTCAGAAAGCTTCTTTCTAGTTTTTAACGGAAGTTATTTCCCTTTTCACCGTAGCCCTCCATGGACTTCCAAATATCACTTTGCAAATTCCAGAAGAACAGTCTTAGCGAAAGGCTTCTGAAGGGGAAATCTGTAACTCTGTGAGTTGAATTAACAGAATACAAAGCAGTTTCTCACAAATCTTCTTTCAAGTTTTTAACGGAAGATAGTTCCTTTTTCACCATAGTCCTCTATGGGCTTCCAAATATGACTTTGCAAATCCCACAAGAACAGTCTTAGCGAAAGACTTCTTGAGGGGGGAAGCTGTAACTCTGTGAGATGAATTAACAGAACACAAAGCAGTCTCTCAGAAAGCTTCTTTCCAGTATTTAACTGAAGATATTTCCTTTTTCACTATAGCCCTCTATGGGCTTCCAAATATCACTTTGCAAATCCCACAAGAACAGTCTTAGCGAAAGGCTTCTTGAGAGGAAAGCTGTACCTCGGTGATATGTACTAACAGAACACACCGCATTTTCTCAGAATGGTTCTTTCCAGTTTTTAACGGAAGATATTTCCTTTTCCAACTTAGCCCTCTATGGGCTTCCAAATATCACTTTGCAAATTTCACAAAACAGTCTTAGTTAACGGCTTCTTGAGGGGAAAGCTGTAACTCTGTGAGTGAACTAACAAAACACAAAGCAGCTTTTCATACAGCTTCTTTTCGGTTTTTATCTTAGGATATTTCCATTTTCACCATAGCCTACTATGGGCATCGAAATATCACTTTGGAAGTTCCACAAAAAACAGTCTTAGCGGAAGGATTCTTGAGGCAAAAGCAGTAACACTTTGAGATGAATTAACAGAACACAAAGCAGTTTCTCAGAAAGCTTCTTTTCAGTTTTTAACTGAAGGTATTTCCTTTTTCACCATAGCCCTGTATGGGCTTCAAAATATCACTTTGTAAATTCCACAACAACAGCCTTAGCGAAAGGCTTCCTGAGGTAAAAGAGTAACTCTGTGACTTGAATTAACAGAACACAAAGTAGTTTCTCAGAAAGCTTTTTTTCAGTTTTTGTCTTAGGATGTTTCCTTTTTCTCCATTGCCCTCTATGTGCCTCCAAATATCACTTTGCAATTCCACAAGAACACTCTTAGTGAACGGCTTCCTGAGGGGAAAGCTGTAGCTCGGTGATATGTACTAACAGAACACACCGCATTTTCTCAGAATGGTTCTTTCCAGTTTTTAACGGAAGATATTTCCTTTTTCATCTTAGCCCTCTATGGGCTTCCAAATATCACTTTGCAAATTTCACAAAACAGTCTTAGTGAACGGCTTCTTGAGGGAAAAGCTGTAGCTCTGTGAGATGAACTAACAGAACACAAAGCAGTTTTTCAGACAGCTTCTTTTCGGTAAGTATCTTACGATATTTCCATGTTCACCATAGCCCTCTATGGGCTTCCACATATCACTTTGGAAATTCCTCAAAAACAGTCTTAGCGGAAGGCTTCTTGAGGGGAATGCTGTAATTCATTGAGATGAATTAACAGAACACAAAGCAGTTTCTCGGAAAGCTTCTTTTCATTTTTTAACTGAAGTTATTTCCATTTTCACCATAGCCCTCTATGAGATTCCGAATATCACTATGCAAATTCCACAAGAACAGTGGAAGCGAAAGACTTCTGGAGGGGAAAACTGTAACTCTGTGAGATGAATTAACAGAACACAAAGCAGTTTCTCAGATATCTTCTTTCCAGTTTTTAACGAAAGATATTTCCTTTTTCACCATAGCCCTCTATGGGCTTCCAAATATCACTTTGCAAATCCCAGAAGAACAGTCTTAACGAAAGCCTTCTTGAGGGGAAAGCTGTAACTCGGTGAGATGCTTTAACAGAACACTCGGCAGTTTCTCAAAGAGCTTCTTTCAAGTTTTTAACGGAAGATATTTCCTTTTTCACCATAGCCCTCTAGGAGTTTTCTAATATCACTTTGCAAATTTCACAAGAATAGTCTCAGTGAACTGCTTCTTGAAGGGAAAGCTGTAACTCTGTGAGATGAACTAACAGAACACAAAGCAGTTTATCAGAAAGCTTCTTTACAGTTTTCATCGGAAAATATTTCCTTTTTCACCATTGCCCTCTATGACATTCTAAATATCACTTTCCAAATTTCAGAAGAACAGTCTTAGTGATCGGCCTCATGAGGGGAAATCTGTGACACTTTGAGATGAATTAACAGAACACAAAGCAGTTTCTCAGAAAGCTTCTTTTCGGATTTTATCTTACTATATTTCCTTTTTAAACATAGCCCTCTATGGTCTTCCAAATATCACTTTGCAAATTACACAAGAACAGTCTTTGTGAAAGACTTCTTGAGGGGAAAGCTGTAACTCTCTGAGATGAATTAACAGAACACAAAGCAGTTTCTCAGAAAGCTTCTTTTCAGTTTTTATCTTAGGATATTTCCTTTTTCAGCATAGCCCTCTATGGGCTTCCAAAAACATTTTGCAAATTCCACAAGAACAGTCTTAGCGAGAGGATTCTGGAGATAAAAGCTGTAAATCTGTAAGATGAATTAAAAGAATTCAAAGCAGTTTCTCAGAAACCTTCTTTTCGTTTTTTATCTTACGATATTTCCATTTTAACCATAGGGCTATAGGGTTTCCAAATATCACTTTGCAAATTCCAGAAGAAAAGTCTTAGCGAAAGGCTTCTTGAGGGTAAAGCTGTAACTCTGTAAGATGAATTAACAGAACACAAAACATTTTCTCAGAAACCTACTTTTCAGTTTTTACCTTAGGATATTTCCTTTTTCACCATAGCCCTCTATGGGATTCCAATTATCACTTTGAAAATTCCACATGAACAGTCTTAGCGAAAGTCTTCTTGAGGGGAAAGCTGTAACTCTGTGAGAGGAACTAACTGAACACAAAACAGTTTCTCAGAAAGCTTCTTTCCAGTTTTTAACTGAGGATATTTCCTTTTTCACCATAGCCCTTTTGGGCTTCCAAATATCACTTTGCAAATTCCACAAGAACAGTCTTAGCGAAAGGCTTCTTGAGGGGAAAGCTCTAACTCTGTGAGATGAATTAACAGAACACAAAGCATTTTCTCACAAATCTTCTTTCCAGTTTTTAACGGAAGATATTTCCTTTTTCACCATAGTCCTCTATGGGTTTCAAAATATCACTTTCCAAATTTCACAAAACAGTCTTAGCGAAAGGCTTCTTGAGGGAAAAGCTGTAGCTCTGTGAGATGAACTAACAGAACACAAAGCAGTTTTTCAGACAGCTTCTCTTCGGTAAGAATCTTAGGATATTTCCATTTTCACCATAGCAATCTATGGGCTTCCACATATCACTTTGGAAATTCCTCAAAAACAGTCTTAGCGGAAGGCTTCTTGAGGGGAAAGCTGTAATTCATTGAGATGAATTAACAGAACACAAAGCAGTTTCTCGGAAAGCTTCTTTTCATTTTTTAACTGAAGTTATTTCCATTTTCACCATAGCCCTCTATGAGATTCCGAATATCACTATGCAAATTCCACAAGAACAGTGGAAGCGAAAGACTTCGTGAGCGGAAAACTGTTACTCTGTGAGATGAATTAACAGAACACAAAGCAGTTTCTCAGATATCTTCTTTCCAGTTTTTAACGAAAGATATTTCCTTTTTCACCATAGCCCTCTATGGGCTTCCAAATATCACTTTGCAAATCCCAGAAGAACAGTCTTAACGAAAGCCTTCTTGAGGGGAAAGCTGTAACTCGGTGAGATGCTTTAACAGAACACACGGCAGTTTCTCAAAGAGCTTCTTTCAAGTTTTTAACGGAAGATATTTCCTTTTTCACCATAGCCCTCTAGGAGTTTTCTAATATCACTTTGCAAATTTCACAAGAATAGTCTCAGTGAACTGCTTCTTGAAGGGAAAGCTGTAACTCTGTGAGATGAACTAACAGAACACAAAGCAGTTTATCAGAAAGCTTCTTTACAGTTTTCATCGGAAAATATTTCCTTTTTCACCATTGCCCTCTATGACATTCTAAATATCACTTTCCAAATTTCAGAAGAACAGTCTTAGTGATCGGCCTCATGAGGGGAAATCTGTGACACTTTGAGATGAATTAACAGAACACAAAGCAGTTTCTCAGAAAGCTTCTTTTCGGATTTTATCTTACTATATTTCCTTTTTAAACATAGCCCTCTATGGTCTTCCAAATATCACTTTGCAAATTACACAAGAACAGTCTTTGTGAAAGACTTCTTGAGGGGAAAGCTGTAACTCTCTGAGATGAATTAACAGAACACAAAGCAGTTTCTCAGAAAGCTTCTTTTCAGTTTTTATCTTAGGATATTTCCTTTTTCAGCATAGCCCTCTATGGGCTTCCAAAAACATTTTGCAAATTCCACAAGAACAGTCTTAGCGAGAGGATTCTGGAGATAAAAGCTGTAAATCTGTAAGATGAATTAAAAGAATTCAAAGCAGTTTCTCAGAAACCTTCTTTTCGTTTTTTATCTTACGATATTTCCATTTTAACCATAGGGCTATAGGGTTTCCAAATATCACTTTGCAAATTCCAGAAGAAAAGTCTTAGCGAAAGGCTTCTTGAGGGTAAACCTGTAACTCTGTAAGATGAATTAACAGAACACAAAACATTTTCTCAGAAACCTACTTTTCAGTTTTTACCTTAGGATATTTCCTTTTTCACCATAGCCCTCTATGGGATTCCAATTATCACTTTGAAAATTCCACATGAACAGTCTTAGCGAAAGTCTTCTTGAGGGGAAAGCTGTAACTCTGTGAGAGGAACTAACTGAACACAAAACAGTTTCTCAGAAAGCTTCTTTCCAGTTTTTAACTGAGGATATTTCCTTTTTCACCATAGCCCTTTTGGGCTTCCAAATATCACTTTGCAAATTCCACAAGAACAGTCTTAGCGAAAGGCTTCTTGAGGGGAAAGCTCTAACTCTGTGAGATGAATTAACAGAACACAAAGCATTTTCTCACAAATCTTCTTTCCAGTTTTTAACGGAGGATATTTCCTTTGTCACCATAGTCCTCTATGGGTTTCCAAATATCACTTTGCAAATCCCACAAGAACAGTCTTAGCGAAAGGCTTCTTGAGAGGAAAGCTGTAACTCAGTGAGATGTATTAACAGAAGACACGGCATTTTCTCAGAATGCTTCTTTCCAGTTTTTAACGGAAGATATTTCCTTTTTCACCATAGTCCTCTATGGGTTTCAAAATATCACTTTCCAAATTTCACAAAACAGTCTTAATGAACGGCTTCTTGAGGGAAAAGCTGTAGCTCTGTGAGATGAACTAACAGAACACAAAGCAGTTTTTCAGACAGCTTCTCTTCGGTAAGAATCTTAGGATATTTCCATTTTCACCATAGCCCTCTATGGGCTTCCACATATCACTTTGGAAATTCCTCAAAAACAGTCTTAGCGGAAGGCCTCTTGAGGGGAAAGCTGTAATTCATTGAGCTGAATTAACAGAACACAAAGCAGTTTCTCGGAAAGCTTCTTTTCATTTTTTAATTGAAGGTATTTCCATTTTCATCATAGCCCTCTATGGGATTCCAAATATCACTATGCAAATTCCACAAGAACAGTGGAAGCGAAAGACTTCGGGAGGGGAAAACTGTAACGCTGTGAGATGAATTAACAGAACACAAAGCAGTTTCTCAGATATCTTCTTTCCAGTTTTTAAGGAAAGATATTTCCTTTTTCACCATAGTCCTCTATGGGCTTCCAAATATCACGTTGCAAATCTCACAAGAACAGTCTCAGGGAAAGCTTTCTTGAGGGGAAAGCTGTAACTCGGTGAGATGCTTTAACAGAACACACGGCAGTTTCTCAAAAAGCTTCTTTCCTGTTTTTAACGGAAGATATGTCCTTTTTCACCGTAGCCCTCTATGGGCTTCCAAATATCACTTTGCAAATTCCACAAGAACAGTTTTACCGAAAGGCTTCTTGAGAAGAAAGCTGTAAATCTGTTAGATGAATTAACAGAACACAAAGCAGTTTCACAGAAAGCTTCATTTCAGGTTTTATCTTTGGATGTTTTCTTTTTCATCATAGCCCTCTATGTGCCTTCAAATATCACTTTGCAAATTCCACAAGAAAAGGCTTAGTGAACGGCTTCTTGAGGGGAAAACTGTAACTCTGTGAGATGAATTAACAGAACACAAAGCAGTTTCTCAGATAGCTTCTTTCCAGTTTTTAACGGAGGATATTTCCTTTTAATCCATAGCCCACTATGGGCTTCCAAATATCACATTGCAAGTTTCACAAGAACAGTCTTAGCGAAAGGCTTCCTGAGGGGAAAGTTGGAACTCTGTGAGATGAATTAACAGAACACAAAGCAGTTTCTCACAAAGCTTCTTTTCAGTTTTTAACGGAAGATATTTCCTCTTTCAACATAACCCTGTATGGTCTTCCTAATTTCACTTTGCAAATTCCACAAGAACAGTCTTAGCGAAAGGCTTTTAGAGGGAAATGTTGTAACTATGTGAGATGAATTAACAGAACACAAAGCAATTTCTCAGAAAGCTTCATTTCAGTTTTTTATCTTACGATATTTCCTTTTTCACCATAGACCTCTATGGGCTTCCAAATCTCACTTTGCAAATTCCACAAGAACAGTCTTAGCGAAAGAAATATTGAGTGGAAAGCTGTAACTCTTTGAGGTGAATTAAGAGAACAAAAAGGAGTTTCTCAGAAAGCTTCTTTCCGCTTTTTAACAGAAGATATTTCCTTTTTCACCATAGCGCTCTATGGGCTTCCAAATATCATTTTGCAAATCCCACAACAACAGTCTTAGCGAAAGGCTTCTTGAAGGGAAACCTGTAACTGGGTGAGGTCTATTATCAGAACACATGGCAGTTTCTCAGAAAGCTTCTTTCCAGTTTTTAACAGAAGATATTTCCTTTTTCACCATAGCCCCCTATGGGCTTCCAAATATCACTTTGCAAATTCGACAACAACAGCCTTAGCGAAAGGCTTTTAGAGGGAAATGTAACTCTGTGAGATGAATTAACAGAACACAAAGCAGTTTCTCGGAAAGCTTCTTTCCAGTTTTTAACGGAAAATAATTCCTTTTTCACCATAGCCCTCTATGGGATTCTAAATATCACTTTCCAAATTTCAGAAGAACAGTCTTAGTGAACGGCCTCTTGAGGGGAAATCTGTAACTCTCTGAGATGAATTAACAGAACACAAAGCAGTTTCTCAGAAATCTTCTTTCCAGTTTTTAACGGAAGATATGTCCTTTTTCACCATAGCCCTCTATGGGCTTCCAAATATCACTTTGCAAATTCCACAAGAACAGTCTTACCGAAAGGCTTCTTGAGAAGAAAGCCGTAACTCTGTGAGATGAATTAACAGAACACAAAGCAGTTTCTCAGAAAATTTCTTTCTAGTTTTTAACTGAAGATATTTCCTTTTTCACCATAGCCCTCTATGGGCTTCCAAATATCACATTGCAAATGTCACAAGAACAGTCTTAGCGAAAGTCTTCTAGAGGGGAATGCTGTAACTCGGTTAGATGTATTAAAAGAACACACGGCAGTATCTCAGTATGCTTCTTTCCAGTTTTTAACAGAAGATAGTTCCTTTTTCACCATAGCACTCTAAGGGCTTCCAAATATCACTTTGCAAATTCCAAAAGAGCAGTCTTAGCGAAAGACTACTGGAGCGGAAAGCTGTAACTCTCTGAAATGAATTAACAGAACACAAAGCAGTTTCTGAGAATGCTTCTTTCCAGTTTTTAAGGGAAGATATTTCCTTTTTCGCCATAGCCCCCTATGGGCTTCCAAATATGACTTTGAAAATTCCACAGGAACAGCCTTACTGATAGGCTTCTTGAGGGGAAAGTTATAACTCTGTGAGATGAATTAAGAGAACACTATGCAGTTTCTGAGAAAGCTTCCTTTCGGTTTTTATCTTAGAATATTTCGTTTTTCGCCATAACCATCTATGGTCTTCCAATATCACTTTGCAAATTCCACAAGAAGAGTCTCAGTGAACGGTTTCTTGAGGGAAAAACTGTAACTATGTTAAATGAATTAACAGAACACAAAGCAGTCTCTCAGAAATCTTCTTTCCAGATTTTAACGGAAGATACTTCCTTTTTTACAATAGCCTCCTATGGGCTTCCAAATATCACTTTTCAAAATCCACAAGATCAGCCTTAGCTAAATGTTTCTTGAGTAGAAATTTGTAACACTGTGAGATGAATTAACAGAACACAAAGCAGTTTCTCAGAAATCTTCTTTTCGATTTTTATCTTACGATATTTCCATTTTCAACATAGCCCTTTTTTGTCTTCGAAATATCACTTTGCAAATTCCACAAGAACCGTCTTAGCGAAAGGCTTCTTGAGGGGAAAGCTGTAACTCTGTGAGATGAATTAACAGAACAAAAGCAGTTTCTCAGAAAGTTTCTTTTCAGTTTCTATCTTAGGATATTTCCTTTTCCACCATAGCCCTCTTTGGGCTTCCAAATATCACTTTGCAAATTCCAGAAGAACAGTCCTAGCGAAAAGCTTCTTGAGGAGAAAGCTGTAACTCTGTGAGATAAATTAACAGAACACAATGAAGTTTCTTAGAAGGCTTCTTTTCAGTTTTTATCTTAGGATATTTCCGTTTTCACCATAGCCCTCTATGAGCTTCCAAATATCGCTTTGAAAATTCTACAAGAACAGCTTTAACTATAGACTTCCTGAGTGGAAAGCTGTAACACTCTGTGATAAATTAACAGAACACAAAGCAGTTTCTCAGAAAGCTTCTTGCCAGTTTTTAGCGGAAGATATTTCCTTTTTCACCATAGCCCTCTATGGGCTTCCAAATATCACTCTGTAAATTCCAAAAGAGCAGTTTTAGCAAAAGGCTTCTTGAGGGGAAAGCTGTAATTGTGTGAGATGAATTAAGAGAATACAAAGCAGTCTCTCAGAAAGCTTCTTTCCAGTTTTTAACGGAAGATATTTCCTTTTTCACCATGGCCCTTTATGGGCTTCCAAATGTCACTTTGCAAATTCCACAAGAACAGTCTTAGCGAAAGGCTTCTTGAGGGGAAAGCTGTAACTCTGTGAGACGAATTAATGGAACACAAAGCTGTCTCTCAGCAAGCTTCTTTCCAGCTATTTAAGGTAGATATTTCCTTTTTCACCATAGCCCTCTATGGGCTTCCAAATATCACTTTGCAAATTCCACAAGAACAGTCTTAGGGTAAGACTTCTTTAGTGGAAAGCTGTAACTCTGTGACATGAATTAACAGAACACAAGGCAGTTTCTCAGAAAGACTCTTTACACTTTTTACTGGAAGATACTTTCTTTTTCACCATAGAAATCTATGAGCTTCCAAATATTACTTTCCAAATTTCACAAGAACAGTCTTAGTGAACGGCTTCCTGAAGGGAAAGCTGTAACTCTTTGAGATGAACTAAGAGAACACTAGGTAGTTTCTCAGAAAGTTTCTTTTCGGTTTTTATCTTAGTATATTTCCTTTTTCACCATAGCCCCTATGAGCTTCCAAACATCACTTTGCAATTTCCACAAGAGCAGTCTTAGAGAAAGACTTCTTGAGGGGAAAGCTGTACCACTCGGAGATGAATTAACAGAACACAAATCAGTTTCTCAGGAAGCTTCTTTTCATTTTTTATCTTAGGATATTTCCTTTTTCACCATAGCCTTCTAAGGTCTTCCAAATATCCCTTTGTAAATACCACAAGAACACTCTTAGCGAAAGGCTTCTTGAGGGGAAAGCTATAACTCTGTGAGATGAATTAACAGAACACAAACCAGTTTCTCAGAAAGCTTCTTTCCAGTTTTGAACGGAAGATATTTCCTTTTTCACCATAGCCCTCTATGGACTTCCAAAGATCACTTTGCAGATTCCACAAGAACAGTCTTCGCGAAAGGATTCTTCAGGGGAATGCTGTAACTCTGTGAGATGAATTAACAGAACACAAACCAGTTTCTCAGAAAGCTTCTTTGCAGTTTTTAACTGAAGATATTTCCTTTTTCACCATAGCCCTCCATGGGCTTACAAATGTCACTTTGAAAATTCCACAAGAACCGCCATCGCGATAGTCTTCTTGAGCGGAAAGCTGTAACTCTGTGAGATAAATTGACAGAACACAAAGCAGTTTCTCAGAAAGCTTCTTTTCAGTCTCTATCTTAGGATATCTCCTTTTTCACCATAGCCCTCTGTGCGCTTCCACATATCACTTTGCAAATTCCACAAGAACAGTCTTAGGGAAAGGCTTCATGAGGGGAACGTTGTAAGTCTCTGAGATGAATTATCAGAACACAAAGTAGTTTCTCAGAAATCTTCTTTCCAGATTTTAATGGAAGATACTTCTTTTTTCACCATAGCCCCCTATGGGCTTCCAAATATCACTTTTCAAATTCCACAAGATCAGCCTTAGCTAAAGGTTTCTTGAGGAGAAATTTGTAACACTGTGAGATGAATTAACAGAACACAAAGCAGTTTCGGAGAAAGCTTCTTTTCGGTTTTTATCTTAGGATATTTCCATTTTCACCATAGCCCTCTACGGTTTTTGAAATATCACTTTGCAAATTCCACAAGAGCAGTCTTAGCGAAAGGCTTCTTGAGGGGAAAGCTGTAGTTGTGTGAGATGAATTAAGAGAATACAAAGCAGTCTCTCAGAAAGCTTCTTTCCAGTTTTTAACTGAAGATATTTCCTTTTTCACCATGGCCCTTTATGGGCTTCCAAATATCACTTTGCAAATTCCACAAGAACAGTCTAAGTGAAAGGCTTCTTGAGGGAAAAGCCGTAAATCTGTGAGATGAATTAATGGAACACCAAGCTGTCTCTCAGAAAGTTTCTTTCCAGCTTTTTAAGTAAGATATTTCCTTTTTCACCATAGCTCTCTATGGGCTTCCAAATATCTCTTTGCAAATTCCACAAGAACAGTCTTAGGGAAAGGCTCCTTGAGTGGAGAGCTGTAACTCTGTGAAGTGAATTAACACAACACAAAGCAGTTTCTCAGAAAGATTCTTTACAGTTTTTAATGGAATATATTTTCTTTTTCACCATAGCCCTCTATGAGCTTCCAAATGTTACTTTCCAAATTTCACAAGAACAGTCTTAGGGAAAGGCTTCATGAGGAGAAAGCTGTAAGTCTCTGAGATGAATTAACAGAACACAAAGTAGTTTCTCAGAAATCTTCTTTCCAGATTTTAACGGAAGATACTTCCTTTTTCACCATAGCCCCCTATGGGCTTCCAAATATCACTTTTCAAATTCCGCAAGATCTGCCTTAGCTAAAGGTTTCTTGAAGGGAAATTTGTAACACTGTGAGATGAATTAACAGAACACAAAGCAGTTTCTCAGAAAGCTTCTTTCCACTTTTTAACGGAAGATATTTCATTTTTCACAATAGCCCTCTATAGGCTTCCAAATATCACTTTGAAAATTCCACAAGAACAGTCTTAGTCAAAGGCTTCTTGAGGGGAAAGCTGTAACTCTGTGAGATGAATTAACAGAACACAAAGCAGTTTCTCAGAAAGCTTCTTTCCTGTTTTTAACGGAAGTTATTTCCTTTCACCGTAGCCCTCTATGGGCTTCCAAATATCACTTTGCAAATTCCAGAAGAACAGTGTTAGGCAAAATCTTCTTGAGGAGAAAGCTGTATCTCTGTGAGATGAAATAACAGAACACAATGCAGTTTCTTAGAAGGCTTCTTTTCAGTTTTTATCTTAGGATATTTCCTTTTTCACCATAGCCCTCTATGGGCTTCCAAATATCACTTTGCAAATTCCACAAGAACAGCTTTAGCAAAAGGCTTCCTGCGGGGAAAGCTGTAACTCTGTGAGATGAATTAACAGAACACAAAGCAGTTTCTCAGAAAGCTTCTTTCCAGTTTTTAACAGAAGATATTTCCTTTTTCACCCTGTCCTTTTATGGCTTTCCAAATATCACTTTGAAATTCCACAAGAACAGTCTTAGCGAAAGGCTTCTTGCGGGGAAAGCTGTATCTCCGTGAGATGAATTAACATTACACAAAGCAGTTTCTCAGAAAGATTCTTTCCACTTTTTAACGGCAGATATTTCCTTTTTCACCATAGCCCTCTATGGGCCTCCAAATATCACGTTGCAAATTCCACAAGAACAGTCTTAGCGAAAGGCTTCTTGATGGGAAAGCTGTAACTCTGTGAGATGAATTAACAGAACACAAAGCAGTTTCTCAGAAAGCTTCTTTTCAGTTTTTATCTTAGGATAATTCCTTTTCCACCGTAACCCTCTATGGGCTTTCAAATATCACTTTGAAAATTCCACAAGAACAGTCTTAGCGAAAGGCTTCTTGAGAGGAAAGCTGTAACCCTGTGAGATGAATGAACAGAACACAAAGCAGTTTCTCAGAAAGCTTCTTTCCGTTTTTATGTTAGGATATTTCCTTTTTCTCCATAGCCCTCTATGGGCTTCCAAACGTCACTTTGCAAATTTCACCAGAACATTCTTAGGGAAAGGCTTCTTGAGGGGAAAGCTGTAATTCTGTGAGATGAATTAACAGAACACTAAGCAGGTTCTCAGAAAGCTTCTTTCCAGTTTTTAACGGAAGATATTTCCTTTTTAACCGTAGCCCTCTATGGTCTTCCAAATATCACTTTGCAAATTCCACAAGAACAGTCTTAGAGAAAGGCTTCTTGAGGGGAAAGCTGTAGCTCTGTGCGATGAATTAAGAGAACACAAATCAGTTTCTCAGAAAGCTTCTTTTCAGTTTTTATCTTAGGATATTTCCTTTTTCACCATAGCCCGCTGTGGGCTTCCAAATGTCACAATGCAAATTCCACAAGAACAGTCTTAGCGAAAGGCTTCTTGAGGGCAAAGCTGTAACTCTCTGAGATGAATTAACAGAACACAAAGAAGTTTCTCAGAAAGCTTCTTGCAACTTTTTAACGGAAGATATTTCCTTTTTCACCATAGCCCTCTGTGGGCTTCCAAATATCATTTTGCAAATTCCACAAGAACCGTCTTAGGGTTAGGCTTCTTGAGGGTAAAGCTGCAACTCTGTGAGATGAATTAACAGAACACAAAACAGTTTCTCAGAAAGCTTCTTTCCAGTTTTTAAGGAACGTTATTTCCTTTTACACCATAGCCCTCTATGGGGTTCCAAATATTACTTTCCAAATTTCACAAGAACAGTCTTAGTGAGCGGCTTCTTGAGGGGAAAGCTGTAACCCTGTGAGATGAACTATCAGAACACAAAGATGTTTCTCAGAAATCTTCTTTTCGGTTTTTATGTTAGTACATTTCCTTTTTCACCATAGCCCTCTATGGGCTTCCAAATATCACTTTGCAAATTCCACAATAACAGTCTTAGCGAAAGGCTTCTTGATGGGAAAGCTGTAACTCTCTGTGATGAAATAACAGAACACAAAGCAGTTTCTCAGAAAGCTTCTTTCCATTTTTTAACAGAAGATATTTCCTTTTTCACCGTAGCCCTCTATGGGCCTCCAAATATCACTTTGCAAATTCCACAAGAACAGTCTTAGCGAAAGGCTTCTTGAGAGGAATGGTGTAACGCTGTGAGATGAATTAAGAGAACACAAAACAGTTTCTCAGAAAGCTTCTTTTCAGTTTTTATCTTAGGATAATTCCTTTTCCACCATAGCCCTCTATGGGCTTCCAAATATCACTTTGAAAATTCCACAGCATCAGTCTTAGCGAAAGGCTTCTTGATGTGAAAGCTGTAACCCTGTGAGATGAATTAACAGAACACAAATCAGTTTCTCAGAAAGCTTCTTTTCAGTTTTTATCTTTGGATATTTCCTTTTTCTCCATAGCCCTCTATGGGCTTCCAAACGTCACTTTGCAAATTTCACCAGAACCCTCTTA
This sequence comes from Chlorocebus sabaeus, assembly GCF_047675955.1. Taxonomy (NCBI): domain Eukaryota; kingdom Metazoa; phylum Chordata; class Mammalia; order Primates; family Cercopithecidae; genus Chlorocebus; species Chlorocebus sabaeus. The sequence goes on along the minus strand of NW_027327475.1, from coordinate 213,391 downwards.
GGGAAAGGCTTCTTGAGAGGAACGCTGTAACTCTGTGAGATGAATTAACAGTACACAAAGCAGGTTCTCAGAAAGCTTCTTTTCACTTTTTTTTTTAATATTACATGCTTAATTTCTTTTTTATTTATATAATTTTGTGTAACAATCACTCATGAAATATCAGAATTCTTATTACTTAGTACATAAAGAATATTCAACAAATATTGTTGCAGTAGAAAGCTAGTCAAGTATGAGCAGGGCAGGAGAGGGCTCCCCTCTTCCACACACCAAATGTGTTGGGAGACCCTCAGGTGATGGTCAAGGGGTTGTTAACTGTTTCTCTAAAGTAGTAATTGGTCATATCTGGTGTCAAGGAAAGGCAGGCTTCTAATAGAAAACACCTGAAACTGATCAGCAACTTCCCAATGAGATCTCAGGAGTGAGGAAAAGTAAGGCAAGATCCCGGAAGTATGCCAATGTATAAAACCCCAAGTCAAGAAGTCAAGCTGTGCACTTGGCTTCTCAAGTCTCCCACTTGGCCCTCTTCCAGGTTGTACTTCCCTTCTTTTCCTTTCTGTTTTAAAGCCTTTTAATAAACCTTCACTCCTGCTCTGAGAATTACCTCTGTCTCACTTTCTGCCTTATGCCCCTTAGTGGAATTCCTTCTGAGGAAGCAAGAATGGAGGGTGCTGCAAACCTATACAGTTTCGCCGCCAATGTCTCCAGAACTCGGATGTCTTCCACAGGTAATAACATTGCTTTCAATATTTTTCATAATTATATCATGCTAAAAAACTAAGTATAACAGTGTCAAATACAAATACAATTAAAGCTTTTTGAATTCTATTTTACTTTACAAGTTTTTTTAAATCAAGTATGATTTTTCCTGGTGCCATTAAATTATAATTCTTTTCATATTTATATTTAATCATTTTATATAGAATTATTTTATATTTCTAGTACTTATTATTCTAGTATATCTCTTTTAGGCTTACTTTATGTCTCACTTTTATAAAAATAAGTAAAATATATATTTGATACATTACAATCACTTAGCAAAATGCTCAGGTATAATGCTATTTAAAAATTAATATACCATATTTATATAATAATGCTATAATTTTCTCATAAAATAATAAATCTTTTTGTTTGAAATTATAGGATGATAAGTGGTCTTTAATTTTTTCCCCTTGTTTGAATTTTCAGTAGTGAATATGTTCTTTCAAAAATATTTTTATGATAAATTCCAAATGCATACAATAGTGGATTACCTCTAGGTACTCATCATTCATTTCACCAACATCAACACTTGTCCAATTCCTTTTATCTTCACTCACTTCTCCCCATTTCCCCCAACCTCATTCCTGCCACAACTGCTGACTCAAACCGTTCAAAGGATCGTTTGGTCAATCCTTTTGTAACAATTTAGTTATGTGCTTTTCCTAAAAAATAAGTGGAAGATTATTTTTTATTTTTATTGTTTATTTTTTAAAATTATTTATTTCAATTTTGTGGGTATATAGTAGATGTGTGTATTTATGGGGTGCATGAGATGTTCTGATTCAGGCATGCAATGAATAATAATCACACCATGTAAAATGGGGTATCCATTCTCTCAAGCATTTATCCTTTGTGTTACAAGCAATCCAATTAGACTCTTTTAGTTATTTTCAAATGCACAGTTAAATTATTCCTGACTATAGTCGCCTTGTTGTGCTATTAAATACTAGATCTTATTTATTCTTTCTGTTTTTTTGTACCCATTAACCATCTCCAGCTTTGCCTCAAACCCCCACTACCCTTCCCAGCCTCTGGTAACCATGCTTCTACTCTCTATCTCCATGAGTTCAATTGTTTTGATTTTTAGATCTCACAAATAAGTGAGAACATGAAATTAGAATTATTATTAAACAGATCTCAAAATGTGACTTAGTTGCGTATCTTCTCCTCCTCCCCCTGTATCAACCTGTTTCAGCCTGGAAGCCTCTAGTGGGAAGGAGGGATGTGCTTGGTTGCTTCTTTTTTTTTTTTTTTTTTTTTGGGGGGGGTGTTTTTCAAGAAATTGTTCAGTTTATTAATATTATCATTTATTTATTTAATTTTTTTTTAGATAAGGTCTCACTCTTGTCGCCCAGGTTGGAGTGCAGTGATATGATTACAGTTCACTGCAGCCTCGACCTTCCCGGGCCCAGGTGATCCTGCCACCTCAGCCTCCTGGGCAGCTGGGACCACAGGTGCACACCACTGCGCTGGACTAATTTTTGTATTTTTTGTAGAGACAGGGTTTTAAGCTCTAGGGTACATGTGCATAACGTGCAGGTTTGTTACATATGTATACTTGTGCCCTGTTGCTGTGCTGCACCCATCAACTCGTCAGCACCCATCAACTCGTCATCTACATCAGGTATAACTCCCAATGCAATCCCTCTCCCCTCCCCCCTCCCCATGATAGGCCCCGGTGTGTGATGTTCCCCTTTCCGAGTCCAAGTGATCTCATTGTTCAGTTCCCGCCTATAAGTGAGAACATGCGGTGTTTGGTTTTCTGTTCTTGTGATAGTTTGCTAAGAATGATGGTTTCCAGCTGCATCCATGTCCCTACAAAGGACACAAACTCATCCTTTTTTATGGCTGCATAGTATTCCATGGTGTATATGTGCCACATTTTCTTAATCCAGTCTGTCACTGATGGACATTTGGGTTGATTCCAAGTCTTTGCTATTGTGAATAATGCCGCAATAAACATATGTGTGCATGTGTCTTTATAGCAGCATGATTTATAATCCTTTGGGTATATACCCAGTAATGGGATGGCTGGGTCATATGGTACGTCTAGTTCTACATCCTTGAGGAATCGCCATACTGTTTTCCATAATGATTGAACTAGTTTACAATCCCACCAACAGTGTAAAAGTGTTCCTATTCCTCCACATCCTCTCCAGCACCTGTTGTTTCCTGACTTTTGAATGATCGCCATTCTAACTGGTGTGAGATGGTATCTCAGTGTGGTTTTGATTTGCATTTCTCTGACGGCCAGTGATGATGAGCATTTTTTCATGTGTCTGTTGGCTGTATGAATGTCTTCTTTTGAGAAATGTCTGTTCATATCCTTTGCCCACTTTTTGATGGGGTTGTTTGTTTTTTTCTTGTAAATTTGTTTGAGGTCTTTGTAGGTTCTGGATATTAGCCTTTGTCAGATGAGTAGATTGCAAAAATTTTCTCCCATTCTGTAGGTTGCCTGTTCACTCTGATGGTAGTTTCTTTTGCTGTGCAGAAGCTCTTTAGTTTAATGAGATCCCATTTGTCAATTTTGGCTTTTGCTGCCGTTGCTTTTGGTGTTATAGACATGAAGTCTTTGCCCATGCCTATGTCCTGAATGGTACTACCTAGGTTTTCCTCTAGGGTTTTTATGGTATTAGGTCTAACTTTTAAGTCTCTAATCCATCTTGAAATAATTTTCGTATAAGGAGTAAGGAAAGGATCCAGTTTCAGCTTTCTACTTGTGGCTAGCCAATTTCCCCAGCACCATTTATTAAATAGGGAATCCTTTCCCCATTTCTTGTTTCTCTCAGGTTTGTCAAAGATCAGATGGCTGTAGATGTGTGGTATTATTTCTGAGGACTCTGTTCTGTTCCATTGGTCTATATCTCTGTTTTGGTACCAGTACCATGCTGTTTTGGTGACTGTAGCCTTGTAGTATAGTTTGAAGTCAGGTAGCGTGATGCCTCCAGCTTTGTTCTTTTGACATAGGATTGTCTTGGAAATGCGGGCTCTTTTTTGGTTCCATATGAACTTTAAAGCAGTTTTTTCCAATTCTGTGAAGAAACTCATTGGTAGCTTGATCGGGATGGCATTGAATCTATAAATAACCTTGGGCAGTATGGCCATTTTCACAGTATTGATTCTTCCTATCCATGAGCATGGTATGTTCTTACATTTGTTTGTGTCCTCTTTTATTTCATTGAGCAGTGGTTTGTAGTTCTCCTTGAAGAGGTCCTTTACATCCCTTGTAAGTTGGATTCCTAGGTGTTTTATTCTCTTTGAAGCAATTGTGAATGGAAGTTCATTCATGATTTGGCTCTCTGTTTGTCTGTTACTGGTGTATAAGAATGCTTGAGATTTTTGCACATTAATTTTGTATCCTGAGACTTTGCTGAAGTTGCTTATCAGCTTAAGGAGATTTCGGGCTGAGACAATGGGATTTTCTAAATATACAATCATGTCATCTGCAAAGAGGGACAATTTGACTTCTTCTTTTCCTAACTGAATCCCCTTGATTTCTTTCTCTTGCCTGATTGCCCTAGCCAGGACTTCCAACACTATGTTGAATAGGAGTGGTGAGAGAGGGCATCCCTGTCTTGTGCCAGTTTTCAAAGGGAATATTTCCAGTTTTTGCCCATTCAGTATGATATTGGCTGTGGGTTTGTCATAAATAGCTCTTATGATTTTGAGGTACGTTCCATCAATACCGAATTTATTGAGCGTTTTTAGCATGAAGGGCTGTTGAATTTTGTCAAAAGCCTTTTCTGCATCGATTGAGATAATCATGTGGTTCTTGTCTTTGGTTCTGTTTATATGCTGGATTATGTTTATTGATTTGCGAATGTTGAACCAGCCTTGCATCCCAGGGATGAAGCCCACTTGATCATGGTGGATAAGCTTTTTGATGTGCTGTTGCATACGGTTTGCCAGTATTTTATTGAGGATTTTTGCATCGATGTTCATCAGGGATATTGGTCTAAAATTCTCTTTTTTTGTTGTGTCTCTGCCAGGCTTTGGTATCACGATGGTGTTGGCCTCATAAGATGAGTTAGGGAGGATTCCCTGTTTTTCTATTGATTGGAATAGTTTCAGAAGGAATGGTACCAGCTCCTCCTTGTACCTCTGGTAAAATTCAGCTGTGAATCCATCTGATCCTGGACTTTTTTTGGTTGGTAGGCTATTAATTATTGCCTCAATTTCAGAGCCTGCTATTGGTCTATTCAGGGATTCAACTTCTTCCTGGTTTAGTTTTGGAAGAGAGTAAGTGTCTAGGAAATTATCCATTTCTTCTAGATTTTCTAGTTTATTTGCATAGAGGTGTTTATAGTATTCTCTGATGGTAGTTTGTATTTCTGTGTGGTCGGTGGTGATATCCCCTTTATCATTTTTTATTACGTCTCTTTGATTCTTCTCCCTTTTCTTCTTTATTAGTCTTGCTAGCGGTCTGTCAATTTTGTTGATCTTTTCAAAAAACCAACTCCTGGATTCATTGATTTTTTGGAGGGATTTTTGTGTCTCTATCTCCTTCAGTTCTGCTCTGATCTTAGATATTTCTTGCCTTCTGCTAGCTTTTGAATGAGTTTGCTCTTGCTTCTCTAGTTCTTTTAATTGCGATGTTAGAGTGTCAATTTTAGATCTTTCCTGCTTTCTCTTGTGGGCATTTAGTGCTATAAATTTCCCTCTACACACTGCTTTAAATGTGTCCCAGAGATTCTGGTATGTTGTATCTTTGTTCTCATTGGTTTCAAAGAACATCTTTATTTCTGCCTTCATTTCGTCATGTACCCAGTAGTCATTCAGGAGCAGGTTGTTCAGTTTCCATGTAGTTGAGCGGTTTTGATTGAGTTTCTTAGTCCTGAGTTCTAGTTTGATTGCAGTGTGGTCTGAGAGACAGTTTGTTACAATTTCTGTTCTTGTACAGTTACTGAGGACTGCTTTACTTCCAACTATGTGGTCAATTTTGGAATAAGTGCGATGTGGTGCTGAGAAGAATGTATATTCTGTTGATTTGGGGTGGAGAGTTCTATAGATGTCTATTAGTTCTGCTTGCTGCAGAGATGAGTTCAATTCCTGGATATCCTTGTTAATTTTCTGTCTCGTTGATCTGTCTAATGTTGACAGTGGACTGTTGAAGTCTCCCATTATTATTGTATGAGAGTCTAAGTCTCTTTGTAAGGCTCTAAGGACTTGCTTTATGAATCTGGGTGCTCCTGTATTGGGTGCATATATATTTAGGATAGTTAGCTCTTCCTGTTAAATTGATCCCTTTACCATTATGTAATGGCCTTCTTTGTCTCTTTAGATCTTTGATGGTTTAAAGTCTGTTTTATCAGAGACTAGTATTGCAACCCCCGCTTTTTTTTGTTCTCCATTTGCTTGGTAAATCTTCCTCCATCCCTTTATTTTGAGCCTATGTATGTCTCTGCGTGTGAGATGGGTCTCCTGAATACAGCAGACTGATGGGTCTTGACTCTTTATCCAGTTTGCCAGTCTGTGTCTTTTAATTGGAACATTTAGTCCATTTACATTTAAGGTTAATATTGTTATGTGTGAACTTGATCCTACCATTATGATATTAACTGGTTATTTTGCTCGTTAGTTGATGCAGTTTCTTCCTAGCCTTGATGGTCTTTACATTTTGGCATGTTTTTGCAATGGCTGGTACCAGTTGTTCCTTTCCATGTTTAGTGCTTCCTTCAGGGTCTCTTGTAAGGCAGGCCTAGTGGTGACAAAATCTCTAAGCATTTGCATATCTGTAAAGGATTTTATTTCTCCTTCGCTTATGAAACTTAGTTTGGCTGGATATGAAATTCTGGGTTGAAAATTCTTTTCTTTAAGAATGTTGAATATTGGCCCCCACTCTCTTCTGGCTTGTAGAGTTTCTGCCGAGAGATCTGCTGTTAGTCTGATGGGCTTCCCTTTGTGGGTAACACGACCTTTCTCTCTGGCTGCCCTTAAGATTTTTTTCTTCATTTCAATTTTGGTGAATCTGGCAATTATGTGTCTTGGAGTTGTTCTTCTCGAGGAGTATCTTTGTGGTGTTCTATGTATTTCCTGGATTTGAATGTTGGCCGGCCCTACTAGGTTGGGGAAGTTCTCCTGGATGATATACTGAAGAGTGTTTTCCAACTTGGTTCCATTTTCCCCCTCACTTTCAGGCATCCCGATCAGACGTAGATTTGGTCTTTTTACATAATCCCATACTTCTTGCAGGCTTCGTTCATTTCTTTTTCTTCTTTTTTCTTTTGATTTCTCTTCTTGCTTCATTTCGTTCATTTGATCCTTAATCGCTGACACTCTTTTCCAGTTGATCGAGTCAGTTACTGAAGCTTGTGCATTTGTCACGTATTTCTCGTGTCATGGTTTTCATCTCTTTCATTTCGTTTATGACCTTCTCTGCATTAATTATTCTTGCCATCAATTCTTCCACTTTTTATTCAAGACATTTAATTTCTTTGCGCTGGGCATGTAATTCCTCCTTTAGCTCTGAGAAGTTTGATGGACTGAAGCCTTCTTCTATCATCTCGTCAAAGTCATTCTCCGTCCAGCTTTGACCCGTTGCTGGCGATGAGCTGCGCTCCTTTGCCGGAGGAGACGCGCTCTTATTTTTTGAAATTCCAGCTTTTCTGCCCTGCTTTTTCCCCATCTTTGTGGCTTTATCTGCCTCTGGTTTTTAACGGAAGATATTACCTTTTTCACCATAGCCCTCTATGGGTTTCCAAATATCACTTTGTAAATTTCACAAGAAAAGTCTTAGTGAACGGCTTCTTGAGGGGAAAGCTGTAACTCTGTGAGATGAATTAACAGAACACAAAGCAGTTTCTCAGAAATCTTGTTTCCAGTTTTTAACGAAAGATATTTCCTTTTTCACCATACCCCCCCCCGGGCTTCAAAATATCACTTTTCAAATTCCACAAGAACAGTCTTAGCAAAAGGCTTCTTGAGGAGAAAGGTGTAACTCTGTGAGATGAATTACCAGAACACAAAGCAGTTTCTCAGAAAGGTTCTTTTCGGTTTTTATCTTAGGATATTTCCATTTTCACCGTAGCCCTCTATGGGTTTCCAAATATCACTTGGCAAATTCCACAAGAACAGTCTTAGCGAAAGACATCTTGAGGGGAAAGCTGTAAATCTGTGAGATGAATTAACAGAACACAAAGCAGTTTCTAAAAAACATTCTTTCCAGTTTCTAACGGAAGATATTTAATTTTTCATCATAGCCCTCTATGGGCTTCCAAATATCACCTTGAAAATTCCACAGGAACAATCTTAGTGAACGGCTTCTTGAGGGGAAAGCTATAACTCTGTGAGATGAATTAAGAGAACATAATGTAGTTTCTCAGAAAGCTTCTTTTCGGTTTTTATCTTAGAATATTTCCTTTTTGCCATAACCCTCTATGGGCTTCTAAAATCAATTTGCAAATTCCACAAGAACAGTCTTAGCGAAAGGCTTCTTGAGGAGAATGCTGTAACTCTGTGAGATGAATTAACAGGAAACAAAGCACTTTCTCAGAAAGCTTATTTCCAGTGTATAACTGAAAACATTTCCTTATTCACCATAGCTCTCTATGGCCTTCTAAATACCATTTTCGAAATGACACAAGAACAGTTCTAGCGAAAGACTTCTTGAGGGGAAAGCTGTAACTCTGTGAGATGAATTAACAGAACACAAAGCAGTTTCTCAGAAAGCTTCTTTCCAGTTTATATCGGAAGATATTTCCTTTTTCACCATATCCCTCTATGGGCTTCCAAATATGAACTTGCAAATTCCACAAGAACAGCCTTAGCGAAGGGCTTCTTGAGAAAGGCTTTTTAGGGGAAAGCTGTAACTCTGTGAGTTGAATTAACAGAACACAAAGCAGTTTCTCAGAAAGCTTGTTTCCAGTTTTTAACCGAAGATATTTCCTTTTTCACCGTATCCCTCTATGGGCTTCCAAATATCACTTTGCAACTTCCACAAGAACAGTCTTAGTGAAAGGCTTCTTGAGGGGAAAGCTGTAGCTCTGTGAGATTAATTAACAGACAACAAAGCAGTTACTCAGAAAACTTCTTTCCAGTTTTTAACGGAAGAGATTTCCTTTTTCACCTTATCCCTCTATGGGCTTTGAAATATCACTTTGCAAATTCCACAAGAACAGTCTTATTGAACGGATTCTTGAGGGGAAAGCTGTAACTCTGTGAGATGAATTAAGAGAACACAGTGCAGTTTTTCAGAAAGCATCTTTTCGGTTTTTAGGTTACGATATTTTCTTTCTCACCATAGCTCTCTAAGGGCTTCCAAATATCACATTGCAAATTCCACAAGAACAATCTTAGGGGAAGGCTCCTTGAAGGGAAAGCAGTAAAACTCTGAGATGAATTAACAGAACACAAAGTAGTTTCTCAGAAAGCTTCATTCCAGTTTTTAACGGAAGTTATTTCCTTTATTACCATAGCCTTCTATGGGCTTCCATATATCAGTTTGCAAATTTCACAAGAACAGTCTTAGCGAAGGATTCCTGAGGAGAAAGCCGTAACTCTCTGAGATGAATAAACAGAACACAAAGCAGTTTCTCAGAAAGCTTCTTTTCGGTTTTTATCTTAGGATATTTCCATATACACCATAGCTCTCTATGGCCTTCCAAATATCACTTTGCCAATTCCAAAAGAACAGTCTTTGCGAAAGGCTTCTTGAACAGAAAGCTGTAAATCTCTGAGATGAATTAACAGAACAGAAAGCAGTTTTTCAGAAAGCTTCTTTTCAGTTTTTGTCTTAGGATATTACCTTTTTCACCATCGCCCTCTATGGGCTTCTAAGTATCACTTTGCAAATTACACAAGAACAGTCTTAGCGACAGGCCTCTTTAGGGGAAAGCTGTAACTCTGTGAGATGAATTAACAGAACACAAAGCAGTTTCTCAGAAAGCTTCTTTTTATATTTTATCTTAGGATATTTCCTTTTTCACCATAGCCCTCAATGGGCTTCCAAATATCACTTTGCAAATTCCACCAAAACAGTCTTATCGAAAGGCTTCTTGACGGAAAATCTGTAACACTGTGAGATGAATTAACAGAACACAAAGCAGTTTCTCAGAAATATTCTTTCCAGTTTTTAACAGAATATATTTACTTTTTCACCATAACCCTCTATGGGCCTCCAAATACCACTTTGCAAATTCCACAAGAACAGTCTTAGCGAAAGGCTTCTTGAGGGGAAAGCTGTGACTGTGTGAGATGAATTAACAGAACACAATGCAGTTTCTCGGAATTCTTCTTTCCAGTTTTTAACGGAAGATACTTCCTTTTTCACCATAGCCTTCTACGGGATTCCAAATATCACTTTGCAAATTTCACAAGAACAGTCTTAGTGAACGGCTTTTTGAGTGGAAAGCTGTAACTCTGTGAGATGAACTAACAGAACGAAAAGCGGTTTCTCAGAAAGTTTCTTTTCTTTTTTTAACTTAGGATATTTCCATTTTCACCATTGCCCTCTAGGGGATTCTAAATATCACTTTGCACATCCCACAAGAACAGTCTTAGTTAAAGGCTTCTTGAGGTGAAAGCTTTAACTCGGTGAGATGTATTAACAAAACACACGGCAGGTTCTCAAAAAACTTCTTTCCAGTTTTTAACGGAAGATATTACCTTTTTCACCATAGCCCTCTAAGGGTTTTGAAATATCACTTTGCAAATTTCACAAGAATAGTGTTAGTGAACGGCTTCTTGAGGGGAAAGCTGAAACTCTGTGAGATGAACTAACATAACAGAAAACAGTTTCTCAGAGAGCTTCTTTTCGGTTTTTAACGGAAGATATTTCCTTTTTCACCATAGCTCTCTAAGGGCTTCCAAATTTCACTTTGCAAATTCCACAAGAAAAGTCTTAGTGAAAGGCTTCTTGAGGGGAAAGCTGTAGCTCTGTGAGATGAATTAACAGAACACAAAGCAGTTTCTCAGAAAGCTTTTTTTCAGATTTTATCTTAGGATATTTCCTTTTTCACCATAACCCTCTATAGGCTTCCAATATCACTTTGCAAATTCCACATAAACAGTCTTATCGAAAGGCTTCTTGAGGGAAAAGCTGTAACCCTTTGAGATGAATTAACAGAACCCAAAGCAGTTTCTCAGAAAGATTCTCTTCAGGTTTTATGTTAGGATATTTCCTTTTTCACTGTAGCCCTTTATGGCATTCAAAATATCACTTTGCAAATTCCACAAGAACACTCTTAGCGAAAGGCTTCTGGAGGGGAAAGCTGTAACTCTTAGATGAATTAACAGAATACAAAGAAGTTTCTCAGAAATCTTCTTTCCAGTTTTTAATGGAAGATATTTCCTTTTTCACCGTAGCCCTCTATGGGCCTCAAAATATCACCTTGCATATTCCACAAGAACAGTCTTAGCGAAAGTCTTCTTGAGGGGAAAGCTGTGACTCTGTGAGATGAATTAACAGAACACAATGCAGTTTCTCAGAAATCTTCTTTCCAGTTTTTAATGGAAGATATTCCTTTTTCACCATAGCCGATTACGGGCTTCCAAATATCACTTTGGAAATTTCACAAGAACAGTCTTAGTGAACTGCTTCTTGAGTGGAAAGTTGTAACTCTGTGAGATGAACTAACAGAACAATAAGCGGTTTCTCAGAAAGCTTCTTTTCTTTTTTTATCTTAGGAGATTTCCATTTTCAACATTGCCTTCTATGGGCTTCCAAATATCACTTTGCAGTTTCCACAACAACAGCCTTAGCGAAAGGCTTCTTTAGAGGAAAGCTCAAACTCAGTGAGTTGAATTAACAGAATACAAAGCAGTATCTCAGAAAATTTTTTTCAGTTTTTAACTGAAGATATTTCCTTTTTCACCAAAGTCCTCTATGGGCTTACAAATATCACTTTGGAAATCCCACAAGAACAGTCTTAGCGAAAGGCTTTTTGAGGGGAAAGCTGTAACTCGGTGAGATGTATTAACACAACACACGGCAGTTTCTCAGAATTCTTCTTTCCAGTTTTTAACGCAAGATATTTCCTTTTTCACCATAGCCCTCTACGGGCTTCAAAATAATTCTTTGCAAATTACACAAGAACAGCCTTAGTGAACAACTTCTTGAGTGGAAAGCTGTAACTCTGTGAGATGAACTAACAGAACACAAAGCAGTTTCACAGAAAGCTACTTTTCTTTTTTTATCTTATGATATTTCCATTTTCACCATAGCCCTCTATGGGCTTCCAAATATCACTTTGCAAATTATACAACAACAGCCTTAGTGAAAGGCTTCTTGAGGGGAAAGCTGTAACTCTGTGAGTTGAGTTAACAGAACACAGAGTAGTTTCTCAGAAAGTTTTTTCAAGTTTTTAACTGAAGATATTTCCTTTTTCACCGTTGCCCTCTATGGGCTTCCAAATATCACTTTGCAAATTCCACAAGAACAGTCTCAGCGAAAGGCTTCTTGAGGGGAAAGCTCTAACTCTGTGAGATGAATTAACAGAACACAAAGGAATTTCTCAGAAAACTTCTTTCTAGTTTTTAACGGAAGATATTCCTTTTTCATCATAGCCCTTTAAGGGTTTCCAAATATCACTTTGGAAGTTCCACAAGAACAGTCTTAGCGACAGGCTTCTTGAGGGGAAGCTGTAACTCTGTGAGTTGAATTAAGAGAACACAAAGTAGTTTCTCAGAAAGCTTCTTTCCAGTTTTTAACTGAAGATATTTCCTTTTTCACGATAGCCCTCTATGGGCTTCCAATGTCACTTTGCAAATTTCAAAAGAACAGTTTTAGTGAAAGGCTTCTTAAGGGGAAAGCTCTAACTCTTTGAGATGAATCAACAGAATACAAAGTAGTTTTTCAGAAAGCTTCTTTTCAGTTTCTATCTTAGCCTATTTTCTTTTTCACCATAGCCCTCTATGGTCTTCCAAATATCACCTTGCAATTTCAACAAGAACAGTCTTAGCGAAAGGCTTCTGGAGGGGAAAGCTCTAATTCGGTGAGATGTATTAACAGAAAACACACCAGTTTCTCAAAAAGCTTATTTCCCCTTTTTAACGGGAGATATTACCTTTTTCACCATAGCGCTCTATGGGTCTTCAAATATGAATTTGAAAATTGCACAAGAATAGTCTTAGTGAACGGCTTCTTGAGGAAAAAGCTCAAACTCTGTGAGATGAACTAACAGAACACAAAGCAGTTTCCCAGAAAGCTTCTTTTCGGTTTTTAATGGAAGATATTCCCTTTTTCACCATGGCCTTCTATGGGCTCCGAAATTTCACTTTGCAAATTCCACAAGAACAGTCTTAGCGAAAGGCTTCTGCAGGGACAAGCTGTAACTCTGTGAGATGAATTAACATACACAAAGCAGCTTCTCAGAAAGCTTCTGTTCAGTTTTTATCTTAGGATATTTCCTTTTTCACCATAGCCTTCTAAGGGCTCCAAATATAACTTTGCAAATTCCACAAGAACAGTCTTAGTGAAAGGCTTCATGAAGGGAAAGCTGTAATTCTGTGAGTTGAATTAAGAGAACACAAAGTAGTTTCTCAGAAAGCTTCTTTCCAGTTTTTAACGGAAGATATTTCCTTTTTCAACATAAAACTTTATGGGCTTCCAAATATCACTTTGCAAATTTCACAAGAATAGTCTCAGTGAACCAATTCTTGAGGAGAAAGCTGTAACTCTGTGAGATGAACTAACAGAACACAAAGCAGTTTCTCAGAAAGCTTCTTTTCGGTTTTTATCTTAGGATATTTCCATTTTCATCACAGCCCTTTATGGGCTTCCAAATATCACTTTGCAAATTTCACAAGAATAGTCTCAGTGAACGAATTTTTGAGGAGAAAGCTGTAACTCTGTGAGATGAACTAACAGAACACAAAGCAGTTTCTCAGAAAGCTTCTTTTCGGTTTTTATCTTAGGATATTTCCATTTTCATCATAGCCCTTTATAGGCTTCCAAATATCACTTTGCAAATTCAACAAGAACAGTCTTATCGAAAGACTTCTTGAGGGGAGAGCTGTAACTCTGTGTGATGAATTAAAGAACACAAAGCAGATTCTCAGAAAGCTTCTTTCCAGTTTTTAAAGGAAGATATTTCCTTTTTCACCATTGCTCTCTATGGGCTTCCAAATATCACTTTGCAAATTACACAACAACAGCCATAACGAAAGGCTTCTTGAGGGTAAAGCTGTAACTCTGTGAGTTGAATTTTCAGAATACAAAGCAGTTTCTCAGAAAGCTTCTTTTCAGTTTCTATCTCAGGATATTTCGTTTTTCACCACAGCCCTGCATCGGCTTCCAAATATCCCTTTGCAAATTCCACAAGAACAATCATAGCAAAAGGCTTCTGGAGGGCAATGCTGTAATTCGGTGAGATGAATTAACAGAACACAAAGCAGTTTCTGAGAAAGCTTCTTTCTAGTTTTCAACGGAAGATGTTTCCTTTTTCACCATGGCCCTCCATGGGATTCCAAATATCCCTTTGCAAATTCCACAAGAACAGTCTTAGCGAAAGACTTCTTTAGGGGAAATTGTAACTCTGTGAGATGATCTAACAGAACACAAAGCAGTTTCGCAGAAAGCTTCATTTCGGTTTTATCTTAGGATATTTCCATTTTCACTTTAGCCTACTAAGGGCTTCCAAATATCACTTTGCAAATTCCAACAGAACAGTCTTAGCGAAAGGCTTCTTGAGGGGAAAGCTGTAACTCTTTGAGATGAATTAGCAGAACACAAAGAAGTTTCTCAGAAAGCTTCTTTCCAGTTTTTAACGGAAGATATTTCCTTTTTCACCATAGCCCTCTGTGGGCTTCCAAATATCACTTTGCATATTCCACAAGAACAGTCTTAGCGAAAGGCTTCTTCAGGGGAAAGCAGTAACTCTGTGAGATGAATTAACAGAACACAAAACAGTTTCTCAGAAAATTTCTTTCCAGTTTTTAATGGAAGATATTTTCTTTTACACCATAGCCCTGTATGGGCTTCCAAATATCACTTTGCAATTTCCACAAGAACACTCTTAGTGAACGACTTCTTGAGGGGCTCTAAATATCTAGGGGCTTCCAAATACCACTTTGCAAAATCCACAAGAACAGTCTTAGTGAACGGTTTCTTGAGGGGAATGCTGTAAGTCTGTGAGATGAATTCAGAGAACACAAAGCAGTTTCTCAGATATTTTCTTTTCATTTATTTTCTTAGGATATTTTCTTTTTAACCATAGATCTCTACGATTTTCCAAATATCTTTTTCCAAATTCCACAAAAACAGCTTTACCGAAAGTTTTCTTGAGGGGAAAGCCGTAATTCTCTGAGATGAATTAACAGAACACAAAGCAATTTCTCAGAAAGCTTCTTTCCAGTTATTATCTGAAGATATTTCCTTTACACCATAGTCCTCTATGGGCTTCCAAATATCACTTTGCAAAATCCACAAGAACAGTCTTAGTGAACGGTTTCTTGAGGGGAAAGCTGTAATTCTATAAGATGAATTAACAGAACACAAAGTCGTTTCTCAGAAAGCTTCTTTTCAGTTCTTATCTTAGGAAATTTCTTTTTCACCATAGCCCTCTATGGGCTTCCAAATATCACTTTGCAAATTCCACAAGAACAGTCTTAGCGTAATGCTTCTTGAGGGGAAAGCTGTAACACTGTCACATGAAATAACAGAACACAAAGCAGTTTCTCAGAAAACTTCTTTCCAGGTTATAACTGAAGATATTTCCTTTTTCACCATAGCCCCTTATGGGTTTCCAAATATCACTTTGAGAATTCCACAAGAACGGTCTTAATGAACGGTTTCTGGAGGGCAAAGCTTTAACTCTGTCAGATGAATTAACGGAACACAAAGCAGTTTCTCAAGAAGCTTCTTTCTAGTTTTCATCTGAGGACATTTCCTTTTTCACCATAGCCCTCTATGGGCTTCCGAATATCACTTTGCAAATTCCACAAGAACAGTCTTAGCGAAAGGCTTCTTGAGGGGAAAGCTGTAACTCTGTGAGATGAATTAACAGAAAACAAAGCAGTTTCTCAGAAAGCTTCTATACAGTTTCTAACTGAAGATATTTCTTTTTTCACCATAACCCTACATGGGCTTCCAAATATCACTTTGCGAATTACACAAGAACAGTCTTAGCGAAAGGCTTCTTGAGGTGAAAGCTGTAACTCTGTGAGATGAATTAACAGAACACAAAGCAGTTTCTCAGAAAGCTTCTTTCCAGTTTTTATCTAAGGTCATTTCCTTTTTCTCCGTAGCCCTCTATGGGCTTCCAAATATTACTTTGCAAATTCCACAAGAAGAGTCTTAGCGAAAGACTTCTTGAGGGGAAAGCTGTAGCTCTTTGAGATGAAACAACAGAACACAAAGCAGTTTCTCAGAAAGCTTCTTTCAGGTTTTTAACTGAACATATTTACTTTTTCACAATAGGCGTCTCAGGGGTAACAAATATCACTTTGGAAATTCCTCAAGAACAGTCTTAGTGTGCGACTTTTTGAGGGGAAAGCTGTAACTCTGTGAGATGAATTAACAGAACACAAAGCAGTTTCTAAGAAAGCTTCTTTTCAGTTTTTATCTTAGGATATTTCCTTTCTAACCATAGCACTCTTTGGGCTTCCAAATATCACTTTGAAAATTCCGCAAGAACAGTCTTAGCGAAGGGCTTCCTGAGGGGAAATCTGTTACACTGTGAGATAAATTACCAGAATATAAAGCAGTTTTTCAGAAAACTTCTTTCCAGTTTTTAATGAAGATATTTTCTTTTTACCATCGCCCTCTATGGTCTTCCTGATATCACTTTGAATATTACACAAGAACAGTGTTAGTCAACGGCTTCTTGAGGGGAAATCTGTAACACTGTGAGATGAATTAACAGAACACAAAGCAGTTTCACAGAAAGCTTCTTTCAGATTTTTATGTGAGGACATTAACTTTTTCACCATATACCTCTAGGGTCTTCCAAATATCACTTTGCAAATCCCACAAGAACAGTCTTAGCGAAAGCCTTCATGAGGGTATAGCTGAAATTCTGTGTGATAAATTAACAGAACACAAAGCAGTTTCTCAGATAGATTCTTTCCTGTTTTTTGCTGAAGATATTTTATTTTTCACCATAACCCTCCATAGGCTACCAAATATCACCTTGCAAATTCCAAAAGAACTGTCTTAGTGAACGGCCTCTTGAGGGGAAAGCTGTAACTCTGTGAAAGGAACTAGAAGAACACAAAGAAGTTTCTCAGAAAGCTTCTTTCCAGTTTTTAACTGAAGATATTTCCTTTTTCACCGTAGCCCTCTATGATCTTGCAAATATCACTTTGCAAATCCCACAAGAAGAGTCTTAGCGAAAGGCTTCTTGAGGAGAAAGCTATAACTCTGTGAGATGAACAAACAGTACACAAAATAGTTGGTTCGAAAGCTTCTTTCCAGTTTTTAACTTAAGATACTACCTTTTTTCACCATAGCCCTCTACAGGCTTCGAAATATCACTTTCCAAATTCCACAACAAGAGTCTTAGCGAAAGGCTTCTTGAGGGGAAAGCTGTAACTCTGTGAGATGTATTAACAGAACACAACGCAGTTTCTCAGAAAGCTTCTTTCCAGTTTTTCAAAGAAGATATTTCCTTTTTCACCATAGCCCTCTATGGGCTTCCAAATATCACTTTGCAAATTCAAAAAGAACAGTCTTAGCGAAAGGCTTCTTGAGGCGAAAGCTGTAACTCTGTGAGATGAATTAACAGAACACAAAGCAGTTCCTCAGAAAGCTTCTTTACAGGTTTTAACTGAAGATACTTCCTTTTTCACCATAGCCCTCTATTGGCTTCAAAATATCACTTTGCAAATTCCACAAGAATTGTCTTAGCGAAAGGCTTCTTGAGGGGATATCTGTAACTCTGTGAAATGAATTAGCAGAACACAAAGCAGTTTCTCAGAAAGATTCTTTCCAGTTTTTAACGGAAGATATTTCCTTTTTCACCATAGCCCTCACTGGGCTTCCAAATATCACTTTGAAAATTCCACAAGAACAGTCTAAGCAAAAGACTTCTCGAGGGGAAAGCTGTAACTCTGTGAGATGAATTAACAAAACACAAAGAGGTTTCTCAGAAAGCTTCTTTCCAGTTTTTAACTGAAGTTATTTCCTTTTTCACCATAGCCCTCTACGGGCTTCCAAATATCACTTCGCAAATTCCACAAGAACAGTCTTAGCGAAAGGCTTCTTGAGGGGAAAGCTGTAGCTCCGTGAGATGAATTAACAGAACACAAAGCAGTTTCTCAGAAAGCTTCTTTCCAGTTTTTAACGGAGGATATTTCCTTTTTCACCATAGACCTCTATGGGCTTCTAAATATCACGTTCTAAATTGCACAATAACAGTCTTAGTGAAAGGCTTCTTGAGAGGAAAGCTGTAACTCTGTGAGATGAATTAACAGAACACAAAGCAGTTTTTCAGAAAGCTTATTTTCAGTTTTTTCTTATGCTATTTCCTTTTTCACCATAGATCTCTGTAGGCTTCTAAATATCACTTCCCAAATTCGACAGGAACTGTCTTAGGGAAAGGCTTCGTTAGGGGAAAGCTGTAACTTTGTGAGATGAATTAACAGAACACAACGCAGTATCTCAAAAAGCTTCTTTCCTGTTTTAAACCGAAGATATTTCCTTTTCACCATAGCTCTCTATGGCCTTCAAAATGTCACTTTGGAAATTCCACAAGAACAGTCTTAGCGAAAGGCTTCTTGAGGGGAAAGCTGTAACACTGTGAGATGAATTCACAGAACACAAAGAAGTTTCTCAGAAAGCTTCTTTCCAATTTTTAACTGAAGATATTTCTTTTTTACTATAGCCCTCTAGGGGCTTCCAAATATCACTTTGCAAATTCCACAAGAACAATCTTACCGAGAGGCTTCTTGAGGGGGGAGCTGCAACTCAGTGCGATGCATTAGCAGAACACAATGCAGTTTCTGAAAAAGCTTCCTTCCAGTTTTTAACTGAAGAGATTTCCTTTTTCACCCTAGCTCTCTATGGGCTTCCAAATATCATTTTGAAAATTCCACAAGAACAGTCTTAGCGAAAGTCTTCTTGAGGGGAAAGCTGTAACTCTGTTAGATGAATTAACACAACACAAAGCAGTTTCTCAAAAGGCTTCTTTTCAGCTTTATCTTAGCATACTTCCTTTTTCACCACAGCTCTCTATGGGCTACCAAATATCACTTTTTAAATTCCACAAGAACTCCCTTAGCGAAAGGCTTCTTGAGGGGAAAGCTGTAACTCTGTGAGATGAATTAACAGAACACAAAGCAGTTTCTCAAAAGGCTTCTTTTCACTTTTTATATTAGGATATTTCCTTTTTCACCACAGCTCTCTATGTTCTTCCAAGTAGCACATTTTAAATTCCACAAGAACTCCCTTAGCGAAAGGCTTCTTGAGGGGAGAGCTGTAACTCTGTGAGATGAATTAACAGAACACAAAGCAGTTTCTCAGAACGCTTCTTTCCAGTTTTAAACTGAATATATTTCCTTTCTCACCATAGCCCTCCATGGGCTTCCAAATATCACTTTGCAAATACCATAAGAACAGTCTTAGCGAAAGGTTTCTAAAGGGGAAAGCTGTAACTCTTTGAGATGAATTAACAGAACACAAAACAGTTTCTCAGACATCTTCTTTCCAGTTTTTACCTGAAGACATTACCTTTTTCACCATAGCCCTCTATAGGCTTCCAAATATCACTTTGAAAATTCCACAAGAACATACTTAGCGAAAGGCTACTTGAGGGGAAAGCTGTAACTCTGTGAGATGAATTACAGAACTCAAAGCAGTTTCTCAGAAATCTTCTTTCCAGTTTCTAACAGAATATATTTACTTTTTCACCATAACCCTCTATGGGCCTCCAAATATCACTTTGAAATTCCACAAGAACAGTCTTAGCGAAGGGCTTCTTGAGGGGAAAGCTGTAACTCTGTGAGATTAATTACAGAACACAAAGCAGTTTATCAGAAACTTCTTTCCACTTTTTAAATGAAGATAATTCGTTTTTCACAGTAGCTCTCTAGAGGCTTCCGAATATCACTTTGCAAATTAAACAAGAACAGTCTTAGCGAAAGGCTTCTTGACGGGAAAACTAACTCTGTGAGATTAATTTAGAGAACACAAAGCCGTTTCTCAAAAAGCTTCTTTCAAGTTTTTAGCTGAAGATATTTCCTTTTTAACCATAGCCCTCTAAGGGCTTCCAAATATCACTTTGCAAATTCCACAAGAACAGTGTTAGTGAAAGACTTCTTGAGGGAAAAGGTGTAACTCTGTGAGATGAATTACCAGAACACAATGCAGTTTCTCAAAAAGCTTGTTTCCAGTTTTTAACTGAAGATATTTCCTTTTTCAGCATAGCCCTGCATGGGCTTCCAAATATCACATTGCAAATTCCAAAAGAACTGTCTTAGAGAAAGGCTTCTTGAGGGGAAAGCTGTAACTGTGTAAGACGAATTAACAGAACACAGAGCAGTTTCTCAGAAAGCCTCTTTCCAGTTTTTAACTGAAGATATTTCGTTTTTCACCGTAGCCCTTTATGGGCTGCCAAATATCACTTTGCAAATTGAACAAGAACAGTCTTAACGAAAGACTTCTTGAGGGGAAAGCTGTGACTGTGTGAGATGAATTAACAGAAAACAAAGCAGTTTCTCAGAAAGATTCTTTCCAGTTTTTAATGGAAGATATTTCCTTTTTAACCGTAGCCCTCTATGGGCTTCCAAATATCACTTTGCATATTCCACAAGAACAGTATTAGCGAAAGACTTCTTGAGGGGAAAGCTGTGACTCTGTGAGATGAATTAACAGAAAACAAAGCAGATTTTCAGAAAGCTTCTTTTCAGTTTTTAACGAAAGATATTTCCTTTTTCACAATAGCACTCTATGGGCTTCCAAATATAACTTTGAAAATTCCACAAGAACTTTCTTACGAAAGACTTTTTGAGGAGAAAGCTGTACCTCTCTGAGATGAATTAACAGAACACAAAGCAGTTTCTCCGAAAGCTTCTTTCCAGTTTTTAACGGAAGATATTTCCTTTTTAACCATAGCCCTCTATGGGCTTCCAAATATCACTTTGAAAATCACACAAGAACAGTCTTAGCCAAAGATTTCATGAGGGGAATCCTGTAATTCTGTGAGATGAATTAACAGAACACAAAGCAGTCTCTCAGAAAGCTTCTATCCACTTTTTAACGGAAGATATTTCCTTTTTCACCGTAGCCCTCTATTGACTTCTAAATATCACTTTCCAAATTCCACATGAACAGTCTCAGCGAAAGACTTCTTGAGGGGAAAGCTGTAACTCTTTGAGATGAATTAACAGATCACAAAGCAGTTTCTCAGAATGCTTCTTTCCAGTTTTTAACGGAAGATATTTAGTTTTTCACCATAGCCCTCTAGGGGTTCTACATATCACATTCCAAATTCCACATCAACAGCCTTAGCGAAAGGCTTCTTGAGTGGAAAGCTGTAACTCTGTGAGATCAATTAAGAGAACACAAAGCAGTTTCTCAGAATGCTTCTTTCCAGTTTTTAACTGAACATATTTCCTTTTTCACCATAGCCAACTGTGGACTTCCAAATATCACTTTGCTAATTCTTCAAGAGCAGTCTTAGCGAAAGGCTTCTTCAGTGAAAAGCTGTAACTCTGTGAGATGAATTAATACAACACAAAGCAGTTTCTCAGAAATCTTCTTTACAGTTTTTAACGGAAGATATTTCCTTTTTCACCATGGCCCTCTATGGGCTACTAAATATCACTTTCCAAATTCCACAAGAAAAGTCTTAGCGAAAGGCTTCTTGAGGGAAAGCTGTAACTCTGTGAGATGAATTAATAGAACACAAAGCAGTTTCTCAGAAATCTTCTTTCCAGTTTTTAACGGAAGATATTTCCTTTTTCACCATAGCCCTCTAATGGATTCCAAATATCACTTTGCAAATTCCACAAGAACAGTCTTAGCGATAGGCTTCTTGAGGGGAAAGCTCTAACTCTGTGAGATGAATTAACAGAACACAAATCAGTTTCTCAGAAAGTTTCTTTCCAGTTATTAACTGAAGATATTTCCTTTTTCACCATAGCCCTCTACGGGCTTCCACATATCACTTGGCAAATTCCACAAGAACAGTCTTAGCGAAAGACTTCATGAGGGGAAAGTTGTAACTCTGTGAGGTGAATTAACAGAACACAAAGCAGTTTCTCAGAAAGCTTCTTTCCAGTTTTTAACGGAAGATATTTCCTTTTTCACGTTAACCCTCTATATGCTTCCAAATATCACTTTGCAAATTTCACAAGAACAGGCTTAACAAAAGGATTCTTGAGGAGATACCTGTAACTCTGTGAAATGAAATAATAGAACACAAATAAGTTTCTCAGAAAGCTTCTTTCCAGTTTTCATCTTAGGATATTTCCTTTTTCACCATAGACATCTATGGGCTTCCAAATATCACTTTGCAAAATCCACAAGAACAGTCTTCGCGAAAGGCTTCTTGAGGGGAAAGCTGTAACTCTGTGAGATGAATTAACAGAGCACAAAGTAGTTTTTCAGAAAGCTTCTTTTCAGTTTTTGTCTTAGGATATTTCCTTTTTCACCATAGCCCTCTATGGGATACTTAGTATCACTTTCCAATTTCCACAAAAACAGTCTTAGCGAAAGGCTTCTGGAGGGGAAAGCTCTAACTCTGTGAGATGAACTAACAGAATACAAAGCAGTTTCTCAGAAAATTAATTTTCAGTCTTTATCTTAGGATATTTCCTTTTTCACCATAGACCACTACGGACTGCCAAATATCACTTTGCAAATTCCACAAGAACAGTCTTAACGAAAGGCTTCTTGAGGGGAAAGATGTAAGTCTGTGAAATGAGTTAACAGAACACAAAGCAGTTTCTCAGAAAGCCTCTTTCCAGTTTTTAACGGAAGGTATTTCCTTTTTCACCATAGCCCTCTATGGGCTTCCAAATATCACTTTGCAAATTCAAAAAGAACAGTCTTAGCGAAAGGCTTCTTGAGGGGAAAGCTGTAACTCTGTGAGTTGAATTAACAGAAAACAAAGCAGTTTCTCAGAAAGATTCTTTGCAGTTTTTAACGGAAGATATTTCCTTTTTAATCTTAGCCCTCCATGGGCTTCCAAATATCACTTTGCATATTCCACAAGAACTGTCTTAGCGAAAGGCTTCTTGAGGGGAAAGCTGTAACTCTGTGAGATGAATTAACAGAACACAAAGCAGTTTTTCAGAAAGTTTGTTTTCAGTTTTTAATGTAAGATATTTCCTTTTTCACAATAGCCCTCTAAGGGCTTCCAAATATCACTTTGCATATTCCACAAGAACAGTATTAGCGAAAGACTTCTTGAGGGGAAAGCTCTAACTCTGTGAGATGAATTAACAGAACACAAAGCTGTTTTTCAGAAAGCTTCTTTTCAGTTTTTAACGAAAGATATTTCCTTTTTCACAATAGCCCTCTATGGGCTTCCAAATATCACTTTGAAAATTCCACAAGAACTGTCTTACGAAAGACTTTTTAAGGAGAAAGCTGTACCTCTCTGAGATGAAATAACAGAACTCAAAGCAGTTTCTCAGAAAGCTTATTTCCATTTTACCTGAAGATATTTCCTTTTTCACCATAGCCCTCTAGGGGCTTCCGAATATCACTGTGCGAATTCCACAAGAACAGTCTAAGCGAAAGGCTTCTTGGGGGAAAGCTGTAACTCTTCGAGTTGAATTAACAGAACGCAAACAAATTTCTCACAAAGATTCTTTCCAGTTTTTATTTGTAGATATTTCCTTTTTCACCGTAGCACTCTATGGGCTTCCAAATGTCACTTTGTTAATCCCACAAGAACAGTCTTAGCGAAAGGCTTTTTGAGGGAAAACCTGTAACTCTCTGAGATGAATTAACCGAACACAAAGCAGTTTCTCAGAAAGTTTCTTTAAACTTTTTAACGGAAGATATTTCCTTTGTCACCATAGCCCTACAAGGGCTTCCAAAAATCACTTTACAGAATTCCACAGGAACAGTCTTAGCGAAAGGCTTCTGGAGGGATATGCTGTAACTCTGTGAGATGAATTAACAGAACACAAAGCAGTTTCTCAGAAAGCTTCTTTTTAGATTTTATCTTAGGATATTTCCTTTTTCACCATAGCCCTCAAAGGGCTTCCAAATATCACTTTGCAAATTCCACAAAAACAGTCTTATCGAAAGGCTTCTTGAGGGAAAAGCTGTAACTCTGGGAGATGAATTAACAGAATTCAAAGCAGTTTCTCAGAAATCTTCTTTCCAGTTTTTAACAAAATATATTTACTTTTACACCATAACCTCTACGGGCCTCTAAATATCACTTTCTAAATTCCACAAGAACAGTCTTAGCGAAAGGCTTCTTGAGGGGAAAGTTGTGACTCTGTGAGATGTACTAACAGAACAAAAAGCGGTTTCTCAGAAAGCTGCTTTTCTTTTTCTAACTTAGGATATTTCCATTTTCACCAATGCCCTCTAGGGGCTTCCAAATATCACTTTGCAAATCGCACAAGAACAGTCCTACCGAAAGGCTTCTTGAGGTGAAAGCTGTAACTCGGTGAGATATATTAACAGAACACACGGCAGTTTCCCAGAATGCTTCTTTCCCGTTTTTACCCGAAGATATTTCCTTTTTCACCATACCCCTCTATGGGCTTCCAAATATCACTTTGCGAATTTCACAAGAAAGGTCCTAGTGAAGGGCTTCTTGAGGGGAAAGCTGTATCTCTGTGAAATGAATTAACAGAACACAAAGCAGTTTCTCAGAAAGCTTCTTTTCATTGTTTTTCTAAGGATATATCCTCTTTCATCATAGTCCTCTATGGGCTTCCAAATAGCACTTTGCAATTTCCACAAGAACAGTCCTGGTTAAAGGCTTCTTGAGGTGAAAGCTTTAACTTGGTGAGATGTATTAACAAAACACACGGCAGGTTCTCAAAAAACTTCTTTCCAGTTTTTAACGGAAGATATTTCCTTTTTCATCATAGCCCTCTATGGGTTTTGAAATATCACTTTGCAAATTTCACAAGAATAGTGTTAGTGAACGGCTTCTTGAGGGGAAAGCTGAAACTCTGTGAGATGAACTAACAGAACAGAATACAGTTTCTCAGAGAGCTCCTTTTCGTTTTTAACGGAAGATATTTCCTTTTTCACCATAGCTCTGTAAGGGCTTCCAAATTTCACTTTGCAAATTCCACAAGAACAGTCTTAGCGAAAGGCTTCTTGAGGGGAAAGCTGTAAATCTCTGAGATGAATTAACAGAACACAAAGCAGTTTCTCCGAAAGCTTCTTTTCAGATTTTATCTTAGGATATTACCTTTTTCACCATAACCCTCTATAGGCTTCCAATATCACTTTGCAAATTCCACAAAAACAGTCTTATCGAAAGGCTTCTTAAGGGAAAAGCTGTAACCCTGTGAGATGAATTAACAGAACACAAAGCAGTTTCTCAGACATCTTTTTTTCTGTTTTTAACTGAAGATATTTCCTTTTTCACCAAAGCCCTCTATGGGCTTCCAATTATCACTTTGCAAATTACACAACAACTGCCTTAGTGAAAGGCTTCTTGAGGGGAAAGCTGTAACTCTGTGAGTTGAGTTAACAGAACACAGAGTAGTTTCTCAGAAAGTTTTTTCCAGTTTTTTACTGAAGTTATATCCTTTTTCACCGTAGCCCTCTATGGGATTCCAAATATCACTTTGCAAATTCCACAAGAACAGTCTTAGCGCAAGGCTTCTTGAGGAGAAAGCTGTAACTCTGTGAGATGAATTAACAGAACAAAAAGGAATTTCTCAGAAATCTTCTTTCCAGTTTTTAACGGAAGATATTCCTTTTTCACCATAGCCCTCTAAGGGCTTCCAAATATCACTTTGGTAGTTAGACAAGAACAGTCCTATCGACAGGCTACTTGAGGGGAAAGCTGTAAATCTGTGAGTCGAATTAAGAGAACACAAAGTAGTTTCTCAGAAAGCTTCCTTGCAGTTTTTAACTGAAGATATTTCCTTTTTCTCCATAGCCCTCTATGGGCTTCCAAATATCACTTTGCAAATTCCACAAGAACACTCTTAGCGAAAGGCTTCTGGAGGGGAAGCTGCAACTCTGTGAGATGAATTAACAGAACACAAAGCAGTTTCTGAGAAAGCTTCTTTTCAGTTTTTATCTTAGGATATTTCCTTTTTCACCATAGCCCTCTAAGGGCTTACAAATATCACTTTGAAAATTTCACAACAACAGCCTTAGAGAAAGGCTTGACGGGAAAGCTGTGACTCTGTGAGATGAATTAACAGAACACAAAGGAATTTCTCAAAAATCTCCTTTCCAGTTTTTAACGGAAGATATTTCTTTTTCACCATAGACCTCTAAGGGCTTCCAAATATCACATTGGAAGTTCCACAAGAACAGTCTTAGCGACAGGCTTCTTGAGGGGAAAGCTGTAACTCTGTGAGTTGAATTAAGAGAACACAAAGTAGTTTCTCAGAAAGCTTCTTTCCAGTTTTTAACTGAAGATATTTCCTTTTTCATCATAGCACTCTATGGGCTTCCAATATCACTTAGCAAATTTCACAAGAACTGTCTTAGCGAAAGGCTTCTTAAGGGGAAAGCTCTAACTCTTTGAGATGAATCAACAGAACACAAAGTTATTTTTCAGAAAGCTTCTTTTCAGTTTCTATCTTAGTCTATTTTATTTTTCACCATAGCCCTCTATGGTCTTCCAAATATCACCTTGCAAATTCCACAAGAACAGTCTTAGCGAAAGGCTTCTGGAGGGGAAAGCTCTAATTCGGTGAAATGTATTAACAGAAAACACACCAGTTTCTCAAAAAGCTTATTTCCCCTTTTTAACGGGAGATATTTCCTTTTTCTCCATAGCCCTCTATGGGTTTCCAAATATGAATTTGCAAATTGCACACGTATAGTCTTAGTGAACGGGTTCTTGAGGGGAAATCTCAAACTCTGTGAGATGAACTAACAGAACACAAAGCAGTTTCTCAGAAAGCTTCCTTTCTGTTTTTAATGGAAGATATTCCCTTTTTCATCATAGCCTTCATTGGGCTCCGAAATTTCACTTTGCAAATTCCACAAGAACAGTCTTAGCAAAAGGCTTCTGCAGGGAGAAGCTGTAACTCTGTGAGATGAATTAACATACACAAAGCAGCTTCTCAGAAAGCTTCTGTTCAGTTTTTATCTTAGGATATTTCCTTTTTCCATAGCCTTCTAAGGGCTCCAAATATAACTTTGCAAATTCCACAAGAACAGTCTTAGCGAAAGGCTTCTGGAAGGGAAAGCTGTAACTCTGTGAGTTGAATTAAGAGAACACAAAGTAGTTTCTCAGGAAGCTTCTTTTCAGTTTATAACTGAAGATATTTCCTTTTTCACCATAGCCCTCTATGGGCTTCCAATATCACTTTGAAAATTTCACAAGAACAGTCTTAGTGAACTGCTTCTTGAGGGTAAACAAGTAACTCTGTGAGGTGAACTAACAGAACACAAGGCAGTTTCTCAGAAAGCTTCTTTTCGATTTTTATCTTAGTATATCTCCATTTTCACCATAGCCATCTATGGGCTTCCAAATATCACATTGCAAATTCCACAAAAACAGCCTTAGCGACAGGCCTCTTGAGGGGAAAGCTGTAACTCTGTGAGTTGAATTACCAGAAAACAAAGCAGTTTCTCGGAAAGCTTCTTTTCAGTTTTTATTTTAGGGTATTTCTTTGTTCACCATAGCCCACAAAGGGCTTCGAAATATCACTTTGCAAATTCCACAAGAACAGTCTTAGCGAAAGAATTCTGGAGGGGAAAGCTGTAACTCTGTGAGATGAATTAACAGAACACAAAGCAGTTTCTCAGAAGTCTTCTTTCCAGTTTTTAACGGAAGATATATTCTTTTTCACCGTAGCTCTCTCTGGGCTTCCAAATATCACTTTGAAAATTCCACAAGAACAGTCTTAGTGAACTATTTCTTGAGGAGAAAGTTGTAAATCTGTGAGATGAATAAACAGAACACAAAGCAGTTTCTCAGAAAGTTTCCTTCCAGTTTTTAACTGAAGATATTCCCTTTTTCAACATAGCCCTCTATGGGTTTCCAAGATCACTTTGCAAATTACACAAGAACAGTCTTAGGGAAAGGCTTCTGCAGAGCAAAGCTGTAATTCTGTAAGATGAATAAACAGAACACAAAGCAGTTTCTCAGAAATCTTATTTCCAGTTTTTATCTTAGGATATTTCCTTCTTCACCATAGCCCTCTATGGGCTTCCAAATATCACTATGCAAATCCCACAGGAACAGTCTTAGCGAAAGTATTCCTGTGGAGAAAGCTGTAACTCGGTGAGATATATTAACAGAACACACGGTAGTTTCTCAGAGTGCTTCTTTCTAGTTTTTGACGGAAGATATTTCCTTTTTCACCATAGCCCTCTATGGGCTTCCAATATCACTTTGAAAATTTCACAAGAACAGTCTTAGTGAACTGCTTCTTGAGGGTAAACAAGTAACTCTGTGAGGTGAACTAACAGAACACAAGGCAGTTTCTCAGAAAGCTTCTTTTCGATTTTTATCTTAGTATATCTCCATTTTCACCATAGCCATCTATGGGCTTCCAAATATCACATTGCAAATTCCACAAAAACAGCCTTAGCGACAGGCCTCTTGAGGGGAAAGCTGTAACTCTGTGAGTTGAATTACCAGAAAACAAAGCAGTTTCTCGGAAAGCTTCTTTTCAGTTTTTATTTTAGGGTATTTCTTTGTTCACCATAGCCCACAAAGGGCTTCGAAATATCACTTTGCAAATTCCACAAGAACAGTCTTAGCGAAAGAATTCTGGAGGGGAAAGCTGTAACTCTGTGAGATGAATTAACAGAACACAAAGCAGTTTCTCAGAAGTCTTCTTTCCAGTTTTTAACGGAAGATATATTCTTTTTCACCGTAGCTCTCTCTGGGCTTCCAAATATCACTTTGAAAATTCCACAAGAACAGTCTTAGTGAACTATTTCTTGAGGAGAAAGTTGTAAATCTGTGAGATGAATAAACAGAACACAAAGCAGTTTCTCAGAAAGTTTCCTTCCAGTTTTTAACTGAAGATATTCCCTTTTTCAACATAGCCCTCTATGGGTTTCCAAGATCACTTTGCAAATTCCACAAGAACAGTCTTAGGGAAAGGCTTCTGCAGAGCAAAGCTGTAATTCTGTAAGATGAATAAACAGAACACAAAGCAGTTTCTCAGAAATCTTATTTCCAGTTTTTATCTTAGGATATTTCCTTCTTCACCATAGCCCTCTATGGGCTTCCAAATATCACTATGCAAATCCCACAGGAACAGTCTTAGCGAAAGTATTCCTGTGGAGAAAGCTGTAACTCGGTGAGATATATTAACAGAACACACGGTAGTTTCTCAGAGTGCTTCTTTCTAGTTTTTGACGGAAGATATTTCCTTTTTCACCATAGCCCTCTATGGGCTTCCAAATGTCACTTTGAAAATTGCACAAGAACAGTCTTACTGAATGGTTTCTTGCGGGGAAAGCTGTAACACTGTGAGATTAACTAACAGAACACAAAGCAGTTTCTCAAAAAGCTTCTTCTCGGTTTTAATCTTAGGATAGTTCCTTTTTCACCATAGCCATCTATGGCCTTCGAAATATCACTTTGCAAATTCCACAAGAACAGTCTTAGCGAAAGTCTTATTGAGGGGAAACCTGTAACTCTGTCAGATGAATTAACGGAACACAACGCTGTTTCTCTGAAAGCTACTTTCCAGTTTTTAACTGAAGATATTCCCTTTATCACCATAGCCCTCTATGGGATTCCAAGTATCACTTTGCAAATTACACAAGAACAGTCTTATCGAAAGGCTTCTTGAGGGGTAAGTTTCAACTCTGTGAGATGAATTAAAGAACACAAAGCAGTTTCTCAGAAAGCTTCTTTGTAGTTTTTAAAGGAAGATAATTCCTTTTTCACCATAGCCGTCTATGGCCTTCCAAATATCACTTGCAAATTCCTCCAGAACTGTCTTATCGAAAGGCTTCTTGAGGGGAAAGCTGTAACTCTGTGAGATGAACTAACAGAAACCAAGGCAGTTTCTCAGAAAGGTTCTTTCCAGTTTTTAATGGAAGATATTTCCTTTTTCACCATAGCCCTCTAAGGGCTTCCAAATATCACTTTGCAAATTCCACAAGAACAGTCTTATGGAAAGTCTTCTTGAGAGGAAAGCTGTAACCCTGTGAAATGAAGTAACAGAACACAACGCAGTTTCTCTGAAAACCTCTTTCCAGTTTTTAACGGAAGATACTTCCTTTTCATCAGAGCCCACTATGGGTTTCCAAATATCACTTTGGAAATTCCACAAGAACAGTCATATCGAAAGACTTCTTGAGGGGAAAGCTGTAACTCTGTGAGATGAATTAACAGAGCACAAAGCACTTTCTCAGAAAGCTTCTTTTCAGTTTTTAACGGATGATATTTCCTTTTTCACCATAGCCCTCTACGGCCTTCCAAATATCACTTTGCAAATTTCACCAGAACAGTCTCTGGGAAAGGCTTCCTGAGGGGAAAGCTGTAACTCTGTGAGATGAATTAACAGAACACAAAGCAGTTTCTCAGAAAGCTTCTTTCCAGTTTTACCTGAAGATATTCCCTTTTTCACCATAGCCCTCTAGTGGTTCCAAATATCACTTTGCATATTCCACAAGAACAGTCTTAGGGAAAGGCTTCTTGAGGGGAAAGCTGTAACTCTGTGAGATGAATTAACAGAACACAAACCATTTTCTCAGAAATATTCTTTCCAATTTTTAACGGAAGATATTTCCTTTTTCACCATAGCACTCTATGGGCTTCCAAATATCACTTTGCAAATTCCACAAGAACAGTCTTAGCGAAAGGCTTCTGTAGGGGAAAGCTCTAAGTCTGTGACATAAATTAACAGAGCACAAAGTAGTTTGTAAGAAACATTCTTTTCAGTTTTTGTCTTAGGATATTTCTTTTTTCACCATAGCCCTCTTTGGGCTTTTAAGTATCCCTTTCCAATTTCCACAAAAAGTGTCTTAAGGAAAGACGTCTTCAGGGGAAAGGTGTAACTCTGTGAGTTGAATTAAGAGAACACAAAGGAGTTTCTCAGAATGCCTCTTTCTAGTTTTTAAAGGAAGATATTTCCTTTTTCACCATAGCCCCCTATGGGCTTCCAAATATCACTTTGCAAATTCCACAAAAATTGTCTTAAGGAAGGGCTACTTGAGAGGAAAGCTGTAACGCTGTGAGATGAAATAACAGAACACAAAGCAGTTTCTCAGAAAGCCTCTTTCCAGTTTTTAACGGAAGATACTTCCTTCTTCATCATAGCCCTCTATGGTCTTCCAAATATCGCTTTGCAAATTCCATAAGAACAGTCTTAGCGAAAGGCTTCTTGAGCGGAAAGCTGTAACTCTGTGAGATGAATTAACAGAACACAAAGCAGTTTCTCAGAAAGCTTCTTTTAAGTTTTTATCTTAGGATATTTCCTTTTCCACCATAGAGTTCTATGGACTTCCAAATATCACTTTGCAAATTTCACAAGAACAGTCTTAGCGAAAGGGTCCTGGAGGGGAAAGCTGTAAATCTGTGAGATGAATTAACAGAGTACAAAATAGTTTTTCAGAAAGCTTCTTTTCAGTTTTTGTCTTAGGATATTTCCTTTTTCACCATAGCCCTCTATGGGATACTAAGTATCACTATCTAATTTCCACAAAATCAGTTTTAGCGAAAGGCTTCTTGAAGGGAAAGCTGTAACTCTGTGAGATGAACTAACAGAATACAAAGCAGTTTCTCAGAAAGCTTCTTTCCAGTTTTTAACGGAAGGTATTTCCTTTTCCACCATAGCCCTTTAAGGGCTTCCAAATATCACTTTGAAAATTCCTCCAGAACTGTCTTATCTAAAGGCTTCTTGAGGAGAAAGCTCTAACTCTGTCAGATGAATTAACTTAAAACAACGCTGTTTCTCTGAAAGCTACTTTCCAGTTTTCAACTGAAGGTATTCCCTTTTTCACCATAGCCCTTTAAGGGCTTCCAAATATCACTTTGCAAATTCCACAAGAACAGTCTAAGTGAAAGGCTTCTTGAGGGGAAAGCTGTAACTGTGTGAGATGAATTAACAGAACACAAACCAGTTTCTCAGAAATATTCTTTCCAATTTTTAACGGAAGATATTTCCTTTTTCACCGTAGCACTCTACGGCCTCCAAATATCACTTTGTAAATTCCACAAGAACAGTCGTAGCGAAAGGCTTCTGTAGGGGAAAGCTCTAAGTCTGTGACATAAATTAACAGAGCACAAAGTAGTTTGTAAGAAAGATTCTTTTCAGTTTTTGTCTTAGGATATTTCTTTTTTCACCATGGCCCTCTATGGGCTGCTAAGTATCCCTTTCCAATTTCCACAAAAACTATCTTAAGGAAAGACTTCTTGAGATGTAAGGTGTAACTCTGTGAGTTGAATTAAGAGAACACAAAGGAGTTTCTCAGAATGGCTCTTTCCAGCTTTTAACGGAAGATATTTCCTTTTTCACCTTAGCCCTCTATGGGCTTCCAAATATCACTTTGCAAATTCCACAAAAACTGTCTTAGCGAAAGACTACTTGAGAGGAAAGCTGTAACTCTGTGAGATGAAATAAGAGAACACAAAGCAGTTTCTCAGAAAGCCTCTTTCCAGTTTTTAACGGAAGATATTTCCTTCTTCACCATAGCCCTCTATGGTCTTCCAGATATCGCTTTGCAAATTTCACAAGAACAGGCTTAAAAAAAGGCTTCTTGAGGGGTAAGCTGTAACTCTGTGAGATGAATTAACAGAACACAAAGCAGTTTCTCAGAAAGCTTCTTTTAAGGTTTTATCTTAGGATATTTCCTTTTCCACCATAGAGTTCTATGGACTTCCAAATATCTCTTTGCAAATTCCACAAGAACAGTCTTAACTAAAGGCTTCTTGAGGGGAAAGCTGTAAATCTGTGAGATGAATTAACAGAGCACAAAATAGTTTTTCAGAAAGCTTCTTTTCAGTTTTTGTCTTAGGATATTTCCTTTTTCACCATAGCCCTCTATGGGATACTAAGTATCACTATCTAATTTCCACAAAATCAGTTTTAGCAAAAGGCTTCTTGAGGGGAAAGAAGTAACTCTGTGAGATGAACTAACAGAATACAAAGCAGTTTCTCAGAAAGCTTCTTTAAAGTTTTTAAGGGAAGATATTTCCTTTTCACCATAGCCCTTTAAGGGCTTCCAAATATCACTTTGAAAATTCCTCCAGAACTGTCTTATCGAAAGGCTTCTTGAGGAGAAAGTTGTTACTCTGTGAGATGAATTAGCAGAACACAACGCAGTTTTTCAGAAAGCTTCTTTCAAGTTTTTAACTGAAGATATTTCCTTTTTCACCATAGCCCTCTATGGGCCTCCAAATATCACCTTGCAAATTCCACAAGAACAGTCTTAGCAAAAGGCTTCTTGAGGGGAAAGCTGTAACGCTGTCAGATGAATTAACGGAACACAACGCTGTTTCTCTGAAAGCTGCTTTCCAGTTTTTAACTGAAGATATTCCCTTTTTCACCATAGCCCTTTATGGGCTTCCAAATATCACTTTGCAAATTCCACAAGAACAGTCTTAGGGAAAGGCTTCTTGAGGGGAAAGCTGTATCTATGTGAGATGAATTAACAGAACACAAACCAGTTTCTCAGAAATATTCTTTCCAATTTTTAATGGAAGATATTTCCTTTTTCACCATAGCACTCTATGGGCTTCCAAATATCACTTTGCAAATTCCACAAGAACAGTCTTAGCGAAAGGCTTCTGTAGGGTAAGGCTCTAAAACTGTGACATGAATTAACAGAGCACAAAGTAGTTTGTAAGAAAGATTCTTTTCAGTTTTTGTCTTAGGATATTTCTTTTTTCACCATAGCCCTCTATGGGCTTCTAAGTATCCTTTTCCAATTTCCACAAAAAGTGTCTTAAGGAAAGATTTTTTGAGGGGAAAGGTGTAACTCTGTGAGTTGAATTAAGAGAACACACAATTAGTTTCTCAGAATTCCTCTTTCTAGTTTTTAACGGAAGATATTTCCTTTTTCACCATAATCCTCTATGGGCTTCCAAATATCACTTTGCAAATTCCACAAGAACAGTTTTAGCGAATGGCTTCTGGAGCGGAAGGCTGTAACTCTATGAGATGAATTAACAGAACACAAAGCAGTTTCTCAGAAAGCTTCTTTTCAGTTTTTATCTTAGGATATTTCCTTTATTACGGTAGACCTCTATGGTCTTCCAAATATCACTTTGCAATTTCCACAAGAACATTCTTAGCGAAAGGCTTCTTGAGGGGAAAGCTGTAACTCTTTGAGATGAATTAACAGAAAACAAAGCAGTTTCTCAGAAAGCTACTTTTCATTTTTTATCTTAGGATATTTCCTTTATCACCATAGCCCTCTATGGGCTTCCAAATATTATTTGAAATTATCAAAAAAACAGTCTTAGTGAACGGTTTCTTGAGAAGAAAGCAGTAACTCTGTGAGATGTATTAACAGAACACAAAGCAGTTTCTCAGAAACCTTCTTTCCACTTTTTAAGGGAAGATATTTCATTTTCACCGTAACCCTCTATGGGCTTCCAAGTATCACTTTGCGAATTCCACAAGAACATTCTAAGCGAAATGCTTCTTGAGGGGAAAGCTGTAACTCTGTGAGATGAATTATCGCAACACAAAGCATTTTCTCAGAAAGCTTCTTTCCAGTTTTTAACAGAAGATATTTCCTTTTTCACCATAGCCCTCTATGGGCTTCCAAATCCCACTTTGTAAATTCCACAAGAACAGTCTTAGCGAATGGCTTCTTGTGTGGAAAGCTGTAACTGCGTGAGATGAATTAACAGAACAAAGAGCAGTTTCTCAAAAAGCGTCTTTTCAGTTTTTAACTGAAGATATTTCCTTTTTCACCCTAGCCCTCTATGGGCTTCCAAATATCACTTTTCAAATTCCACAAGAAAAGTATTAGAGAAAGGCTTCTTGACGAGAAAGCTGTAACTCTGTGAGATGAATTAACAGAACACAAAGCAGCTTCTCAGAAAACTTCTTTCCAGTTTTTAACTGAAGATATTTCCTTTTTCACCATAGCCCTCTATGGGCTTCCAAATATCACTTTGCAAGTTACACAAGAACACTCTTAGCAAAAAGGTTCTTGAGGGGAAAGCAGTAACGCTGTGAGATGAATTAACAGAACACAAAGCAATTTCTCAGATACCTTCTTTTTAGTTTTTTTCATAGGATATTTCCTTTTCCACCATAGCTCTCTATGGGCTTCCAAATATGACTTTGCAAATTCCACACGAACAGTCTTAGCGAATGGCTTATTGAGGGGAAAGCTGTAACTGTGTGAGATGAATTAACAGAACACAAACCAGTTTCTCAGAAATATTCTTTCCAATTTTTAAGGGAATATATTTCCTTTTTCACCATAGCACTCTATGGGCTTCCAAATATCACTTTGCAAATTTCACAAGAACAGTCTTAGTGAACGGAATCTTGAAGGCAAAGCTGTAACTCTGTGAGACGAATTAACGGAACACAAAGCAGTTTCTGAGAAAGCTTCTTTTCAGTTGTTATCTTAGGATATTTCCTTTTTCTCCGTAGCCCTCTCTGGGCTTACAAATATGACTTTGCAAATTCCACAAGAACAGTCTTAGCGAAAGTCTTCTAGAGTGCAAAGCTGTAACTCTGAGGGAAGAATTAACAGAACACAAAGCAGTTTCGCAGAAAGCTTCTTTACAGTTTTTAACGGAAGATATTTCCTTTTTCATCACAGTCTTCTATGGGCTTCCAAATATCACTTTGCAAATTCCACAAGAACAGTCTTAGCGACCGGCTTATTAAGGGGAAAGATGTAACTCTGTGAGATGAATTAACAGAACACATAGAAGTTTCTCACAAAGCTTCTTTCCTGTTTTTAAATAAGATATTTCCTTTTTAACCATCGCCCTCTATGGGCTTCCAAGTATCACTTTCCAAATTCCAGAAGAACAGTCTTAGCGAAAGTCTTCTTGAGGGGAAAGCTGTAACTCTGTGAGATGAATTAACAGAACACAAAGCAGTTTCTCAGAAAGCTTCTTTCCAGTTATTAATGGAAGATATTTCCTTTTTCATCGTAGCCCTTTATGGGATTCCAAATATCATTTGGCGAATTCCACAAGAACAGTCTTACCGAAAGGCATCTTGAGGGGAAAGCAGTAACTCTGTGAAATGAATTAACAGAACACAAAGCAGTTTCTCAGAAGGTTCTCTCCAGTTTTTAACTGAAGATATTTCCTTTTTCACCATAGCCCACTATGATCTTCCAAATAACACTTTCCAAAATCCACCAGAGCTGCCTTAGTGAAAGGCTTCTTGAAGGGAAATCTGTAACTCTGTGAGATGAATTAACAGAACACAAAGGAGTTTTTCAGAAAGCTTCTTTCCAGTTTTTTTTTTTTTTTTTGATGCTTCTACATAATTTATTTGCGTTTTTAAATTCCAGGTGCGTTTAAAATAAAAGTAATTCTAAAATTATATCAATCTCGTTATCTGTGCTAGAAGTGCTAAAAACTTGATATTTTGTATTATTTGTTGACTTATTTTAAGAGAAATTAAGTCACATTAAAGATTATTTAAAGATTTGTTTCCAATATGAAGAATTAGATATTCTTTTTTTTTTCTTATTTATTTATTTATTTATTTATTTATTATTATTAAACTTCAAGTTGTAGGGTACATGTGCACAACGTGCAGGTTTGCTACATATGTATACTTGTGCCATGTTGGTGTGCTGCACCCATCAACTCGTCATTTACATCAGGTATAACTCCCAATGCAATCCCTCCCCCCTCCCCCCTCCCCCCTCCCCATGATAGGCCCCGGTGTGTGATGTTCCCCTTCCCGAGTTCAAGTGATCTCATTGTTCAGTTCCCACCTACGAGTGAGAACATGCGGTGTTTGGTTTTCTGTTCTTGTGATAGTTTGCTAAGAATGATGGTTTCCAGCTGCATCCATGTCCCTACAAAGGACACAAACTCATCCTTTTTTATGGCTGCATAGTATTCCATGGTGTATATGAGCCACATTTTCTTAATCCAATCTGTCACTGATGGACATTTGGGTTGATTCCAAGTCTTTCCTATTGTGAATAGTGCTGCAATAAACATACGTGTGCATGTGTCCTTATAGCAGCATAATTTATAATCCTTTGGGTATATACCCAGTAATGGGATGGCTGGGTCATATGGTAGGGAAACAACAGGTGCTGGAGAGGATGTGGAGAAATAGGAACACTTTTACACTGTTGGTGGGATTGTAAACTAGTTCAACCAATATGGAAAACAGTATGGCGATTCCTCAAGGTTCTTTCCAGTTTTTAACAGAAGATATTTCCTTTTTCACCATAGCCCTCTATGGGCTTCCAAATATCACTTTGCAAATCCCACAAGAACAGACTTAGCGAAAGTCTTCTTGTGGGAAAAGCTGTAACTCGGTGAGATGTATTAACAGAACACACGGCAGTATCTCAGAAAGCTTCTTTCCAGTTTTTAACATAGGATATTTCCTTTTTCACCGTAGCCCTCTATGGGCTTCTGAATATCACTGTTGAAATTTCACAAGAACAGTCTTAGTGCACGACTTCTTGAGGGGAAAGCTCTAACTCTGTGAGATGAACTAACAGAACACAAAGCAGTTTCTCAGAAAGCTTCTTTTTCAGTTTTTATCTTAGGATTTTTTGCTTCACCATAGCCCTCTATGGGTTAGAAATATCACTTTGCAAATGCCACAAGAACAGTCTTAGCGAAAGGCCTCTTGACGGAAAAGCTGAAACTCTGTGCGTTGAATAAACAGAACACCAAGCAGTTTCTCCGAAAGCTTCTTTTCAGTTTTTATCTTAGAATATTTCCTTTTTCACCATAGCCCTCCCTGGGCTTCCAAATATCACTTTGCAAATTCCACAAGAAAAGTCTTAGTGAAAAGCTTCTTGAGGGGTAGCTGTAACTCTGTGAGATGAATTAATAGAACACAAAGCACTTTCTCAGAAAGCCTCTTTCCTGTTTTTAACGGAAGATATTTCCTTTTTCACCTTAGCCCTCTATGGGCTTCCAAATATGACTCTGAATATCCCACAATAACATTCTTAGTGAAGGCTTCTTGTGGGGAAAGCTGTAACACGGTCAGATGTATACTTAACAGAACACACGGCAGATTCTCAGAAAGCTTCTTTTCAGTTTTTAAGTGAATATATTTCCTTTTTCATCATAGCCGTCTATGAGCTTCCAAATACCACTTTGCAAATACCACAGGAACAGTCTTAGCGAAAGGCTTCTGTAAGGGAAATCTGTAACTCTGTGAGATGAATTAACAGAACACAAAGCAGTTTCTATGAAAGCTTCTTTTCAATTTTTATCTTAGGATATTTCCTTTTTCACCATAGCCCTGAATGGGCCTCGAAATATCAGTTTGCAAATTCCAAAACAGCAGTCTTAGCAAAACGTTTCTGGAGTGGAAAGCTGTAACTCTCTGAGACGAATTAACAGAACACAAAGCAGTTTCTAGAAAGATTCTTTCCAGTTTTTAACGGAAGATATTTCATTTTTCACCATAGCCCTCTATGGGCTTCCAAATATCACTTTGGAAATGCCAAAAGAACAGTCTTAGCAAAAGGCTTCTTGAGGCGAAAGCTGTAACACTGTGAGATAAATTAACAGAACACAAAGCAGTTTCTCAGAAAACTTCTTTCCAATTTTTAACTGAAGATATTTCCTTTTTCACCATAGCCCTCAATGGGCTTCCAAATATCACTTTGCACATCCCACGAGAACAGTCTCAGTGAAAGGCTTCTACAGGGGAAAGCTGCAACTCTGTGAGATGAATTAAGAGAACACAAAGCAGTTTCTCAGAAAGCTTCCTTCCAGTTTTTAATGGAAGGTAGTTCCTTTTTAACCAAAGCCCTGTATGGGCGTCCAAATATCACTTTGCAAATTCCACAGCAACAGCCTTAGTGAAAGTCTTCCTGAGGGGAAAGCTGTAACTCTGTGAGTTGAATTGACAGAACACAAAGCAGTTTTTCAGAAAGCTTCGTTTCAGTTTTTATCTTAGGCTATTTCCTTTTTCACCACAGCCCTCTAGGGGCTTCCAAATATCACATTGCAAATTCCACAACAACAATCTTAGTTAACGGCTTCTTGAGGGGAAAGCTGTCACGTTGTGAGATGAATTAACAGAACACAAAACAGTTTCTCAGAAAACTTCTTTCCAGTTTTTAACGGAAAATATTTCCTATTTCACCGTAGCCATCCATGGGCTTCCAAATTACACTTTGCAAATTCAACAAGAACAGTCTTAGCGAAAGGCTTCTGGAGGGATAAGCTGTAACTCTGTGAGATGAATTAACAGAACACAAAGCAGTTTATCAGAAAGCTTCTTTTTATTTTTTATCTTAGGATATTTCCTTTTTCAGCAAAGCCCTCAATGGGCTTCCAAATATCACTTTGCAAAATCCACAAAAACAGTCTTATCGAAAGGTTTCTTGAGGGAAAAGCTGTAACTCTGTGAGATGAATTAACAGAACTCAAAGCAGTTTCTCAGAAATCTTCTTTCCAGTTTTTAAGGGAATATATTTATTTTTTCACCGTAGCCATTTATGGGCCTCCAAATATCACTTGGCAAATTCCAAAAGAACAGTCTTTGCGAAAGACTTCTTGAGGGGAAAGCTGTAACTCTGTGAGTTGATTTAACAGAAAACAAAGCAGTTTCTCAGAGAGCTTCTTTTCAGTTTTTATCTTAGGGTATTTACTTTTTCACCATAGCCCTCTAAGGGCTTCGAAATATCACTTTGCAAATTCCACAAGAACAGTCGTAGCCAAAGACTTCTGGAGGGCAAAGCTGTAACTCTGTGAGATGAATTAACAGAACACAAAGCAGTTTCTCAGAAAGCTTCTTTTTAGTTTTTATCTTAGGATATTTCCTTTTTCAGCAAAGCCCTCAATGGGCTTCCAAATATCACTTTGCAAAATCCACAAAAACAGTCTTATCGAAAGGCTTCTTGAGGGAAAACTGTAACTCTTCAGATGAATTAACAGAACTCAATGCAGTTTCTCAGAAATCTTCTTTCCAGTTTTTAACGGAATATATTTATTTTTTCACCGTAGCCATTTATGGGCCTCCAAATATCACTTTGCAAATTCCACAAGAACAGTCTTTGCAAAAGGCTTCTTGAGGGGAAAGCTGTAACAATGTGAGTTGATTTAACAGAAAACAAAGCAGTTTCTCAGAGGGCTTCTTTTCAGTTTTTATCTTAGGGTATTTCCTTTTTCACCATAGCCCTCTAAGGGCTTCGAAATATCACTTTGCAAATTCCACAAGAACAGTCTTAGCCAAAGACTTCTTTAGGGGAAAGCTGTAACTCTGTGAGATGAATTAACAGAACACAAAGCAGTTTCTCAGAAATCTTCTTTCCAGTTTTTAACCGAAGATATTTCCTTTTTCACCGTAGCCCTCTCTGGGCTTCCAAATATCACTTTGCAAATTCCACAAGAACAGTCTTAGTGAACGGCTTCTTGAGGGGAAAGCTGTAAATCGGTGAGATGAACTAACAGAACACAAAGCAGTTTCTCAGAAATCTTCTTTCCAGTTTTTATCTTAGGATATTTCCTTTTTCACCATAGCCCTCTATGGGTTTCCAAATATCACTATGCAAATCCCACAGGAACAGTCTCAGTGAAAGGCTTCTTGTGGAGAAAGCTGTAACTTGGTCAGATATATTAACACAACACGCGGCAGTTTCTCAGAGTGCTTCTTTCTAGTTTTTAAAAGAAGATATTTCCTTTTTCAACATAGCCCAATAAGGGCTTCCAAATATCACTTTGAAAATTTCACAAGAACAGTCTTACTGAATGGCTTCTTGAGGGGAAAGTGGTAACACTCTGAGATGAACTAAAAGAACACAAAGCAGTTTCTCAGAAAGCTTCTTCTCGGTTTTTATCTTAGGATACTTCCTTTTTCACCATAGCCATCTATGGGCTTCCAATTATCACTTAGCAAATTCCACAAGAACCGTCTTAGCGGAAGTTGTCTTCAGGGGAATGCTCTAATTCTTTGAAATGAATTAACAGAACACACAGCAGTTTCTCAGAAAGCTTCTTTTCAGTTTTTAACTGATGATATTTCCTTTTTCACCGTAGCCCTCTAATGGCTTCCAAATATCACTTTGCAAATACCACAACAGCAGCCTTAGCGAAAGGCTTCTTCAGGCTAAAGCTGTAACTCTGTGAGTTGAATTAACAGAAAACAAAGCAGTTTCTCAGAAAGTTTATTTTCAGTTTTTATCTTAGGATATTTACTTTTTCACTATAGTCCTCTAAGGGCTTCCAAATGTCACTTGGTAAATTCCACAAGAACAGTCTTAGTGAACGGCTCCTTGAGCGGAAAGCTGTAACACTGTGAGATAAACTAAGAGAACAGAAAGCAGTTTCTCAGAAAGGTTCTTTTCAGTTTTTATCTTAGGATATTTCCTTTTTCACCATAGCCCTCTGAGGGCTTCTAAATATCACTTTGCAAATTACACAAGAGCAGTCTTAGCGAAAGGCTTCTTGAGGGGAAAGGTGTAACTCTTTGAGATGAAATAGAACACAAAGCAGTTTCTCAGAATGTTTCTTTTCAGTTTTTAACTGAAGATATTACCTTTTTCACCATAGCCCACTTTGGGCTACCAAATATCACTTTGCAAATTCCTAAAGAAGAGTCTTAGTTAAGGGCTTCTGGAGGGGAAATCTGTAACTCTGTGAGATGAACTAACAGAACACAAAGTAGTTTCTTAGAAATCTTCTTTCCAGTTTTTAACGGAAGATATTTCCTTTTTACCATAGCCCCCTAAGGTCTTCCAAATAACACTTTGCAAATTCCACAAGAACAGTCTTAGCGAAAGGCTTCCTGAGGGGAAGGTTGTAACTCTGTGAGATGAATTAGCAGAACACAAAGCAGTTTCTCAGAAAGCTTCTTTACAATTTTTAACTGAAGATATTTCCTTTTTCACCATAGCCCTGTATGGGCTTCCAAATATCACTTTGCAAATTCCACAAGAACAGTCTTAGCGAAAGGCTCCTGGAACGGAAGCTGTAACCCTGTGAGATGAATTAACAGAACACAAAGCAGTTTCTCAGAAATCTTCTTTTCGGTTTCTATCTTAGAATATTTCCTTTTTCACCATAGCCCTCTTTGGGCTTCCAAAGATCACTTTGCAAATTCCACAAGAACAGTTTTAGTGAAAGGCTTCTTGAGGGGAAAGCTGTAACTCTGTGAAATGAATTAACAGAACACAAAGCAGTTTCTCAGAAACTTCTTTCCACTTTTTAACTGATGATATTTCAATTTTCACCATAGCCCTCTATGGGCTTCCAAAGATAACTT
Organism: Chlorocebus sabaeus; assembly: GCF_047675955.1. Taxonomy (NCBI): domain Eukaryota; kingdom Metazoa; phylum Chordata; class Mammalia; order Primates; family Cercopithecidae; genus Chlorocebus; species Chlorocebus sabaeus. The sequence continues at coordinate 171,268 of NW_027327475.1, read as the reverse complement.
TGCAAATCCCACAAGAACAGTCTTAGTGAAAGACTTCTTGAGGGTCAAGCTATAACTCGGTGAGATGTATTAACATAACACACGGCAGATTCTCTGAAAGCTACTCTCAAGTTTTTAATGGAAGATATTTCCTTTTTCACCATAGCCCTCTATGGGCTTCGAAATATCACTTTGAAAATTTCACAACAACAGCCTTAGCAAAAGGCTTCTTTAGGGGAAAGCTGTAACACTGTGAGTTGAATTGACAGAACACAAAGCAGTTTCTCAGAAAACTTATTTTCAGTTTCAATCTTAGGATAATTCCTTTTTCAAAATGGCCTTCTATGGGCTTCCAAATATCACTTTGCAAATTCCACAAGAACAGTCTTAGCGAAAGGCCTCTGGAGGTGAAGCTGTAACACTGTGAGATGAATTAACAGAACAAATAGCAATTTCTCAGAAATATTCTTTCCAGTTTTTAACGGAAGAAATTTCCTTTTTCACCATAGCCCTCTATGGACTTCCAAATATCACTTTGCAAATCCCACAAGAACAGTCCTAGCGAAAGTCTTCTTGAGGGGAAAGCTGAAACTCGGTGAGGTGCATTAAGAGAACACATGGCAGTTTCTCAGAAAGCTTATTTCCAGTTTTTAAGGGAAGATATTTCCTTTTTCACCATAGCCCACTACGGGCTTCCAAATATCATCTTGCAAATTCCACAAGAACAGTCTTAGCGAAAGGCTTCTGTAGGGGAAATCTATAATTCCGTGAGATCAATTAAGAAAACACAATGCAGTTTCTCAGAAAGCTTCTTTTCAGTTTTTATCTTAGGATACTTCCTTTTTCACCATAGCCCTCTAGGAGCTTCCAAATATCACTTTGCAAATTCCACAAGAACAGTCTCAACGAAAGGCTTCTTGAGGTGAAAGCTGTAACACTGTGAGATGAATTAACAGAACACAAAGCAGTTTCTCAGATAGCTTCTTTCAGTTTTTATCTTAAGATATTTCCTTTTTCACCATAGCTCTCTCTGGGCTTCCAAATATCACTTTGCAAATTCCCCAATAACAGTGTTTGCGAAAGGTTTCTGGATGGGAGAGCTGTAACTCTGTGAGATGCATTATAAGAATACAAAGCAGTTTCTCAGAAATCTTCTTTCCAGTTTTTATTGGAAGATATTTCTTTTATCACCTTAGCCCTCTATGGGATTCCAAATATCACTTTGCAAATTCCACAAGAACAGTCTTAGCGAAAGGCTTCTTGAGTGCAAACTCTAATTCTGTGAGATGAATTAACAGAACACAAAGCATTTTCTCACAAATCTTCTTCCCAGTTTTTAACGGAAGATATTTCCTTTCTCACCAGGGTCGTCTATGGGCTTCCAAGTATCACTTTGCAAATCCCACAGGAACAGTCTCAGCGAAAGGCGTTTTGAGAGGAAAGCTGTAACTCAGTGAGAAGTATTAACAGAAAATACGGCATTTTCTCAGAATGCTTCTTTCCAGTTTTTAACGGAAGATATTTCCTTTTTCACCATAGTCCTCTATGGGTTTCCAAATATCACTTTCCAAATTTCACAAAACAGTCTTAGTAAACGGCTTCTTGAGGGGAAAGCTGTAGCTCTGTGAGATGAACTAACAGAACACAAAGCAGTTTTTCAGACAGCTTCTTTTCGGTTAGTATCTTAGGATATTTCCATTTTCACCATAGCCCTCAATGGGCTTCCACATATCACTTTGGAAATTCCTCATAAACAGTCTTAGCGGAAGGCTTCTTGAGGGGAAAGCTGTAACTCTTTGAGATGAATTAACAGAACACAAAGCAGTTTCTCGGAAAGCTTCTTTTCATTTTTTAACTGAAGGTTTTTCCTTTTTCACCATAGCCCTCTATTTGCTTCCAAATATCACTTTGCAAATTCCACAAGAACAGTGTTAGCGAAAGGCTTCTTGAGGGTAAAGCTGTAACTCTGTAAGATGAATTAACAGAACACAAAACATTTTCTCAGAAACCTACTTTTCAGTTTTTACCTTGGGATATTTCCTTTATCACCATAGCCCTCTATGGGATTCCAAATATCACTTTGCAAATTGCACATGAAGAGTCTTAGCGAAAGTCTTCTTGAGAGGAAAGCTGTAACTCTGTGAGATGAATTAACAGAACACAAAGCAGTTTCTCAGAAACATTCTTTCCAGTATTTAATGCAACATATTTCCTTTTTCACCATAGCCCTCTACGGGCTTCCAAATATCACTTTGCAAATCCCACAAGAACAGTCTTAGCGAAAGGCTTCTTGAGAAGGAAGCTGTAACTCGGTGAGATGTATTAACAGAACACACGGCAGTTTCTCAGAATGCTTCTTTCCAGTTTTTAACGGAAGATATTTTCATTTTCACCATACCCTTCTATGGGCTTCCAAATATCACTTTGCAAATTCCACAAGAACAGTCTTAGTGAACGACTTCTTGAGGGGAAAGCTGTAACTGTGTGAGATAATCTAACACAACAGAAAGCAGTTTCTCAGACAGCTTCTTTTCGGTTTTTATCTTAGGATATTTCCATTTTCACCGTAGCCCTCTATGGGCTTCCAAATATCATTTTGCAAATTTCACAAGAACAGTCTTTGTGAATGACTTTTTGAAGAGAAAGTTGCAACTCTGTGAGATGAATTAACAGAACACAAAGCAGTTTCACAGAAAGCTTCATTTCAGTATTTATCTTTGGATGTTTTCTTTTTCACCTTAGCCGTCTATGGGCCTCCAAATATCACTTTGCAAATTCCACATGAAAAGTCTTAGTGAACGGCTTCTTGAAGGGAAAGCTGTAACTCTGCAAGATGAATTAACAGAATATAAAGCAGTTTCTCAGAAAGCTTCTTTTCAGGTTTTAACGGAGGATATTTCCTTTTATTCCATAGCTCTCTATGGGATTCCAAATATCACTTTGCAAGTTTCACAAGAACAGTCTTAGTGAAAGGCTTCCTGAAGGGAAAGTTGTAACTCTATGAGATGAATTAACAGAACACAAAGCAGTTTTTCAAACAGCTTCTTTTCAGTTTTTAACTGAAGATATTTCCTTTTTCAACATAACGCTCCATGGGCTTACAAATATCACTTTGCAAATTCCACAAGAACAGTCTTAGCGAAAGGCTTTTAGAAGGAAATGTTGTAACTATGTGAGATGAATTAACAGAACACAAAGCAGTTTCTCAGAAAGCTTCTTTTCAGTTTTTATCTTACGATATTTCCTTTTTCACCATAGCCCCCTATGGTCTTCCAAATCTCACTTTGCAAATTCCACAACAACAGTCTTAATGAAAGAATTATTGAGGGGAAAGCTGTAACTCTCTGAGGTGAATTAACAGAACAAAAAGGAGTTTCTCGGAAAGCGTCCTTCCGCTTTTTAAATGAAGATACTTCCTATTTCACCATAGCGCTCTACGGGCTTCCAAATATCACTTTGCAAATCCCAAAAGAACAGCCTTAGCGAAAAGCTTCTTGAGGGGAAAGCTGTAACTAGGTGAGGTCTATAATCAGAAAAAATGGCAGTTTCTCAGAAAGCTTCTTTCCAGTTTTTAACTGAAGATATTTCCTTTCTCACCATAGCCCTCTATGGGCTTCCAAATATCACTTTGCAAAGTGGACAACAACAGCCTCAGCGAAAGGCTTTTAGAGGGAAATGTTGTAACTCTGTGAGATGAATTAACAGAACACAAAGCAGTTTCTCAGAAAGCTTCTTTACAGTTTTTAACGGAAAATAATTCCTTTTTCACCATAGCCCTCTATGGGATTCTAAATATCACTTTCCAAATTTCAGAAGAACAGTCTTAGTGAAATGCCCCTTGAGGGGAAATCTGTAACACTCTGAGATGAATTAACAGAACACAAAGCAGTTTCTCAAAAAGCTTCTTTTCGGATTTTATCTTACTATATTTCCTTTTTCAACATAGCCCTCTATGGTCTTCCAAATATCACTTTGCAAAATACACAAGATCTGTCTTTGTGAAAGACTTCTTGAATGGAGAGCCGTAACTCTCTGAGATGAGTTAACAGAACGCAAAGCAGTTTCTCAGAAAGCTGCTTTTCAGTTTTTATCTTAGGATATTTTCTTTTTCAGCATAGCCCTCTATGGGCTTCCAAAAACATTTTGGAAAATATCATGTTGCAAATTCCACAAGAACACTCTTAGCGAAAGGATTCTGGACGGTAAAGCTGTAAATCTGTGAGATGAACTAACAGAACACAAAGCGGTTTCTCAGAAACCTTCTTTTCGTTTTTTATCTTAGGATATTTCCTTTTTCACCAAACCCTCTATGGGCTTCCAAATATCACTTTGCAAATTCCAGAACAGTCTTAGCGAAAGGCTTCATGAGAGGAAAACTGTAACCCTGTGTGATGAATTAAGAGAACACAAAGCAGTTTCCTAGAAAGATTGTCTGCAGTATTTTTATGGTATTAGGTCTAACATTTAAGTCTCTAATCCATCTTGAATTAATTTTCGTATAAGGAGTAAGGAAAGGATCCAGTTTCAGCTTTCTACTTGTGGCTAGCCAATTTCCCCAGCACCATTTATTAAATAGGGAATCCTTTCCCCATTTCTTGTTTCTCTCAGGTTTGTCAAAGATCAGATGGCTGTAGATGTGTGGTATTATTTCTGAGGACTCTGTTCTGTTCCATTGGTCTATATCTCTGTTTTGGTACCAGTACCATGCTGTTTTGGTGACTGTAGCCTTGTAGTATAGTTTGAAGTCAGGTAGCGTGATGCCTCCAGCTTTGTTCTTTTGACATAGGATTGTCTTGGAAATGCGGGCTCTTTTTTGGTTCCATATGAACTTTAAAGCAGTTTTTTCCAATTCTGTGAAGAAACTCATTGGTAGCTTGATGGGGATGGCATTGAATCTATAAATAACCTTGGGCAGTATGGCCATTTTCACAGTATTGATTCTTCCTATCCATGAGCATGGTATGTTCTTCCATTTGTTTGTGTCCTCTTTGATTTCACTGAGCAGTGGTTTGTAGTTCTCCTTGAAGAGGTCCTTTACATCCCTTGTAAGTTGGATTCCTAGGTATTTTATTCTCTTTGAAGCAATTGTGAATGGAAGTTCATTCCTAGAGGAAAACCTAGGTAGTACCATTCAGGACATAGGCATGGGCAAAGACTTCATGTCTAAAACACCAAAAGCAACGGCAACAAAAGCCAAAATTGACAAATGGGATCTCATCAAACTAAAGAGCTTCTGCACAGCAAAACAAACTACCATCAGAGTGAGCAGGCAACCTACAGAGTGGGAGAAATTTTTTGCAATCTACTCATCTGACAAAGGGCTAATATCCAGAACCTACAAAGAACTCAAACAAATTTACAAGAAAAAAACAAACAACCCCATCCAAAAGTGGGCAAAGGATATGAACAGACATTTCTCAAAAGAAGACATTCATACAGCCAACAGACACATGAAAAAATGCTCATCATCACTGGCCATCAGAGAAATGCAAATCAAAGCAACAATGAGATACCATCTCACACCAGTTAGAATGGCGATCATTAAAAAGTCAGGAAACAACAGGTGCTGGAGAGGATGTGGAGAAATAGGAACACTTTTACACTGTTGGTGGGATTGTAAACTAGTTCAACCATTATGGAAAACTGTATGGCGATTCCTCAAGGATCTAGAACTAGATGTACCATATGACCCAGCCATCCCATTACTGGGTATATACCCAAAGGATTATAAATTATGCTGCTATAAGGACACATGCACACGTATGTTTATTGCAGCACTATTCACAATAGCAAAGACTTGGAATCAACCCAAATGTCCATCAGTGACAGATTGGATTAAGAAAATGTGGCACATATACACCATGGAATACTATGCAGCCATAAAAAAGGATGAGTTTGTGTCCTTTGTAGGGACATGGATGCAGCTGGAAACCATCATTCTTAGCAAACTATCACAAGAACAGAAAACCAAACACCGCATGTTCTCACTCATAGGTGGGAACTGAACAATGAGATCACTTGGACTCGGGAAGGGGAACATCACACACCGGGGCCTATCATGGGGAGGGGGGAGGGGGGAGGGATTGCATTGGGAGTTATACCTGATGTAAATGACGAGTTGATGGGTGCAGCACACCAACATGGCACAAGTATACATATGTAGCAAACCTGCACGTTGTGCACATGTACCCTACAACTTGAAGTTTAATAATAATAAATAAATTAAAAAAAAATAAATTAAAAAAAAAAAAAAAGAAAGATTGTCTGCAGTATTTAACGCAACATATTTCCTTTTTCTCCATAGCCCTGTATGGGCTTCCAACTATCACCTTGCAAATTCCACAGGAACAGTCTTAGTGAATGGCTTCTTGAGGGGAAAGCTGTAACTCTGTTAGATGAATTAAGAGAACACAATGCAATTTCTCAGAAAGCTTCTTTTCTGTTTTTATCTTAGGATATATACTTTTTCGCCATAACCCTCTATGGGCTTCCAATATCGCTTTGCAAATTCCACAAGAACAGTCTGAGTGAACGGCTGCTTGAGGGTAAACTGTAACTCTGTGAGATGAATTAACAGAACATAAAGCAGTTTCTCAGAAAGCTTCTTTGCAGTTTTTAACAGAGGATATTTCCTTTTTCTCCATAGCCCTATATGGGCTTCTAAATATCACTTTGCAAGTTCTACAAGAACAATCTTAGTGAAAGGCTTCTGAGGGAAAAGCTGTAATTCTGTGAGATGAATTAACAGAACACAAAGCAGTTTCTCAGCCATCTTCCTTCCAGTTTTTAACGGAAGATATTTGCTTTTTCACCATAGCACTCTAAGGGTTTCCAAATATCACTTTGCAAATTCCACAAGAACAGTCTTAGCGAGAGGGTTCTTGACGGAAAAGCTGTAACTCGGTGAGATGTATTAACAGAACACACGGCACTTTCTCAGAATACTTCTTTCCAGTTTTTAACGGAAGATATTTTCATTTTCACGATAGCCTTCTATGAGCTTCCAAATATCACTTTGTAAATTTCACAAGAACAGTCTTAGTGAACGACTTCTTGAGGGGAAAGCTGTAACTCTGTGAGATAAACTAACACAACACAAAGCAGTTTCTCAGACAGTTTCTTTTCGGTTTTTATCTTTGGATATTTCCATTTTCACAATAGCCCTCAATGGGCTTCCAAATATCATTTTGCAAATTTCACAAGAACAGTCTTAGTGAACGACTTATTGAGGGGAAATCTGTAACTCTGTGACGTGAATTAACATAACACAAAGCAGTTTCACAGAAAGCTTCTTTTCAGTTTTTATCTTAGGATGTTTTCTTTTTCGCCATAGCCCTCAATGGGCCTCCAAATATCACTTTGCAAATTCCACAAGAAAAGTCTTGGTGAACGGCTTCTTGAAGGGAAAGTTGTAACTCTGTGAGATGAATTAACAGAACACAAAGCAGTTTCTCAGAAAGCTTCTTTCCAGTTTTTACCCGAAGATTTTTTCTTTTTCACCATAGCCCACTATGGGCTTCCAAATATCACTTTACACATTCCACAAGTACAGACTTAGCGAAAGGTTTCTTAAGGGAAAAACTCTAACTCTTTGAGATGAATTAACAGAACACAAAACAGTTTTTCAGAAAGCTTTTTCTCAGTTTTTATCTTAGGATATTTCCTTTTTCACCATAGCCGTCTATGGGCTTCCAAAAATATTTTGGAAGTTCCACAAGAACAGTCTTAGTGAAAGGATTCTGGAGGGGAAAGCTGTAATTCTGTGAGAGGAATTAAAAGAACACAAAGCAATTTTCGGAAATCTTCTTTCTAATTTTTAACGGAAGATATTTCGTTTTTCACCATAGCCCTCTAGATGCTTCCAAATATCACTTTGAAAACTCCACAAGAACAGTCTTAGCGAAAGGTTTCTTTAGGGGAAAGTTGTAACTCTGTGAGATGAACTAACAGAACACAAAGCAGTTTCTCAGAAACCTTCTTTTCGGTTTTTATCTTACGATATTTCCATTTTCACCATAGCCCTCTAGGGGTTCCAAATATCACTTTGTAAATTACACAAGAACATTCTTAGTGAAAGGCTTCTTGAGGGGAAAGCTGGAACTCCATAAGATGAATTAACAGAACACAAAACGGTTTCTCAGAATCCTTCTTTTCAGTTTTTATCATAGGCTATTTCCTTTTTCACCATAGCCCTCTATGGGATTTCAAATATCACTTTGCAAATTCCACATGAACAGTCTAGCTAAAGGCTTCTTGAAGGGAAAGCTGTAACTCAGTGAGATGAATTAACAGAACACAAAGCAGTTTCTCAGAAAGATTCTTTCCAGTTTTTAACGGAACATACTTCCTTTTTCACCGTAGCCCACTAGGGACTTCCAACTATCACCTTGCACATTCCACAGGAACAGTCTTAGTGAACGGCTTCTTGACGGGAAAGCTGTAACTTTGTGAGATGAATTAAGAGAACACAATGCAGTTTCTCAGAAAGCTTCTTTACGGTATTTATATTAGGATATTTCCTTTTTCGCCATAACCCTCTAGGGGCTTCCAAATATCACTTTGTAAATTCCTCAAGAACAGCCTTAGCGAAAGGCTTCTGGAGGAGAAAGCTGTAACTCTGTGAAATGAAATAAGAGAACACAAAGCAGTTTCTCCGAAAGCTTCTTTCCATTTTTTAACTGAAGATATTACCTTTTTAACGAAAGCTCTCTATGGGCTTCCAAATATCACTTTGCAAATTCCACAAGAACAGCCTTAGCGAAAGGCTTCTTGAGGGGAAAGCTGTAACTCTGTGAGATGAATTAAAAGAACAAAAAGCAGTTTCTCAGAAAGCTTCTTTGCAGTTTTTTACGGAAGATATTTTCTTTTTCACCAAGCCCTCTATGGGCTTCCAAATATCACTTTGCAAATTCCACAAGAACAGTCTCAGCGTAAGGCTTCTTGAGGGGAAAGCTGTAACTCTGTGACATGAATTAACAGAACACAAAGCACTTTCTCAGAAATCTTCTTTCCAGTTTTTAACTGAAGGTATTTCCTTTTTCACGATAGCCCTCTATGAGCTTCCAAATATCACCTTCCAAATTCCACAAGAACAGTCTTAGCGAAAGGATTCTTGAGGGGAAGGCTGTAACTCTGTGAAATGAATTAACGGAACACAAAGCAGTTTCTCAGAGAGCTTTTCTTCACTTTTTATCTTAAGATATTTCCTTTTTCACCACAGCTCTCTTTGGGCTTCTAAATATCACTTTCCAAATTCCACAAGAACTGTCTTGGGGAAAGGCTTCTTGAGCGGAAAGCTGTAACTATGTGGGTTGAATTATCAGAAAACAAAGCAGTTTCTCAGAAAGCTTCTTTCCAGTGTTTAACGGAAGATATTTCCTTTTTCACCATAGCCCTCTAAGGGCTTCCAAATATCACATTCAATATTCCACAAGAAGAGTCTTAGTGAAAGGCTTCTTGAGGGGAAAGCTGTAATCAGAAAGCTTCCTTCCAGTTTTTAATGGAAGATATTTCCTTTTTCACCATAGCCCTCTATGGACTTCCATATATCACTTTGCAAATTCCACAAGAACAGTCTTAGCGAAAGACTTCCTGATGGGAAAGCTGTAACTCTGTGAGATGAATTAACAGAACACAAAGTAGTTTCTCAGAGAGCTTCTTTCCAGTTTTTAGCTGAAAATATTTCCTTTTTCACCATAGCCTTCTATAGGCTTCCAAATATCACTTTGCAAATTCCACAAGAACAGACTTAGTGAAAGGCTTCTTGAGGGGATTGCTGTAACTCTGTGAGATGAATGAACAGAACACAAAGCAATTTCTCAGAAAGCTTCTTTCCAGTTTTTAACGGAAGATATTTCCTTTTTCACTACAGCCCTCTAAGGGCTTCCAAATATCAGTTGGCATATTCCACAAGAACAGACTTAGCGAAAGGCTTCTTGAGGAGAAAGCTGTAACTCTGTGAAATGAATTATCAGAACACAAAGCAGTTTCTCAGAAAGATTGTTTTCAGTTTTTATCTTAGGATATTTCCTTTTTCACCATAGCTCTCTATGAACTTCCAAATATCACTTTGCAGATTCTACAAGAACTGTCTTAGCGAAAGGCTTCTTGTAGGGAAAGCTGTAACTCTGTGAGTTGCATTAACAGAACACAAAGCAGTTTCTCAGAAAGACTGTTTCCAGTTTTTAAAGCAAGATATTTCCTTTTTCACCATAGACCTCTTTGGGCTTCCAAATATTACTTTGCAAATTCCACAAGAACAGTCTTAGCGAAAGGCTTCTTGAAGGGGAATCTGTAACTCTGTGAGATGAATTAACAGAACACAAACCAGTTTCTCAGGAAGCTTCTTTCCAGCTTTTAACGGAAGATATTTCCTTTTTCACCAAAGCCCTCTATGGGCTTCCACGTATCACTTTGCAAATTCTACAAGAACAGTCTTAGCGAAATGCTCCTTGAGGGGCAATCTGTAAATCTGTGAAGTGAAATAACAGAACACAAAGCAGTTTCTCAGAATGCTTCTTTCCAGTTTTTAACGGAGGATATTTCCTTTTTTACCATAGCCCTCTATGGGCTTCTAATATCACGTTCTAAATTCCACAAAAACAGTCTTAGCGAAAGGCTTCTTGAGGGGAAAGCTGTAACTCTGTGAGACGAATTAACAGAACACAAAGCAGTTTCTCAGAAAGCTTATTTGTAGTTTTTATCTTAGGGTATTTCCTTTTTCACCAAAGACCGCTATGGGCTTCTATATATCACTTTCGAAATTCCACAAGAACAGTTTTAGGGAAAGGCTTCTAGAGGGGAAAGATGTAACTCTGTGAGATGAATTAACAGAACACAAAGCAGTTGCTCAGAAAGCTCCTTTCCAGTTTTTAACTGAAGATATTTCCTTTTTCACCTTTGCCCTCTAGGGTCTTCCCAATATCACTTTGCAAATTCCACAAGAACAGACTTAGCGAAAGGCTTCTTGAGAGGAAAGCTATAACTCTGTAACATGAATTAACAGAACACAAAGCAGTTTCTCGGAAAGCTTCTTTCCATTTTTTAACAGAAGATATTTCCTTTTTCACTATAGCCCTCTATGGGCTTCCAAATATCACTTGGCAAATTCCACAAGAACAGCCTTAGCGAAAGGCTTCTTGACGGGACAGCTGTAACGCTCTGACGTGAATTATCAGAACACAAAGCAGTTTCTCTGAAAGCTTCTTTTCAGTTTTTGTATTAGGATATTTCCTTTTTCACCAAAGCCCTATCTGGGCCTCTAAATATCACTTTCCAATTTCCACAAGAACAGTCTTAGCGAAAGGCTTCCAGAGGGGAAAGCTGTAACTCTGTGAGATGAATTAACATAACACAAAGCAGTTTCTCAGAAAGCTTCTTTTCGGTTTTTATCTTAGGATATTTCCATTTTCACCATAACCCTCTCTGGGCATCCAAATATCACTTTGCAAATTCCACAAGAGCAGTCTCAGTGAACTGCTCCTTGAGGGGAAAGCTGTAACTCTGTGAGATGAATTAACAGAACACAAAGCAGTTTCTGAGAAAGCTTCTTTCCAGTCTTTAACGGAAGATATTTCCTTTTTCACCATAGCCCTCTATGGGCTTCCAAATATCACTTTCCAAATTCCACAAGAACAGTCTTAGCGAAAGGCTTCTTGAGGGAAAAGCTGTAACTCTGTGAGATGAATTAACAGAACACAAAGCAGTTTCTGAGAAAGCTTCTTTCCAGTCTTTAACGGAAGATATTTCCTTTTTCACCATAGCCCTCTATGGGCTTCCAAATATCACTTTCCAAATTCCACAAGAACAGTCTTAGCGAAAGGCTTCTTGAGGGAAAAGCTGTAACTCTGTGAGATGTATTAACAGAACACAAAGCAGTTTCTCAGAAAGCTTCTTTTCAGTTTCTGTCTTAGAATATTTCCTTTTTCACCATAGCCCTCTATGGGTTTCCAAATATCACTTTGAAAATTTCACAAGAATAATCTTAGTGAACGGCTTCTTGAGGGGAAAGCTGTAACTCTGTGAGATGAACTAACAAAACAGAAAGAAGTTTCTCAGAAAGCTTGTTTTCGGTTTTTAACGGAAGATATTTCCTTTTTCACCATGGCCCTATAACGGCTTCCAAATTTCACTTTGTAAATTCCACAAGAACAGTCTTAGTGAAAGGATTCTTGAGGGAAATGCTTTAACTCTGTGAGATGCATTAAGAGAACAAAAAGAAGTTTTTCAGAAAGCTTCTTTCCAATTTTTTAACTGAAGATATTTCCTTTTTCACATAGCCCTCTATGGGCTTCCAAATATCACTTTGCAAATTCCAAAAGAATAGTCTTAGCAATAGGCTTCTGGAGAGGAAAGCTGTAACTCTGTGAGATAAATTAACAGAACACAAAGCAGTTTCTCAGAAATCTTCTTTCCAGTTTTTAACGGAATAAATTTCCTTTTTCACCTTAGAGCTCTATGGGCTTCCAAACATGACTTTGCAGATTCCACAAAAACAGTCTTAGCGAAACGTTTCTTGAGGGGAAAGCTGTAACTCTATGAGATTAATTAACAGAACACAAAGCAGTTCCTCAGAAAGTTTCTTTCAAGTTTTTAACTGAAGATATTTCCTTTTCACCACAGCACTCTATGGGCTTCCAAATATCACTTTGCAAATCCCACAAGAACAGTCTCAGCGAAGGGCTATTTGAGAGGAAAGCAGTATCTCGGTGAGATGTATTACCAGAACACACGGCAGTTTTTCAGAAAGCTTCTTTCCAGTTTTTAACGGAAGATATTTCCTTTTTCACCATAACCTTCTATGGGCTTCCAAATATCACTTTGGAAATTCAACAAGAACAGACTTACCGAAAGGCTTCCTGAGGGGAAACCTGTAACTCTGTGAGATGAATTAACAGAAAACAAAGTAGTTTCTCAGAAATATTCCTTCCAGTTTTTAACGGAAGATATTTCCTTTTTCACCGTAGCCCTCTATAGGCTTCCAAATGTCACTTTACAAATTCCACAAGAACAGCCTTAAAGAAAGGCTTCTTGAGAGGAAAGCTGTAACTCGTTGAGATATATTAACAGAATACACGGTAGTTTCTCAGAAAGTTTTTTGACAGTTTTTAACGGAATATATTTGTTTTTTCACCATATTCCTCTAAATGTTTCCAAATATCACTTTAAAAATTTCACAAATAATAGTCCTAGTGAACGGCTTCTTGAGGGGAAAGCTCTAACTCTGTGAGATGAACTAACAGAACGCAAAGCAGTTTCTCAGAAAGCTTCTTTTCGGTTTTTAATGGAAGATACTACCCTTTTCACCATAGCCCTCTACCGCTTCCAAATTTCACTTTCCAAATTCCACAAGAACAGTCTTAGCGAAAGACTTCTTGAGGGGAAAGCTGTAACTCTGTGAGATGAATTAACAGAACACAAAGCAGTTTCTCAGAAAGCTTATTTTCAGTTTTTATCATAGGATATTTCCTTTTTCACCGTAGCCCTCTATGGGATTACAAATATCACTTTGCAAATTCCAGAAGAACAGTCTTAGCGAAACGTTTCTTGAGGGGAAAGCTGTAACGCTGTGAGTTGAATTAACAGAACACAAAGCAGTTTCTCAGAAGGTTTCTTTCAAGTTTTTAACTGAACATATTTCCTTTTTCGCCATAGCCCTCTATGGATTCTCAAATATCACGTTGAAATTTCACAAGAAGAGTCTTAGTGAAAGGCTTCTTGACAGGAAAGCTGTAACTCTGTGAGATGAACTACCAGAACACAAACCAATTTCTCAGAAGTCTTCTTTTCGGTTTTTAACGGAAGATATTTCCTTTTTCACTATAGCCCTCTAAGGGCTTCCAAATTTCACTTTGTAAATTCCACAAGGACAGACTTAGCGAAAGGCTTCTTGAAGGGAAAGCTGTAAATCTGTGAGATGCATTAAGAGGACAAAAAGAAGTTTCTCAGAAAGCTTCTTACCAGTTTTTAACTGAAGATATTTCCTTTTTCGCATAGCCCTCTAAGAGCTTCCAAATATCCTTTGCTAATTACCCAAGAACAGTCTTAGCGAAGGGCTTCTTGAGTTAAAACCTGTAACTCTGTGAGATGAATTAACAGAACACAAAACATTTCTCAGAAAGCTTCTTTTCAGTTTTTATCTTATTATATTTCCTTTTTCACCAAAGCCCTCTATGGGCTTCCAAATATCTCTTTGCAAATTCCACAATAACAGACTTAGCGAAAGGCTTATGGAGGGGAAAGCTGTAACTCTGTGACATGAATTAACAAAACACAAAGCAGTCTTTCAGAAATCTTTCTTCCAGTTTTAACCAAAGATATTTCCTTTTTCACCGTAGGCCTCTATGGGCTTCCAAATATCACTTTGCAAATTCCACAAGAAGAGCCTTACAGAAAGGCTTCTTGAGAGGAAAGCTGTAACTCGGTGAGATGCATTAACAGAACACAAAGTAGTTTCTCAGAAAGCTTCTTTCCAGTTATTAAAGGAAGATATTTCCTTTTTCACCGTAGCCTTCTATGGGTTTCCAAATATCACTTTGAAAATTTCACAAGAATAGTCCAATTGAACGGCTTCTGGAGGGGAAAGCTGTAAATCTGTGAGATGAACCAACAGAACACAAAGCAGTTTCTCAGAAAGCTTCTTTTCCGTTTTTAAAGGAAGATATTTCGTTTTTCACCATAACCCTCTGTGGGCTTCCAAATTTCACTTTGCAAATTCAAAAAGAACAGACTTAGCGAAAGGCTTCTTGAGTGGAAAGCTGTTACTCTGGGAGATGAATTACGAGAACACCAGGAAGTTTCTCAGAGAGCTTATTTCCAATTTTAATCTGAAGATATTTCCTTTTTCACATAGCTCTCTATGGGCTTCCAAATATCACTTTGCAAATTCCACAAGAACAGTCTTAGCGAAAGGCTTCTTAAGGGAAAACATGTAACGCTGTGAGATGAATTAACAGAACACAAACCAGTTTCTCAGAAAGCTTCTTTCCAGTTTTTAACTGAAGATATTTCCTTTTTTACCGTAGCCCTCTAAGGGCTTCCAAATATCACTTTGCAAATTCCACAAGAACTGTCGTAACGAAAGGCTTCTTGAGTGGAAAGCTGTAACTCTGTGAGATGAATTAACAGAACACAAAGCAGTTTCTCAGAAAGCTTCTTTCTAGTTTCTAACTGAAGATATTTCCTTTTTCACCATAGCCCTCTACTGGCTTCCAAATATCACTTTGCAAATTAAACAGTAACAGTATTAGAGAAAGGATTCTGGAGAGGAAAGCTGTAACTCTGTGAGATGAATTAACAGAACACAAAGCAGTTGCTCAGAAATCTTTTTTCCAGTTTTTAACGGAAGGTATTTCCTTTTTCACCTTAGCGCTCTATGGGCTTCCAAATATGACTTTGCAGATTCCACAAGAAGAGGCTTAGCGAAAGTCTTACTGAGGAGAAAGCTGTAACTCTGTGAGATGAACTTACAGAACTCAAAGCAGTTTCTCGAAAGACTTATTTTAAGTTTTTATCTTAGGATATTTCCTTTTTCACCGTAGCCCTCTATGGGCTTCCAAATATCACTTTGCAAATTCCACAAGAACAGTCTTAGCGAAACGTTTCTTGAGGGGAAAACTGTAACTCTGTGAGATGAATTAACAGAGCACAACGCAATTTCTCAGTAAGCTTCTTTCCAGTTTTTAACTGAAGTTATTTCCTTTTTCACCATAGCCCTCTATTGGCTTCTAAATATCACTTTGCAAATATCACAAGAATGGTCTTAGAGATCGGCTTCTTTAGGGGAAGGTTGTAACTCCTTGAGATGAACTAACAGAACACAAAGTGCTTTCTCAGATAGCTTCTTTTCGGTTTTTATATTAGGATATTTCCTTTTTCACCATAGCCCTCTATGGGCTTTCAAATATCACTTTGCAAATTCCACAAGAACAGTCTTAGTGAACGGCTTCTTGAGGAGAAAGCTGTAACTCTGTGAGATGAATTAACAGAACACAAAGCAGTTTCTCAGAAAGCTTCTTTCCATTTTTTAACGGAAGATTTTAATTGTTCAACATAGCTCTCTATGGGCTTCGAAATATCACTTTGCAATTTGCACAAGAACAGTCTTAGCGAAAGGCATCGTGAG
Source organism: Chlorocebus sabaeus (assembly GCF_047675955.1). Classification (NCBI taxonomy): domain Eukaryota; kingdom Metazoa; phylum Chordata; class Mammalia; order Primates; family Cercopithecidae; genus Chlorocebus; species Chlorocebus sabaeus. The sequence continues at coordinate 155,166 of NW_027327475.1, read as the reverse complement.
GTAAAAACTGTAACTCTGTGAGATGAATTAACACAACACAAAACAGTTTCTCAGAAAGCTTGTTTTCTGTTTTTATATTAGGATATTTCCTTTTTCACCATAGCCTTCTAAGAGCTTACAAATATCAGTTTGCAAATTCCACAAGAAAAGTCTTAGCAAAAGGCTTCTCTAGGGGACCACTGAAACTCTGTTAGATGAATTAAAAGAACACAAAGCTGATTCTCAGAAATCTTCTTTCCAGTTTTTAACGGAAAATATTTCCTTTTTCACCCTAGCCATCTAGAGTCTTCCAAATATCACTTTGCAAATTCCACAAGAACAGTCTTAGCGAAAGGCTTCTTTCAGAGAAAGCTGTAACTCTGTTAGATGAATTAACAGAAAAGAAAGCAGTTTCTCAGAAAGCTTCTTTCCAGTTTTTAACGGAATATTTTAATTGTTCAACATAGCTCTCTATGAGCTTCCAAATATCACTTTGCAATTTGCACAAGAACAGTCTTAGCGAATGGCATCTTGAGGTAAAAAATTGTAACTCTGTGAGATGAATTAACACAACACAAAACAGTTTCTCAGAAAGCTTGTTTTCTGTTTTTATATTAGGATATTTCCTTTTTCACCATAGCCTTCTAAGAGCTTACAAATATCACTTTGCAAATTCCACAAGAAAAGTCTTAGCGAAAGGCTTCTCTAGGGGACCACTGAAACTCTGTTAGATGAATTAAAAGAACACAAAGCTGATTCTCAGAAATCTTCTTTCCAGTTTTTAACGGAAAATATTTCCTTTTTCACCCTAGCCATCTAGAGTCTTCCAAATATCACTTTGCAAATTCCACAAGAACAGTCTTAGCGAAAGGCTTCTTTCAGAGAAAGCTGTAACTCTGTGAGATGAATTAAGAGAACACAAAGCAGTTTCTCTGAAAGCTTCTTTCCAGTTTTTAACGGAAGATATTTCCGTTTTCCCCATAGCTCTCTATGGGATTCCAAATATCACTTTGCAAATTCCACAAGAACAGTCTTAGCGAAAGGCTTCTGGTGGGGAAATCTGTAACTCTGTGAGATGAATTAACAGAACACAAAGCAGTTTCTTAGAAATCTTCTTTACAGTTTTTAACGGAAGATATTTCCGTTTTCACCATAGCCCCCTATAGGCTTCCAAATATCACTTTGAAAATTCCACAAGAACAGTCTTAGCGAAAGACTTCTTGAGGGGAAAGCTGTATCTCTGTGAGATGAATTAACAGAACACAAAGCAGTTTCTCAGAAGTCTTCTTTCCAGTTTTTAACGGATGATATTTCCTTTTTCACCGTAGTCTTCTATGGGCTTCCAAATATCACTTTGCAAATTCCACAAGAACAGTCTTTGGGAAAAGCTTCTTGTGGGAAAATCCGTAACTCTGTGAGATGAATTAAGAGAAGACACATCAGTTTCTCAGAAACTTCTTTCCAGTTTTACACTGAAGATATTTCTTTTTTCACCGTAGCCCTATATGGGCTTCCAAATATCACTTTGCAAATTCCACAAGAGAAATCTTAGTGAAAGGATTCTTGATGGGAAAGCTGTAACTCTGTGAGATGAATTAACAGAACACAAAGCGGTTTCTCAGAAAGCTTCTTTCCAGTAGTTAACGGAAAATATTTCCTTTTTCACCGTAGCCCTCTAAGGGCTTCCAAATATCACTTTGCAAATTCCACAAGAACAGTCCTAGTGAAAAATTTCTTGAGGGGAAAGCTGTAACTCAGTGTGATGTATTAACAGAACACATGGCAGTTTCTCCCAATGCTTCTTTCCAGTTTTTAACGGAAGATATTTCCTTTTTCAACACAGCCCTCTATGGTCATCCAAACATCTCTTTGCAAATTACACAAGAACAGCCTTCGTGAACGGCCTCTTGAGGGGAAAGCTGTAAATCTGTGAGATGAACTAAGAGAACACAAAGCAGATTTTCAGAAAGCTTCTTTTCGGTTTTTGTCTTAGGATATTTCCAATTTCACCATAACCCTCTATGGGCTTCCAAATATCACTTTGCAAATTCCACAAGAACAGTCTTAGCCAAAGGCTTCTTGAGGGGAAAGTTCTAACTCTTTGAGATGAATTAACAGAACACAAAGCAGTTTCTCAGAAAGCTTCTTTTCAGTTTCTTTCTTAGGATATTTCCTTTTTCAGAATAGCTCTCTATGGTCTTTGAAATATCACTTTGCAAACTCAACCAGAACAGTCTTAACGAAAGGCTTCTTGAGGGGAAAGTCTAACTCTTCGATATGAATTAACAGAACACAAAGCAGTTTCTCAGAAAGCTTTTTTTCAATTTTTAACTGAAGATATTTCCTTTTTCACCATAGCCCTCTATGGGCTTCCAAATATCACTTAGCAAATTCCAAAAGAACAGTCTTAGCGAAAGGTTTCTTGAGGGGAATGCTGTAACTCTGTGAGTTGAATTAACAGAACACAAAGTAGTTTCTCAGAAAGCTTCTTTTCAGTTTTTATCATAGGATATTTCCTTTTTCATCATAGCCCTCTATGGGCTTCCAAATATCACTTTTTCAAATTCCACAGGAAAGGTCTTAGAGAAAGGCATCTTTAGGGAAAATCTGTAACTCTGTGAGATGAATTAACAGAACACAAAGAAGTTTCTCAGAAAGCTTCTTTCCGGTTTTTAACGGAAGATATTTCCTTTTTCTCCAGAGCCCTGTAGGTGCTTCTAAATATCACTTTCCAAATTACACAAGAACAGTCTTATCGAAAGTCTTCTTGAGGGGAAAGCTGTAACTCTGTGGGATGAATTAACAGAACACAAAGCAATTTCTCAGAAAGCTTCTTTTCAGTTTTTATCTTAGGATACTTTCTTTTTCACCATAGCCCTCTATGGGCTTCCAACTATCTCTTTGCAAATTTCACAAAAACAATCTTAGTGAACGGCTTCTGGAGGGGAAAGCTGTAACTCTGTGAGATGAACTAACAGAAGAAAAAGTAGTTTCTCAAAAAGCTTCTTTTCGGTTTTTATCTGAGGATATTTCCATTTTCACAGTAGACCTCTATGGGCTTCCAAATATCATTTTGCAAATTACAGAAGAGGAGCCTTAGCTGAAGGCTTCTTGAGGGGAAAGTTGTAACTTTTTGACATGAATTAAGAGAACACATAGCAGTTTCTCAGAAAGCTTCTTTTCAGTTTTTAACGAAAGATATTTCCTTTTTCTCCATAGCCCTCTATGGGCTTCCAAATATCACTTTGCAAATTCCACAAGAACAGTCTTAGAGAAGGGCTTCTTGAGAGGTAAGCTGTAACTCTGTGAGATGAATTAACAGAACACAAAGCAGATTCTCTGAAAGCTTCTTTCCAGTATTTAACTGAAGATATTTTCTTTTTCACCATTGCCCTCTATAGACTTCCAAATATCATTTTGCAAATCCCACAAGAACAGTCTTAGCGAAAGGCTTCTTGAGGGGAAAGCTGTAACTCTGTGAGATATAATAACAGAACAAACGGCAGTTTCTCCGAAAGCTTCTTTCCAATTTTTAACGGAAGATATTTCCTTTCTCAATATAGCCCTCTGAGGGCTTCCAACTATCACTTTGCAAATCCCTCAAGAACAGTCTTAGCGAAGGTCTTCTTGAGAGGAAAGCTGTAACTGTGTGAGATGTATTAATAGAACACACGGCAGTTTCTCAGAAAACTTCTTTCCAGTTTTTAACGGAAGATAGTTTGTTTTTCACCATAGCCCTCTATGGGCTTTCAAATATCACTTTGCAAATTTCACAAGAAGAGCCTTAGCGAAAGGCTTCTTGAGGGAAAAGCTGTAACTCTGTGAGTTGAATTAACAGACCACACAGAAGTTTCTCAGAAAACTTCTTTTCAGTTATTATCTTCAGATATTTCCTTTTTCTCCAAAGCCCTCTATGGGCTTCCAAATATCACTTTGCAAATTCCACAAGAACAGTCTTAGGGAAAGGCTTCTGGAGGGGAAAGCTGTAACTCAGTGAGTTGAATTAACAGAACACACAGCAGTTTCTCAGAAAGCTTCTTTCCAGTTTTTAACTGAAGAAATTTCCTTTTTCACCATAGCCCTATTTGGGCTTCCAAATATCACTTTGCAAATGCCACAAGAACAGTCTTATCGAAAAGCTTCTTGAAGAGAAAGCTGTAATTCTGTGAGATGAATTATCAGAACACAAAGCATTTTCTCAGAAAGCTTCTTTCTGGTTTTTAACTTAAGATATTTCATTTTTCACCGAAGCCCTCTAGGGGCTTCCAAATATCACTTTGCAAATTCCACAAAAACACTCTTAGCGAATGACTTCTGTAGGAGAATGCTGTAACTCTGTTAGATAAATTAACAGAACACAAAGCAGTGTCTCAGAAATATTCTTCCCAGTTTTTAACGGAAGATATTTCCTTTTTCTTCATAGCCCTCTATGGGCTTCCAAATATCACTTTGCAAATTCCACAAAACAGACTTACTGAAAAGCTTCTTGAGAAGAAAGCTGTAACTCTGTGAGATGAATTACCAAAACAGAAAGCAGTTCCTCAGAAAGTTTCTTTCCAGTTTTTAACTGAAGATATTTCCTTTTTCATCATGGCCCTCTAAGGGGTTCCAAATATCACTTTGCAAATTGCACAAGAACAGTCTTAGCGAATGGCTTCTTGAGGGAAAAGCTATAACTCTCTCAGATGAATTAAGAGAACACAAAGCAGTTTCAAAAAAAGGTTCTTTTCAGTTTTTATTTTAGGATACTTCCTTTTTCACCATAGTCCTATATGGTCTCCCAAATATCACTTTCAAAATTCCGCAAGAACAGTATTAGGGAAAGGATTCTTGAGGGGAATGCTGTAACTCTGTGACATGAATTTACAGAACCCAAAGCAGTTTCTCAGAAAGCTTCTTTCCAGTTTTTAACTGAAGATATTTCCAATTTCACCATAGCCCTCTGTGAACTTCCAATTATCACCTTGCAAATTACACAAAAACAGTCTTAGCGAAAGGCTTCTTGAAAGGAAAGCTGTAACTCTGTGAGATGAATTACCAGAACACAAAGTAGATTTTCTGAAAGCTTCTTTTCATTTTTTATCTTAGGATATTTCCTTATTCACCAAACCCCTCTATGGGCTTCCAAATATCACTTTGCAATTTCCACAAGAACAGTCTTAGCGAAAGGCTGCTTGATGGGAAAGCTGAAAATCTGTGAGAAGAATTAGCAGAACAGACAGCAGTTTCTCAGAAAGCTTCTTTTCAGTTTTTAATCTTAGGATATTTCCTTGTTCACCATAACCGTCTCTGGTCTTCCAAATATCACTTTGCAAATTCCAGAAGAACAGTCTTAGCGAACGGCTTCTTGAGGAGAAAGCTGTAATTCTGTGAGATGAATTAACAGAACACAAAGCAGTTTCTCAGAAAGCTTCTTCTCAGTTTTTCTCTTAAGATATTTCCTTTTTCACCATAGCCCTCTCTGGGCTTCCAAATATCCCTTTCTAAATTCCACAAGAACCGTTTTAGCGAAAGGCTTCCTGAGGGGAAAGCTGTAACTCTGTGAGATGAATTAAGAGAACATAAAGCAGTTTCTCAGAAAGCTTCTTTCCAGTTTTTAACGGAAGATATTTCCTTCTTCACCATAGCCCTATGTGGGCTTCCAAATATCTCTTTGCAAATTCCACAGGAACAGTCTTAGAGAAAGGCTTCTTGAGGGGAAAGCTGTAACTCTGTGAGATGAATTAAGAGAACACAAAGCAGTTGCTAAGAAAGCTTCTTTTCAGTTTTTATCTTAGGATATTTCCTTTTTCACCTTTTCCCTCAATGGGCTTCCAAATATCACCTTGCAAATTCCACAAGAACAGTCTCAGGGAAAGGCTTCTGTAGGGGAAGGCTGTAACTCTGTGAGATGAATTAGCAGAACCCAAAGCAAATCCTCAGAAAGCTTCTTTCCAATTTTTTACTGAAGATATTTCCTTTTTCACTATAGCCCTCTAAGGGCTTCCAATTATCACTTTGCAAATTCCACAAAAACAGACTTAGCGAAAGGCTTCTTGAAAGGAAACCTGTAATACTGTGAGACGAATTAACAGAACACAAAGCAGTTTCTCAGAAAGCTTCTTTTCAGTTTTTATCTTAGGATATTTCCTTTCTCACCAGAGCGCTCTATGGGCTTCCACATATCACTTTGCAAATTCCACAGGAACAGCCTTAGCGGAAGTTTTTTTGAGGGAAAAGCTGTAACTCTGTTAGATGAATTAACAGATCAAAAAGCAGTTTCTCAGAATGCTTCTTTTTAGTTTTTATCCTAAGATTTTTCCTTTTTCAACATAGCCCTCTATGGGCTTGGAAATATCACTTTGCAAATTCCACAAGAAAGACTTAACGAAAGGCTTCTTGATGGGAAAGCTGTAACTCTGTGAGATAAATTTACATAACACAAAACAGTTTCTCAGAAAGCTTCTTTTCAGTTTTTAACTTAGGATATTTCCTTTTTCACCACAGCCCTCAATGGGCTTCCAAATATCACTTTGGAAATTCCACAAGAACAGTCTTATCGAAAGGCTTCTTGAGTGGAAGCTGTAACTCTGTGAGATGAATTAACAGAACACAAAGATATTTCTTAGAAAGCTTCTTTTCAGTTTCTATCTTAGGATATTTCCTTTGCACCAGAGCCCCCTAAGGGCTTCCAAATAACACTTTTCAAATTCCACAAGATTAATTTTAGCGAAAGGCTTCTCGAGGGCTAAGCTCTATCTCTGTGAGATGAATTAACAGAACCAAAAGTAGTTTCTCAGAAATCTTCTTTCCAGTTTTTAAGTGAAGATATTTCCTTTTTCACCATAAACCTTCAGGGGCTTCCAAATATCACTGTGCAAATTCCACCAGAAGAGTCTCAGAGCAAGGCCTCTTGAGGGTAAAGCTGTAAATCTGTGAGATGAATAAACAGAACAAAAAGCAGTTTCTCAGAAAGCTTCTTTTCAGTTTTTAACTTAGGATATTTCCTTTTTCACCATAGCCCTCTATGGGCTTCCAAATATAACTTTGCAAATTCCGCAAGAACAGTCTCACTGAAAGGCTTTTTGAGAGGAATGTTGTAACTCTGTGAGATGAATTAACAGAACACAAAACAGTTTTTCAGTAAGCTGCTTTTCAGTTTTTATCGTAGGATATTTCCTTTTTCACCATAGCCCTCTATGGGCTTCCAAATATCACTGTGCAAATTAAGCAAGAACAATCTTAGAGAAAGGCTTCTTGAAGGGAATCCTGTAACTCTGTGAGATGGATTAGCAGAACACAAAGCAGTTTGTCAGAAAGCTTCTTTCCAATTTTTAACGGAAGATATTTACTTTTTCACCATAGCCTTCTAAAAGCTTCCAAATATCACTTTGTAAATTTCCCAAGAACATTCTTAGCGAAAGTGTTCTTGAGGCGAAAGCTGTAACTCTGTGAGATGAACTAACAGAACACAAAACAGTTTCTCTGAAAGCTTCTTTCCAGTTTTTAACGCAACATATTTCCTTTTTCACCATAGCCCTCTATGGGCTTTTAAATATCATTTGCAAATTCCACAAGAACAGTCTTAGCGAAAGGCTTCTTGATCTGAAAGCTGTAACTCTGTGAGACGAATTAACAAAACAGAAAGCTGTTTCTCAGAAAGCTTACTTCCAGATTTTAACGGAAGATATTACCTTGTTCACCACAGACCTTTATGGGCTTCCAAATATCACCTTGCAAATTCCACAAGAGCAGTCTAACTGAAAGGCTTCTTGAGGGGAAAGCTGTAACTCTGTGAGATTAAATAACAGAACATGAAGCAGTTTCTCAGAAAGCTTTTTTTCAGTTTTTATCGTAGGATATTTCCTTTTTCACCTTAGCCCTCTATGGGCTTCCAAATATCACTTTGCAAATTCCACAAGAACAGTCTTAGCGAAAGGCTTCTTGAGGGGAAAGCTGTAACACTGTGAGATGGATTAACAGAACACAAAGCAGTTTCTCAGAAAGCTTCTTTCCAATTTTTAACGGAAGATATTTCCTATTTCACCATATCCCTTTAAAGCTTCCAAATATCACTTTGCAAATTTCCGAAGAACATTCTTAGCTAAAGTGTTTTTGAGGCGAAAGCTGTAACTCTGTGAGATGAACTAACAGAACACAAAACAGTTTCTCTGAAAGCTTCTTTCCAGATTTTAATGGAACATATTTCCTTTTTCACCGTAGCCCTCTATGGGTTTTTAAATATCACTTTGCAAATTCCATAAGAACAGTCTTTGCGAAAGGTTTCTTGACGGGAAAGCTGTAACTCTGTGAGAGGAATTAACAGAACAGAAAGCAGTTTCTCAGAAAGCTTATTTCCAGTTTTTAACGGAAGATATTACCTTGTTCACCATAGACCTTTATGGGCTTCCAAATATCACCTTGCAAATTCCTCAAAAGCAGTCTTACTGAAAGGCTTCTTGAGGGGAAAGCTGTAACTCTGTGAGATGAATTTACAGACACGAAGCAGTTTCTCAGAAAGCTTATTTCCAGTTTTTAACGGAAGATATTACCTTGTTCACCATAGACATTTATGGGCTTCCAAATATCACCTTGCAAATTCCTCAAAAGCAGTCTTACTGAAAGGCTTCTTGAGGGGAAGTCTGTAAGAAGAATTAACAGAACAAAAAGCAGTTTCTCAGAAAGCTTCTTTCCAGTTTTTAACGAAAGATATTTCCTTTTTCACCATACACCTGTATGGACTTCCAAATATCACTTTGCAAATTTCACAAGAACAGTCTTAGCAAAAGACAACTTGAGGGGAAAGCTGTAACTATGTGAGATGAATAAACAGAATATAAAGCTGTTTCTCAGAAAGCTTCTTTTCAGTTTTTAATGGAAAATATTTCCTTGTTCACCATAGCCCTCTATGGACTTCCAAATATCACTTTGCACATTCCACAACAACAGTCTTAGCGAAAGTCTTCTTGAGGGGAAAGCTGTAGCACTTTGAAATGAATTAACAGAACACTAAACAGCTTCTCAGAAAGCTTCTTTTCAGTTTTTATCTTAGGATATTTCCTTTTTCTCCATAGCCCTCTAAGGGATTCCAAATATCACTTTGCAAATTCCACAAGAACAGTCTTAGAGAAAGATTCTTGAGGGGGAAGCTGTAACTCTGTGAGATGAATCAACAGAACACAAAGCAGTTTCTCAGAATGCTTCTTTTCAGTTTTTATCTTTGGATATTTCCTTTTTCACCATAGACCTCTAAGGGCTTCCAAATATCACTTTGCAAATTCCAGAAGAACAGTCTTAACAAAAGGCTTCTTGAGGGGAAAGCTGTAATTCTGTGAGAAGAATCACCAGAACACAAAGCAGTTTCTCAGAAAGCTTCTTTCCAGTTTTTAAGGGAAGATATTCACTTTTTCACATTAGCCCTCATTGGGCTTCCAAATATCACTTTCCAAATTCCACAAGAACAGCCTTCGCAAAAAGCTTCTTGAAGGGAAAGCTGTAACTCTGTGAGATAAATTAACAGAACACGAAGCAGTTTCTCAGAAAGCTTCTTTACAGTTTTTAACAGAACATATTTCCTTTTTCACCATAGCCCTCTATGGGCTTTCAAATATCACTTTCCAAATTCCACAAGAACAGTCTTAGCGAAAGGCTTCTTGAGGGGAAAGCTGTAACTCTGTGAGATAAATTAACAGAACACAAACCAGTTTCTCAGAAAGCTTCTTTCCAGTTTTTAACGGAAGATATTTCTTTTTTCACCGTAGCCCTCTAAGGGCATCCAAATATCAGTTTCCATATTCCACAAGAACTGTCTTAGCGAAAGGCTTCTTGAGGGGAAAGCAGTAACTCTCTGAGGTGAATTAAGAGAACACAAAGCAGTTTCTCAGAAAGCTTCTTTACAGTTTTTAACTGAAGATATTTCCTTTTACACCATAGCCCTCTATGGTCTTCCAAATAACACTTTCGAAATTCCACAAAAACAGCCTTAGCGAAAGACTTCTTGAAGGGAAAGTTGTAACTCTGTGAGATGAATTAACAGAACACAAAGCAGTTTCTCAGAACGCTTCTTTCCAGTTTCTAACGGAAGATATTTCCTTTCTCACCATATCCCTCTATGGCCTTCCAAATATCACTTTCCATATTCCACAAGAACAGTCTTAACGAAAGGCTTCTTGAGGGGAAAGCTGTAACACTGTGAGATGAATTAACAGAACACAAAGCAGTTGCTCAGAAAGCTTCTTTCCAGTTTTTAACGGAAGATATTTCCTTTTTCACTGTAGGCCTCTCTGGGCTTTAAAATATCACCTTACAAATTCCACAAGAACAGTCTTAGCGAAAGGCTTCTTGAGGGGAAAGCTGTAACTCTGTGAGATGAATTAACAGAACACAAAGCAGTTTCTCAGAAAGCTTCTTTCCAGTTTTTAACTGAAGATATTTCCTTTTCACCGTAGCCCTCTATGGGCTTCCAAATATCACTTTGCCAATTCCACAAGAAGAGCCTTTGCGAAAGGCTTCTTGAAGGGAAAGCTGTAACTCTGTGAGATGAATTAACAAATCACAAAGCAGTTTCTCAGAATGCTTCCTTTCATTTTTTATCTTAGGATATTTCCTTTTTCACTATAGCCAGCTGTGAGATTCCAAATATCACTTTGCAAATTACACAAAAACAGTCTTAGCGAAAGGCTTCTTGAGGGGAAAGCTGTAACGCTGTGAGAAGAATTAAAAGAACACACAGCAGTTTCTCAGAAAGCTTCTTTCCAGTTTATCACGTAAGATTCTTCCTTTTTCAGCACAGCTCTCTATGGGCTTACAAATATCACTTTCCAGATTCCACAAGACAGCCTTAGCGAAAGTCTTCTTGAAGGGAAAACTGTAATTCTATGAGATGAATTAAGAGAAGACAAAGCAGTTTCTGAGAACCCTTCTTTCCAGTTTTTAACTGAAGATATTTCCTTTTTCACCTTACCCTCTATGGGCTTCCAAATATCACTTTCCAAATTTCACAAGAAGAGCCGTAGCGAAAGGCTTCTTGAAGGGAAAACTGTAACTCTGTGAGATGAATTAACAGAACAGAAAGCAGTTTCACAGAAAGCTTCTTTCCAGTTTTTAACGGAAAATATTTCCTTTTTCACCATAGCCCTCAATGGGATTCCAAATATCACTGTGCAAATTCCACAAGAACAGTCTTAGGGAAAGGATTATTGAGGGGAAAGCTGTAGTTCTGTGAGATGAATTAACAGAACACAAAGCAGTTTCTCGGAAAGCTTCTTTAGAGTATTTAACGGAAGATATTTCTTTTTTCACCGTAGCCTTCTAGGGGCTTCCAAATATCACTTTGTAAATTCCACAAGAAGAGTCTTAGCGAAAGGATTCTTGAAGGAAAAGATGTAACTCTTTGAGATGAATTAAAAGAACACAAAGCAGTTTCTCAGAAAGCTTCTTTTCTCTTTTTATCTTAGGATATTTCCATTTTCACCACAGCCCTCTAAGGGCTTCCAAATATCACTTTGCAAATTCCATAAGAACAGTCTAAGCGAAAGGCTTATTGAGGGAAAAGATTTAACTCTTTGAGATGAATTAACAGAACACAAAGCAGTATCTCAGAAAGCTTACTTTCAGATTTTAACTGAAGATATTTCCTTTTTCACCATAGCCCTCTAGGGATTCCAAATATCACTTTGCAAATTCCACAACAACAATTTTAGCGAACGGCTTCTTAAGGGGAAAGCTGTAATTCTGTGAGTTGAATTAACAGAACACAAATCAGTTTCTCAGAAAACATCTTTTCAGTTTTTATCTTAGGCTATTTCCTTTTTCACCAAATCCCTCCAGGAGCTTCCAAATATGACTTTGCAAATTCCACAAGAACACTCTTAGTGAATGGCTTCTTCAGGGGAATGCTAAACTCTGTGAGATGAATTAACAGAACACAAAGCAGTTTTTCAGAAAGCTTCTTTTCAGTGTTTATCTTAGGATATTTCCTTTTTAATCATAGCCCTCTAGGGGCTTCCAAATTCACTTTGCAAATTCCACAAGAACAGTCTTAGCCAAAGACTTCTTGAGGGGAAAGCTCTAACACAGTGAGATGAATTTACAGAACACAAAGCAGTTTCTCAGAAATCTTCTTTCCAGTTTTAACGCAAGATATTTCCTTTTTTACCTTAGCCCTCTATGGGCTTCCAAATATCACTTTGTAAATTTCACAAGAACAGTCTTAGTGAACGGATTATTGAGGGGAAGGCTGTAATTCTGTTAGGTGAACTAACAAAACACACAGCATTTTCAAAGAAAGCTTCTTTTCAGTTTTTATCTTAGGATATTTCCATTTTCACCATAGCCCTCTATGGGCTTCCAAATATCACTTTGCAAATCCCAAAAGAAGAGTCTTAGCGAAAGGTTTCTTGAGCGCAAAGCCGTAACGCGGTGAGATGTCTTACACGAACACACGGCAGTTTCTCAGAAAGCATCTTTCAAGTTTTTAACATTAGATATTTACTTTTTCACCGTAGCCCTCTATGGGCTTCCAAATATCACTTTGCAAATTTCACAAGAACAGTCTTAGCGAAAAGCTTGTTGAGTAGAAAGCTGTAAGTCAGTGAGATGTATTAACACAACACACGGCAATTTCTCAGAATGCTTCCTTCCAGTTTTTAACGGAAGATATTTTCTTTTTCACCATAGCCCTCTACGGGCTTCCAAATATCACTTTGAAAATTTCACAAGAACAGCCTTCCTGAACGGATTCTTAAGGGTAAAGCTGTAACTCAGTGAGATGAACTAACAGAACACAAAGCAGGTTCTCAGAAAGCTTCTTTTCGGTTTTTATCTTAGGATATTTCCATTTTCACCATAACCCTCTATGGGCTTCCAAATATCACTTTGCAAATTCCACAAGAACAGTCTTAGCGGAAGTCTTGTGGAGGAAATAGCTCTAAATCGGTGAGATGAATTAACAGAACACAAAGCAGTTTCTAAGAAATCTTCTTTCCAGTTTTTAACGGAAGATATTTCCTTTTCCACCATACCCCCCTAGGGGCTTCAAAGTATCACTTTGCAAATTCCACAAGAACAGTCTTAGCGAAGGGTTTCTTGAGGAGAGAGCTGTAACTCTCAGAGATGAATTAACAGAACACAAAGCAGTTTCTCAGAAAGCCTCTTTCCAGGTTTTAACTGAAGATATTTTCTTTTTCACCATGGCCCTCTATGGCCTTCCAAATATCACTTTGCAAATCCCACAGGAACAGTCTTAGCGAAAGGCTTCTGGAAGGGAAAGCTGTAACCATGTGAGATGAAATAACAGAACACAAAGCAGTTTCTCAGAAAGCTTCCTTCCAGTTTTAAACGGAAGATATTTACTTTTTCACCAGAGCGCTCTATGGGCTTCCAAATATCAGTTTGCAAATTCCACAAGAACAGTCTTAGGGAAAGGCTTCTGGAGGGGAAAGCTGTAGCTCTGTGAGATGAATTAACAGAACACAAAGCAGTATCTCAGAAACCTTCTTTCCAGTTTTTAACTGAAGATATTTCCTTATTCACCATAGTCGTCTATGGTCTTCCAAATATCTCTCTGCAAATCCCACAAGAACAGTCTTAGCGAAATGCTTCTTGAGGGGAAAGCTGTAACTCGGTGAGATGTATTAACAGAACACACGGCAGTTTCTCAGAAAGCTTCTTTCCACTTTTTAACGGAAGATATTTCCTTTTTCACCATAGCCCTCTAGGGGCTTCCAAATATCACTTTGAAAATTCCAAAAGAACAGTCTTAGCGAAAGGCTTCTTGAGGGGAAAGCTGTAATATGGTGAGATGTATTCTCAGAACACACGGCAGTTTCTGATAAAGTTTCTTTCCAGTTTTTAACGGAAGATATTTCCTTTTTCACCAAAGCCCTCTATGGGCGTCCAAATATCACTTTGAAAATTTCACAAGAACAGCCTTACTGAACGGATTCTTGAGGGTAAAGCTGTAACTCAGTGAGATGAACTAACAGAACACAAAGCAGTTTCTCAGAAAGCTTCTTTTCGGTTTTTATCTTAGGGTATTTCCATTTTCACCATAGCCCTCTATGGGCTTCCAAATATCACTTTGCAAATTCCACAAGAACAGTCTTAGCGGAAGTCTTGTGGAGGAAAAAGCTCTAAATCGGTGAGATGAATTAACAGAACACAAAGCAGTTTCTAGGAAATCTTCTTTCCAGTTTTTAACGGAAGATATTTCCTTTTTCACCATACCCCCCTAGGGGCTTCAAAGTATCACTTTGCAAATTCCACAAGAACAGTCTTAGCGAAGGGTTTCTTGAGGAGAGAGCTGTAACTCTCAGAGATGAATTAACAGAACACAAAGTGGTTTCTCAGAAAGCCTCTTTCCAGGTTTTAACTGAAGATATTTTCTTTTTCACCATAGCCCTCTATGGGCTTCCAAATATCACTTTGCAAATCCCACAGGAACAGTCTTAGCGAAAGGCTTCTGGAAGGGAAAGCTGTAACCATGTGAGATGAAATAACAGAACACAAAGCAGTTTCTCAGAAAGCTTCCTTCCAGTTTTAAACGGAAGATATTTACTTTTTCACCATAGCGCTCTATGGGCTTCCAAATATCAGTTTGCAAATTCTGCAAGAACAGTCTTAGGGAAAGGCTTCTGGAGGGGAAAGCTGTAGCTCTGTGAGATGAATTAACAGAACACAAAGCAGTATCTCAGAAACCTTCTTTCCAGTTTTTACCTGAAGATATTTCCTTATTCACCATAGTCGTCTATGGTCTTTCAAATATCTCTCTGCAAATCCCACAAGAACAGTCTTAGCGAAAGGCTTCTTGAGGGGAAAGCTGTAACTCGGTGAGATGTATTAACAGAACACACGGCAGTTTCTCAGAAAGCTTCTTTCCACTTTTTAACGGAAGATATTTCCTTTTTCACCATAGCCCTCTAGGGGCTTCCAAATATCACTTTGAAAATTCCAAAAGAACAGTCTTAGCGAAAGGTTTCTTGAGGGGAAAGCTGTAATTTGGTGAGATGTATTCTCAGAACACACGGCAGTTTCTGATAAAGTTTCTTTCCAGTTTTTAACGGAAGATATTTCCTTTTTCACCAAAGCCCTCTATGGGCTTCCAAATATCACTTTGCAAATTCCACATGAACAGACTTTGCAAAAAGCTTCTTGAAGGGAATGCTGTAACTCTTTCTGATGACTTAACAGAACACAAAGCAGTTTCTCAGAAAGCTTCTTTCCAGTTTTAACTGAAGATATTTCCTTTTTCACCATAGCCCTCAAAGGGCTTCCTAATATCAGTTTGCAAATATCACAAGAACAGTCTAAGCGAAAGGCTTCTTGAGGGGAATCCTGTAATTCGGTGAGATGTATTAACACAACACACGGTAATTTCTCAGAATGCTTCTTTCCAGTTTTGAACGGAGATATTTCCTATTTCACCATAGTCCTCTGTGGGCTTCCAAATATCATTTTGCAATATTCAAAAGAACAGTCTTAGTGAACGGATTCTTGAGGGGAACGCTGTAACTCTGTGAGATGAACTAACAAAACACAAAGCAGTTTCTCAGAAAGCTTCTTTTTGGTTTTTATCTTAGTAATTTCAATTTTCACCACAGCCCTCTATGGGCTTCCAAATATCACTTCACAATTTCCACAAGAAGAGTCTTAGCGAAAGTCTTCTTGACGGAAAAGGTGTAACTCTGTGAGATGAATTAAAAGAACACAAAGCAGTTTCTCATAAATCTTCTTTCCACTTTTTAACAGAAGATATTTCCTTTTACACCATAGCCCCATATGGGCTTCAAAATATCATTTTGCAAGTTCCACAAGAACAGTCTTAGTGAAGGGCTTCTTGAAGAGACAGCTGTAACTCTCCAAGATGAATTAACAGAACACTAAGCAGTTTCTCAGAAAGCCTCTTTCCAGTTTTTAACTGAAGATATTTCCTTTTCGACCATAGCCCTCTATGGGCTTCCAAATATCACTTTGCAAATCGCACAAGAACAGTCTTAGCAAAAGGCTTCTGAAGGGGAAAGCTGAAACCCTGTGAGATGAATTAGCAGAACACAAATCAGTTTCTCAGAAAGCTTCTTTCCATTTTTTAACGGTAGATCTTTCCTTTCTCACCGTAGCCCTGTATGGCCTTCCAAATATCTCTGTGCAAATCCCACAATAACAGTGTCAGTGAAAGGCTTCTTGAGGAGAAAGCTGTAACTCGGTGAGATGTATTACACGAACACACGGCAGTTTCTCAGAAAACTCCTTTCCAGTTTTTAACGGAAGATATTTCCTTTTTCACCATAGCGCTCTATGGGCTTCCAAATATCACTTTGAGAATTCCACAAGAACAGTCTTAGGGAAAGGCTTCTGGAGGTGAAAGCTGTAACTCTGTGAGATGAATTATCAGAACACAAAGCGGTATCTCAGAAAGCTTCTTTCCAGTTTTAACTGAAGATATTTCCTTATTCACCAAAGCCCTCTATGGGTTTCCAAATATCTCTCTGCAAATCCCACAATACCAGTCTTAGCGAAAGGCTTCTTGAGGGGAAAGCTGTAACTCGGTGAGGTGTATTAACAGAACACACAGCGGTTTCTCAGAAAGCTTCTTTCCACTTTTTAACGGAAGATATTTCGTTTTTCACCATAGCCCTCTAGGGGCTTCCAAATTCACTTTGCAAAATCCACAAGAACAGTCTTAGCGAAAGGCTTCTTGAGGGGAAAGCTCTAACTCTTTGAGATGAATTAACAGAACACAAAGCAGTTTCTCAGAAATCTTCTTTCCATTTTTAATGGAAGATATTTCCTTTTTTACCTTAGCCCTCTATGGCCTTCCAAATATCACTTGGCAAATTCCACAAGAACAGTCTTAGAGAAAGGCTTCTTCAGCGAAAAGCTGTAACTCGGTGGGATGTCTTACATGAACACAGGGCACTTTCTCAGAAAGCTTCTTTCCAGTTTGTAATGGTAGATATTTCCTATTTCACCATTGCCCTCTATGGACTTCCAAATATCACTTTGCAAATTTCACAAGAACAATCTTAGTGAAAGGCTTCTTGAGGGGAAAGCTGTAAGTCGGTGAGATGTATCAACACAACACACGGCAATTTCTCAGAAAGCTTCTTTCCAGTTTTTAACGGAAGATATTTCCTTTTTCACCATAGCCCTCTATGGGCTTCCAAATATCACTTTGAAAATTTCACAAGAACAGTCTTAGTGAACGGATTATTGAGGGGAAGGCTGTAATTCTGTGAGGTGAACTAACAGAACACACAGCATTTTCTCAGAAAGCTTCTTCTCAGTTTTTACCTTAGGATATTTCCATTTTCACCATAGCCCTCTATGGGCTTCCAAATATCACTTTGCAAATCCCACAAGAAGAGTCTTAGTGAACGGCTTCTTTAGGGGAAAGGTGTAACTCTGTGAGATGAATTAACAGAACACAAATCAGTTTCTCAGAAAGCTTCTTTTCGGATTTAACGGAAGATATTGCTTTTTCACCGTACCCCTCTATGGGCTTCCAATTTCATTTTGCAAAATCAACAAGAACATTCTTAGCTAAAGGCTTCTTGAGGGTAAAAGTGTTACTCTGTAAGATGAATTAACAGAACACTAAGGAGTTTCTGAGAAAGCTTCTTTTCAGTTTTTATCTTAGAATATTTCCTTTCTCACCGTAGCCCTCTATAGGCTTCCAAATATCACTTTGCAAATTTCACAAGAACAGTCTTTATTTATTTATTTATTTATTTATTTATTTATTTATTTATTATTAAACTTCAAGTTGTAGGGTACATGTGCACAACATGCAGGTTTGCTACATATGTATACTTGTGCCATGTTGGTGTGCTGCACCCATCAACTCCTCATTTACATCAGGTATAACTCCCAATGCAATCCCTCCCCCTCCCCCTCCCCATGATAGGCCCCGGTGTGTGATGTTCCCCTTCCCAAGTCCAACTGATCTCATTGTTCAGTTCCCGCCTATGAGTGAGAACATGCGGTGTTTGGTTTTCTGTTCTTGTGATAGTTTGCTGAGAATGACGGTTTCCAGCTGCATCCATGTCCCTACAAAGGACACAAACTCATTTTACACTGTTGGTGGGATTGTAAACTAGTTCAACCATTATGGAAAACAGTAAGGCGATTCCTCAAGGATCTAGCACTAGATGTACCATATGACCAAGCCATCCCATTACTAGGTATATACCCAAAGGATTATAAATTATGCTGCTATAAAGACACATGCACACGTATGTTTATTGCAGCACTATTCACAATAGCAAAGACTTGGAATCAACCCAAATGTCCATCAGTGACAGATTGGATTAAGAAAATGTGGCACACAAGAACAGTCTTAGCGAAAGGCTTCTTGAGGGGAAAGCTGTAATTCTGTGGGATGAATTAACAGAACACAAAGCAGTTTCTCAGAAAGCTTCTTTCCTGATTTTAACTGAAGATATTTCGTTTTTCAGCATAGCCCTCTATGGGCTTACAAATGTCACTTTGCAAATCCCACAAGAACAGTCTTAGCGAAAGGCTTTTGAGGGGAAAGCTGTAACTCTGTGAGATGAATTAACAGAACACAAAGCTGTTTCTCAGAAAGGTTCTTGCCAGTTTTTAACTGAAGATATTTCCTTTTTCACCAAAGCCCTCTAAGGGCTTCAAAATATCACTTTGCAAATCCCACAAGAACAGTGTTAGCCAAAGACTTCTTTTGGGGAAAGCTGTAACATGGTGAGATGTATTAACAGAACACACGGCAGTTTCTCAGAAAGTTTCTTTCCAGATTTTAACGGAAGATATTTCCTTTTACAACATAGCCCTCTAACGGCATCCAAAGTTCACTTTTCAAATTTCACAAGAACAGTCTTAGTGAACGACTTCTTGAAGGGAAAGCTGTAACTCTGTGAGATGAACTAACAGAACACAAAGAATTTTTCAGAAAGCTTCTTTTCGGTTTTCATCTAAGGATATTTCCATTTTCACCATAGCCATCTATGGGATTCCAAATAGCACTTTGCAAATTCCACAAGAACAGTCTTACGAAAGGCTTCTTGAGGGGAAAGCTTTAACCCTGTGAGATGAATTAACAGAACCCAAAGTAGTTTCTCAGAAAGCTTCTTTTAAGTTTTTATCTGAGGACAGTTCCTTTTTCACCTTAGACCTCTCTGGCTTCCAAATATCACTTTGTAAATTCCACAAGAAGGATCTTAGGAAAGGCTTCTTGAGGGGAATGCTGTAGCTCTGTGAGATGAATTAACAGAACACAAGCAGTTTTTCAGAAAGTTCCTTTACAGTTTTTTACTGAAGATATTTCCTTTTTAACCGTAGCCCACTATGGGCTTCCAAATATCACTTTGCAAATTCCTCAAGAACAGTATTAGTGAACGGATTCTTGAGGGTAAAGCTGCCACGCCGTGAGATGAATTAACAGAACACAAAGCAGTTTCTAAGAAAGCTTCTTTTTAGTTTTTACCTTAGGATATTTCCTTTTTCACCATAGCCCTCTTTGGGACTCCAAATATCACTTTGCAAATTCTCCAAGAACAGTCTTCGTGAACGGCTTCATGAAGGGAAAGTTGTTACTCTGTGAGATGAATTCACAGAACACAAAGAAGTTTCTCCGAAAACTTCTTTCTCACTTTTAGCGGTCGATATTTCCTTTGTCCCGATAGTTTTCAAAGGGATCCGAAATAACAGGTCTCAGATTCCACTGTAATAAGGCTAGAAAACAGCTCTACGAAACAAGGCTGTAACTCAGTGAGTGGAAGTCACCTATCACAAACCAGTTTCTCTGAAAGCCTATTTTCCGTTTTTAACTGAAAAAATATCCTTTTTCACCATAGCCATCTATCGGTTTCCAAATATCACTTTGAAAATTCCACAAGAACAGTCTTAGCGAAAGGCTTCCTGAGGGGAAAGCTGTAACTCTGTGAGATGAATTAACAGAACACAAAGCAGTTTCTCAGAAAGCTTCTTTCCAGTCTTTAACTGAAGATATTTCCTTTTTCCCCATAGCCCTCTATGGGCTTCCAAATGTCACTTTGCAAATTCCACAAGAACAGTCTTAGCGAAAGCCTTCTTGAGGGAAAAGCTGTAACTCTGTGAGATGAATTAACAGAAAACAAAGCAGTTTCTCAGAACGCTTCTTTCCAGTTTTAAACTGAAGATATTTCCTTTTTCACCGTAGCCCTCTATGGGCTTCCAAATACCACTTTGCAAAATCCACAAGAACTGTCTTAGTGAACGGCTTCTTCAGGGGAAAGCTGTAAATCTGTGAGATGAATTAACAGATCACAAAGCAGTTTCTCAGAAAGCTTCTTTTCAGTTTTTATCTTAGGATATTTCCTTTTTCACCATAGCCTTCTATGGGCTTCCAAATATCACTTTGCAAATTCCACAAGAACAGTCTTAGTGAAAGGCTTCTTGAGGGAAAAGCTGTAGCTCTGTGAGATGTATTAACAAAACACAAAGCGGTTTCTCAGAAAGATTCTTTCCAGTTTTTATGTTAGGATATTTCCTTTTTCACCGTAGCCCTATATAGGCTTAAAAATATCACTTTGAAAATTAAACAAGAACAGTCTTGACAAAAGTCTTCTTGAGGGTAAAGCTGTAAGTCTTTGAGATGAATTAACAAAACACAGAGCAGTTTCTCAGAAAGCTTCTTCCCAGTTTGTAACTGAAGATATTTCTTTTTTCACCATAGCCTTCTATGGGCTTCCAAATATCACTTTGCAAATTCCAGAAGAGCAGTCTTCGCGAAAGGCTACTTGAGGGGAAAGCTGTAACTCTGTGAGACGAATTAAAGGGCACAAAGCAGTTTCTCAGAACGCTTCTTTCCAGTTTTTAACTGAAGATATTTCCTTTTTCACCGTAGCCCTCTATGGTCTTCCAAATATCACTTTGCAAATTCCAAAAGAACAGTCTTAGCGAAAGGCTTCTTGAGGGGAAAGCTGTAACTGCCTGAGATGAATTAACAGAACACAAAGCAGTTTCTCAGCAAACGTCTTTTCAGTTTTTATCGTAGGATATCTCCTTTTTCACATTAGCCCTCTATGGGCTTACAAATATCACGTTGCAAATTCCACAAGAACCGTCTTAGCGAAAGGCTTGCTGAGGGGAAAGCAGTAACCCTTTGAGATGAATCAACAGAACACAAAGGAGTTTCTCAGAAAGCTTCTTTCCACATTTTATCTTAGGATATTGCCTTTTTCACCATAGCCCTATTTGGGCTTAAAATATCACTTTGAAAATTACACAAAACAATGTTAGCAAAAGTCTTCTTGAGGGTAGATCTGTAACACTTTGAGAGGAATTATCAGAACACTAACCAGTTTCTCAGAAAGCTTCTTTGCAGTTTTTAATTGAAGATATTTCCTTTTTCATCGTAGACCTCTATGGGCTTCCAAATATCACTTTGCAAATTCCACAAGAACAGTCTTAGCGAAAGGCTTCTTGAGTGGAAAGCTGTAACTTTGTGAGATGTATTAACAGAACACAAAACAGTTTCTCAGAAAGCTGCTTTCCAGTTTTTAGCTGAAGATATTTCCTTTTTCACCGTAGCCCTCTGTGGGCTTCCAAATATCACGTTGAAAATTACACAACAACATTCTTAGGGAACGGCTTCTTGAGGGGAAAGCTGTCACACAGTGAGATGAATTAACAGAACCCAAAGCAGTTTCTCAGAAAGTTTCTTTACAGTTTTTATCTGAAGATAGTTCCTTTTCACAATCGCCCTCTATGGGCTTCAAATATCACTTTGCAAACTCCACAAGAACAGTCTAAGTGATCGATTTCTTGAGGGGAAAACTGTAACTCTGTGAGATGAATTAACAGAACACAAAGTAGTTTCTCAGAAAGCTTCTTTGCGGTTTTTATCTGAGGACACTTCCTTTTTCACCATAGCCCTCTATGGGCATTCCAATGTCACTTTGCAGATTCTACAAGAACAGTCTTAGTGAACGACTTTCTGAGGGGAAAGTTGTAACTCTGTGAGAAGAATTAACAGAACACAAAGCCGTTTCTCAGAAAGCTTCCTTTCAATTTTTATCTTAGGATATTTCCGTTTTCACCATAGTTCTCTAAGCGCTTCCAAATATCACTTTGCAAATTCCACAAGAGCAGATTTAGCGAAAGGCTTCTAGAGGGGAAAGCTGTAACTCTGTGAGTTGAAGTAACACAACACAAAGCAGTTTCTCAGAAATCTTCTTTCCAGTTTTTAACTGAAGTTATTTCCTTTTCCACCATAGCCCTCTATGGGCATCCAAATATCACATTTCAAATTCCACAAGAACAGTCTTAGTTGAAGGGCTCCTTGAGGGGAAAGCTGTATCACTGTGAGATGAATTAACAGAACACAAAGCGGTTTCTCAGAAAGCTTCTTTCCACTTTTTAACTCAAGATATCGCCTTTTTCACTCTAGCCCTCTGTGTATTTCCAAATATCACTTTGCAAATTCCACAAGAACAGTCTTAGTGAACCACTTCTTGTGGGGAAAGGAGTAAATCTGTGAGATGAATTAACAGAACACAAAGCCTTTTTTCAGAAAGCTTGTTTCCATTTTTTAACTGAAGATATTTTCGTTTTCACCCTTAGCCCTCTTTGGGCTGCGAAATATCATTTTGCAAATTCCGCAAGAACAGTCTTAGTGAACGGCTTCTTGAGGGGCAAGCTGTAACTCTGTGAGATGAATTAACAGAACACAAAGCAGTTTCTCAAAAAGCTTCTTTCCTGTTTTTATCTGAAGATATTTCCTTTTCACCGTAGCCCTCTATGGGTTTCCAAATATCACTTTGTAAATTCCCCAAAAACAGTCTTACCAAAAGCCTTCTTGAGGGGAAAGCTGAAATTCGGAGAGATGAATTCACAGAACACAAATAAGTTTCTCAGAAAGCTTCTTTCTCACATTTAGCGATGGATATTTTCTTTAATCTTATAGTCTTCAAAGGGATACGAAATAACAGTTCTCATATTACACAGAAATAAGGCTAGCAAACAGCTCTACGAAATACAACTGTAGCTCAGTGAGTGGAAGTCACATATCTCAAAGCACTTCCTCTGAAACCTTTTTTTCAGTTTTTAACAGAAGATATATCCTTTTTCACCATAGCCCATTATGGGCTTCCAAACATCACTTTGCAAATTCCACAAAACAGTCTTAGTGGAAGGCATTTGGAGGGGAAAGCTGTACCTCTGTGAGATGAATTGACAGAACACAAGGCAGTTTCTCAGAAAGCTTCTTTCCAGTTTTTAACTGAAGATATTCCTTTTTCACCAAGCCCATTATGGGCTTCCAAATATCACTTAGCAAATTCCACAAGAAGAGTCTTAGCGAACGGCTTCTTTAGGGAAAAGCTGTAACACTGTGAGATGAATTTACAGAACACAAAGCAGTTTCTCAGAAAGCTTCTTTCCAGCTTTTAACTGAACATATTTCCTTTTTCACCGTAGCCCTCTATGGGCTTCCAAATATCACTTTGCATATTCCACAAGAACAGTCTTAGCGAAAGTTTTCTTGAGGGGAAAGCTGTAACTCTGTGAGATGAATTAACAGAACAGGTTTCTCAGAAAGCTTCTTTCCAGTTTTTAAGTGAAGATATATCCATTTTCACCGTAGCCCTCTATGAGCTTCCAAATATCATTTTGCAAATTTCACAACAACAGTCTTAATGAACGGCATCTTGAGGGGAAAGCTATAACTCTGTGAGATGAATTAACGGAACACAAAGCAGTTTCTCAAAAACCTTCTTTTCAGTTTTTATATTAGGATATTTCCTTTTTCACCATAGACCTCTATTGTTTTCCAAATATCACTTTGCAAATTCCACGAGAACAATCTTAGCGAAAGGCTTCTTGAGGGAAAACTGTAGCTCTGTGAGATCAATTCACAGATCACAAAGATGTTTCTCAGAAAGCTTCTTTCACACTTTAAGCGGCGGATATTTCCTTTGGACCTATAGTCTTCAAAGAGATCCGAAGTAACATTTCTCAGATTCCACAGAAATAAGGCTAGCCAACAGTTCTACGAAATACAGCTGTATCGCAGTGACAGGAAATCACATATGAAAAAGCAGTTCCTCAGAAAGCTTCTTTTCACTTTTTAACTGAAGCTATATCTTATTTCACCATAGTGATCTATGGACTTCCAAAGACCACTTTGCAAATTCCACAAGAACAGTCTTGGTGAAAGGCTTCTTGAGGGGAAAGCTGTAACTTTGTGAGATGAACTAAGCGAACACAAAGCAGTTTCTCAGAAAGCTTCTTTCCAGTTTTTAACTGAAGATATTTCCTTTTTCACCATAACCCTTTATGGGATTCCAAATATCACTCTGCAAATTCCACAAGAACAGTCTTAGGGAAAGGCTTCTTGAGGGGAACGCAGTAATTCTGTGAGATTAAATAGCAGAACACAAAGCAGTTTCTCAGAAAGCTTCTTTCCAGATTTTAAGGGAATATATTTCCTTTTTCACTATTGCTCTCCACGGGCTTCCAAATATCACTTTGCAAATTCCAAAAGAACAGTCTTAGCGAAAGGCTTCTTGAGGGGAAAGATGTAACTCTGTGAGATGAATTAACGGAACACAAAGCAGTTTCTCAGAAAGCTTCTTTCCAGATTTTAACGGAAGATATTTCCTTTTTCACCATAGCCCTCTATGGGCTTCCAAATATCACTTTGAAAATTCCACAAGATCAGTCTAGCGAAAGGCTTATTGAGGGGAAATCTGTAACTCTGTGAGATGAATTAACAGAACACAAAGCAGTTTCTCAGAAAGCATCTTTTCAGTTTTTAACGGAAGGTATTTCCTTTTTCACCATAGCTCTCTATGGGCTTCCAATATCACTTTGAAAAATCCACAAGAAGAATCTTAGAGAATGTCTTCTTGCTGGGAAAGCAGTAACTCTGTGAGATGAATTAACAGAACACAAAGCAGTTTCTCAGAAAGCTTCTTTTCAGTTTTTAACGGAAGGTATTTCCTTTTTCACCATAGCCCTCTATGGGCTTCCAATATCACTTTGAAAAATCCACAAGAAGAATCTTAGAGAATGTCTTCTTGCTGGGAAAGCAGTAACTCTGTGAGATGAATTAACAGAACACAAAGCAGTTTCTCAGAAACCTTCTTTCCAGTTTTTAACGGAAGATATTTCCTTTTTCACCATTGCCTTCTATGGGCTTCCAAATATCACTTTGCAAATCCCACAAGAACAGTCTTCGCGAAAGGCTTCTTGAGGGGAAAGCTGTAACTCTGTGAGATGAATTAACAGAACACAAAGTAGTTTCTCAGAATGCTTCTTTTCAGTTTTTATCTTAGGATATTTCCTTTTTCACCTTAGCCCTCTATGGGCCTGAAAATATCACTATGAAAATTCCACAAGAACAGTCTTAGCGAAAGGCTTCTTGAGGTGAAAGCAGTGACTCTGTGAGATGAATTAACAGAACACAAAGCAGTTTCTCAGAAAGCTTCCTTCCAGTTTTTAACGGAAGATATTTCCTTTTTCACCATAGACCTCTATGGGCTTCCAAATATCACTTTGCCAATTCCACAAGAAGAGTCTTAGCGAAAGGCTTCTTGAAGGGAAAGCTGTAACTCCGTGAGATGAATTAACAGGACACAAAGCAGTTTCTCATAAAGCTTCTTTCCAGTTTTTGACGGAAGATATTTCCTTTTCCACCGTAGCCCTCTATGGGGTTCCTAATATCACTTTGCAAATTTCACAAGAACACTCTTAACGAAAGGCTTCTTGAGGGGAATGCTGTAACTCTGTGAGATGAATTAACAGAACAGAAAGGAGTTTCTCAGAAAGTTTCTTTCCAGTTTTTAACGGAAGATATTTTCTTTTTCACCATAGTCTCTATGGGCTTCCAAATAACACTGCACAAATTCCACAAAAATAGATTTAGCGAAACGCTTCTTGAAGGTAAAGCTGTAACTCTGTGAGATGAATGAACAGAACACAAAGCAGTTTCTCACAAAGCTTCTATCCAGTTTTTAACGGAAGATATTTTCTTTTTCACCGTAGCCCTCTATCGAATTCCAAATATCACTTTGCAAATTCCACATAAACAATCGTAGCGAAAGACTTCTTGAGGGGAAAGCTCTAACTCTGTGAGATGAATTAACAGAACACAAAGCAATTTCTCAGAAAGCTTCTTTCCAGTTTTTAATGGAAGATATTTTCTTTTTCACCATAGCCCACTATGGGCTTCCAAATATCACTTTGCACATTCCACAAGAACAGACTTAGAAAAGGCTTCTTGAAGGGAAAGCTGTAAATCTATGACATGAATTAACAGAAAACAAAACAGTTTCTCAGAAAGCTTCTTTCCAGTTTTTAACGGGAGATAATTTCTTTTTCCCCATAGCCCTGTATGGGCTTCCAAATATCACTTTGGCAATTGCACAAGAACAGTCTTAGCGAAAGGCTTCTTAAAGGGAAAGCTGTAACTCTGTGAGATGAATTAACAGAACACAAAGGAGTTTCTCTGAAACCTTCTTTCCAGTTTTTAACGGAAGATATTTCCTTTTTCACCATAGCCCTCCATGGGCTTCCAAATATCACTTTGCAAATTACACAAGAACAGACTTAGAGAAAGGCCTCTTGAGGGGAAAGGTGTAACTCTCTGAGATGAAATAAGAGAACACAAACGTGTTTCTCAGAAAGCTTCTTTCCAGTTTTTAACGGAAGATATTTCCTTTTTCACCATAGTCCTCTACGGACTTCCAAATATCACTCTGCAAATTCAACAAAAACAGACTTAGAGAAAGGCTTCTTGAAGGGAAAGCTGTAACTCTATGAGACGAATTAACAGAACACAAAAGAGTTTCTCAGAAAGCTTCTTTCCAGTTTTTAACTGAAGTTATTTCCTTTTTCACCATAGCCCTCTATGGACTTCCAAAGATCACTTTGCATATTCCACAAGAACAGTCTTCGCGAAAGGATTCTTCAGGGGAATGCTGTAACTCTGTGAGATGAATTAACAGAACACAAAGCAGTTTCTCAGAAAGCTTCTTTCCCGTTTTTAACGGAAGATATTTCCTTTTTCACCTTTAACCCTCTAAGGGCTTCCAAATATCACTTTGCAAATTCCACAAGAACAGTCTTAGCGAAAGGCTTCTTGAGGGGAAAGCAGTAACCGTGAGATGAATTAACCGAACAAAAAGCAGTTTCTCAGAATGCTTCTTTCCAAATTTTAAGGGAAGATTTTCCTTTTTCACTATAGCCCTCTGTGGGCTTCCAAATATCACATTGCAAATTCCACAAGAACAGTGTAGCGAAAGGCTTCTTGATGGGAAAGCAGTAACTCTGTGAGATGAATTAACCGAACATAGAGCAGTATCTCAGTAAGCTAATTTCCAGTTTTTAACGGAAGATATTTCCTTTTTCACCATAGCACTCTATGGGCTTCCAAATATCACTTTGCAAATTCCAGAAGAACAGACTTAGCGAAAGGATTTTTTAAGGGAAAGCTGTAACTCTGTGAGATGAATTAACAGAACACAAAGCACTTTCTCAGAAAGCTTCTTTCCAGTTTTTAACAGAAGATATTTCCTTTTTCACCATAACCCCCTAGGGTCTTCAACATATCACTTTGCAAATTCCACAAGAAGAGTCTTTGCGAAAGGCTTCTTGAGGGGAAAGCAGTGACTCTGTGAAATGAATTAACAGAACACAAAGCAGTTTCTCAGAAAGCTTCTTTCCCGTTTTTAACGGAAGATATTTCATTTTTCACCATAGCCCTCTATGAGCTTCCAAATATCACTTTGCAAATTCCACAAGAACAGACTTAGCGAAAGACTTCTTGAGGGGAAAGCTGTAACTCTGTGAGATGAATTAACAGAACACAAAGGAGTTTCTCAGAAAGCTTCTTTCCAGTTTTTAACGGAAGATATTTCCTTTTTCACCATAGTCCTCTATTGGCTTCCAAATATCACTGTGCAAATTCCACAAAAACAGATTTAGCGAAAGACTTCTTGAAGGGAAAGCTGTAACTCTGTGAGATGAATTAACAGAAAACAAAGCAGTTTCTCAGAAAGCTTCTTTCCAGTTTTTAACGGAAGCTATTTCCTTTTTCACCATAGCCCTCTATGGACTTCCAAATATAACTTTGCAAATTCCACAAGAACAGTCTTCGCGAAAGGCTTCTTGAGGGGAAACCTGTAACTCTGTGAGATAAATTAACAGAACACAAAGCAGTTTCTCAGACAGCATCATACCAGTATTTAACGGAAGATATTTCCTTTTTCACATTAACCCTCTATGGGCTTCCAAATATCACTTTGCAAATTACACAATAAGTGCCTTACCAAAAGGCCTCTTGAGGGAAAAGCAGTAATAGTGAGATGAATTAACCGAACACAAAGCAGTTTCTCAGAAAGCTTCTTTCCAGTTTTTAAGGGAAGATTTTCCTTTTTCACCATAGCCCTCTATGGGCTTCCAAATATCGCAATGCAAATTCCACAAGAACAGACTTAGCGAAAGGCTTCTTGATGGGAAAGCTGTAACTCTGTGAGATGAATTAACAGAAAACAAAGCAGTTCCTCAGAAAGCTTCCTTCCAGTTTTTAACTGAAGATATTTCCTTTCTCACTATATCCCTCTATGTGCTTCCAAATATCACTTTGCAAATTCCACAAGAACAGTCTTAGCGAAAGGCTTCTTGAGGGGAACGCAGTAAACCAGTGAGATGAATTAACAGAACACAAAGCAATTTCTCAGAAACATTCTTTCCAGTTTTTAACGGATGATATTTCCTTTTTCACCATAGCACACTATGGGCTTCTAAATATCACTTTGCAAATTCCACAAGAACAGACTTAGCGAAAGGCTTCTTGAAGGGAAAGCTGTAACTCTGTGAGATGAATTAACAGAACACAAAGCACTTTCTCAGAAAGCTTCTTTCCAGTTTTTACGGAAGATATTTCCTTTTTAACCACAGTCCTCTATGGGCTTCCAAATATCACTGTGCAAATTCCACAAAAAAAGACTTAGCAAAAGGCTTCTTGAAGGGAATGCTGTAACTCTGTGAGATGAATTAACAGAACACAAAGCAGTTTCTCAGAAAGTTTCCTTCCAGTTTTTAGCGAAAGATATTTCGTTTTTCACCATAGCCCTCTATGGGCTTCCAAATATCACTTTGCAAATTCTACAAGAACAGTCATAGCAAAAGGCTTCTTGAGGGGAAAGCTGTAACTCTGTGAGATGAATTAGCAGAACGCAAAGCAGTTTCTCAGAAAGCTACTTTCCAGTTTTTAATGGAAGGTATTACCTTTTTCACCATAGCCCTCTATGGGCTTCCAAATATCACTTTGCAAAATCCACAAAAAGAGTCTTAGAGAATGGCTTCTTGATGGGAAACTATTAACTCTGTGAGATGAATTAACAGAACAGAGAGCAGTTTCTCAGAAAGCTTCTTTCCAGTTTTTAACGGAAGATATTTCCTTTTACACTATAGCCCTCTACGGGCTTCCAAATATCACTTTGCAAATTCCATAAGAAGAGTCTTAGCGAAAGGCTTCTTTAGGAGAAAGCTGTATGTCTGTGAGATGAACTAAGAGAACACAAAGCAGTTTCTCAGAAAGCTTCTTTACAGTTTTTAACGGTAGATATTTCCATTTTCACATTAACCCTCTAAGGGCTTCCAAATATTACTTTGCAAATTGCATAAGAACAGTGTTAGCGAAAGGCTTTCTGAGGGGAAAGCACTAACTGTGAGATGAACTTACCGAACACAAAGAAGTTTCTCAGAAAGCTTCTTTCCAGTTTTTAATGGAAGATGTTTCCTTTTTCACCGTAGCCCTCTATGGGCTTCCAATATCACTTTGAAAAATCCAAAAGAAGTGTCTTAGAGAATGGCCTCTTGCTGGGAAAGCAGTAACTCTGTGAGATGAATTAACAGAACACAAAATAGTTTCTCAGAAAGCTTCTTTTCAGTTTTTATCTTAGGATATTTCCTTTTTCACCTTAGCCCTCTATGGGCTTGAAAATATCACTATGAAAATTCCACAAGAACAGTCTTAGCAAAAGGCTTCTTGAGGTGAAAGCAGTGACTCTGTGAGATGAATTAACAGAACACAAAGCAGTTTCTCAGAAAGCTTCTTTCCAGTTTTTAATGGAAGATACTTCCTTTTTCACCAGAGCCCACTATGGGCTTCCAAATATCACTTTGCAATTTCCACAAGAACAGACTTAGCGAAAGGCTTCTTGAAGGGAAAGCTGTAACTGTGTGGGATGAATTAACAGAACACAAAGGAGTTTCTCTGAAAGCTTCTTTCCACTTTTTAATGGAAGATATTTCCTTTTTCACCATAGCCCTCTATGGGCTTCCAAATATCACTTTGCAAATTCCACAAAAACAGACTTAGCGAAAGGCTTCTTGAAGGGAAAGCTGTAACTCTGTGAGATGAATTAACAGAAAACAAAGGAGTTTCTCAGAAAGCTTCTTTCCCGTTTTTAACGGAAGATATTTCCTTTTTTACCATAGTCCTCTATGGGCTTCCAATATCACTGTTCAAATTTCACTAAAACAGACTTAGCAAAGGCTTCTTGACGGGAATGCTGTAACTCCGTTAAATGAGTTAACAGAACACAAAGCAGTTTCTCAGAAAGCATCTTTCCAGTTTTTACCGGAAGATATATCGTTTTTTACCATAGCCCTCTTTGGGCTTCCAAATATCACTTTGCAAATTCCAGAAGAACAGTCTTAGCGAAAGGCTTCTTGAGGGGAACTCAGTAACTCTGTGAGATGATTTAACAGAACACAAATCAGTTTCTCAGAAAGCTACTTTCCAGTTTTTAAAGGAAGATATTTCCTTTTTCATCATAGCCCTGTATGGGCTTCGAAATATCACTTTGCAAATGCCACAAGAACAGTCTTAGCCAAAGGCTTCTTAATGCGAAAGCAGTAACTCTGTGAGATGTATTAACAGAACACTGAGCAGTTTCTGAGAAAGCTTCTTTCCAGTTTTTAACGGAAGATATTTCATTTTTCACCATAGCCCTCTATGGGCTTCCAAATATCACTTGGAAATTCCACCAGAAAAGTTTTAGCAAAAGGCTTCTTGAAGGGAAAGCTGTAAGTCTGTGAGATGAATTAACAGAACACAAAGCAGTTTCTTAGAAAGCTTCTTTCCAGTTTTTAACGGAAGATATTTCCTTTTCCACCATAGCCCTTTCTGGGCTTTCAAATATCACCTTGCAAATTCCACAAGAACAGTCTTAACGAAAGGGTTCTTGAGGGGAAAGCTGTAACTCTGTAGAAAGAATTAACAGAACACAAAGCAGGTTCTTCGAAAGCTTCTTTCCAGTTTTTAACTGGAGGTATTTCCTTTTTCACCATAGCCCTCTATGGGCTTCCAAATATCACTTTGCAAATTCCACAAGAACACACTTAGCGAAAGGCTTCTTTAAGGGAAAGCTGTAAGTCTGTGAGATGAATTAACAGAATACAAAGCAGATTCTCAGAAAGCTTCTTTCCAGTTTTTAACTGAAGATATTTCCTTTTTCACCAAAACCCTTTATGGGCTTCCAAATAGCACTTTGCAAATTCCACAAGAACAGTCTTAGGGAAAGGCTTCTTGAGGGGAACGCAGTAACTCTGTGAGATGAATTAGCAGAACACAAACCGGTTTCTCAGAAAGCTTCTTTCCAGAATTTAACGGAAGATATTTCCTTTTTCACCATTGCCCTCCATGGGTTTCCAAATATCACTTTGCAAATTCCACAATAACAGTGTTAGCGAAATGCTACTAGAGGGGTAAGCTGTAACTCGGTGAGATGAAATAACAGACGACAAAGCAATTTCTCAGAAAGCTTCTTTTCAGTTTTTAACGGAAGACATTTCCTTTTTCTCCATAGCCATCTATGGTCTTCCAAATATCACTTTGCAAAATTCACAAGAACAGTCATAGCGAAAGGTTTCTTCCTGGGAAAGAAGTAACTCTGTGAGATGAATCAATAGAACACAGAGCAGTTTCTCAGAAAGCTTCTTTCCAGTTTTTAGCGGAAGTTATTTCCTTTTTCGACATAGCCCTCTATGGGCTTCCAAATATCACTTTGCAAATTCCAGAAGAACAGTCTTAGCGAAATGTTTCTAGAGGGAAGATATTTCCTTTTTCACCATGACCCACTATGGGCTTCCAAAGATCACTTTGCAAGTTCCACAAGAACAACCTTAGCGAAAAGCTTCTTACAGGAAAGATGTAACTCTGTGAGATGTATTCACAGAACACAAAGCAATTTCTCAGAAAGTTTCTTTCCAGTTTTTAACGGAAGATATTTCCATTTTCACCATAGCCCTCTATGGGCTTCCAAATATCACTTTGCAAATTCCACAAGAACAGTCTTAGCGAAAGGCTTCTTAGGGGGAAATCTGTAACTCTGTGAGATGAATTAACAGACCACAAAGCAGTTTCTCAAAAGCTTCTTTCCCGTTTTTAACGGAAGATATTTCCTTTTTACCATAACCCTCTATGGGCTTACAAATATCACATTGCAAATTCTACAAAAACTGTCCTAGCAAAAGGCCTTTCAGGGTAAGGCTGTAACTCTGTGAGATGAATTAACAGAACACAAAGCAGTTTCTCAGACAGGTTCTTTCCAGTTTTTAACTTAAGATAGTTCCTTTTTCAAAATAGCCATTTATGGGCTTCCAAATATCACTTAGCAAATTCCACAAGAACAGCCTTAGCGAAAGTCTTCTTTAGGGCAAAGCTGTACCTCTGTGAGATGAATTAACAGAACACAAAGCAGATTCTCAGACAGCTTCTTTCGAGTTTTTAACGGAAGATATTCCCTTTTTCTCCATAGCCATCTATGGCCTTAAAAATATCACTTTGCAAATTCCGCAAAAACAGCCTTAGCAAAAGGCTTCTTGAAGACCAAGCTGTAACTCTGTGAGATGAATTAACAGAACGCAAAGCAGTTTCTCATAAAGCTTCTTTCCAGTTTTCAACGGAAGATATTTCCTTTCTCACCGTAGCCCTCTCTGGGCTTCCAAATATCACTTTGCAAATTCCTCAAGAACAGTCTTAGTGAACGGCTTCTTGAGGGGAAAGCTGTAAATCGGAGAGATGAATAAACAGAACACAAAGCAGTTTCTCATAAAGCTTCTTTCCAGTTTTTAACTAAAGATATTTCCTTTTTCACCATAGCCCTCTATGGGCTTCCAAGATCACTTTGCAAATGCCACAACAACAGTCTTGGCGAAAGGCTTCTGGAGAGCAAAACTGTAATTCTGTGAGATGAATTAACAGAACACATAGCAATTTCTCAGAAATCTTCTTTCCAGTTTTTATCTTAGGATATATCCTTTTTCACCATAGCCCTCTATGGGCTTCCAAATATCACTATACAAATCCCACAGGAACAGTCTTAGCGAAAGGCTTCTTGTGGAGAAAGCTGTAACTCGGTGAGATACATTAACAGAACACGCGGCAGTTTCTCAGAGTGCTTCTTTCTAGTTTTTAAGGGAAGATATTTCCTTTCTCACCATAGCCCACTATGGGCTTCCAAATATCACTTTGAAAATTTCACAAGAACAGTCTAACTGAATGGCTCCTTGAGGGGAAAGCAGTAACACTGTGAGATTAACTAACAGAACACAAAGCAGTTTCTCAGAAAGCTCCTTCTCGGTTTTTATCTTAGGATATTTCCTTTTTCACCATAGCCATCTATGGGCTTCCACTTATCACTTTGCAAATTCCACAAGATCAGTCTTAACGAAAGGCTTCTTGAAGGGAAAGCTCTAATTCCGTGAGATGCATTAATAGAACAGAAAGCAGTTTCTCCGAAAGCTTCTTTCCAGTTTTTAACGGAAGATATTTCCTTCTTTACCATAGCCCTCTATGGGCTTCCAAATATCACTTTGCAAATTCCACAAGAACAGTCTTAGCGAAAGGCTTCTTGAAGGGAAAGCTGTAACTGTGTGAGATGAATTAACAGAACACAAAGCAGTTTCTCAAAAAGTTTCTTTCCAGTTTGTAACGGACGATATTTCCTTTTTCACTATAGCCTCTACGGGCTTCCAGATATCACTTTGCAAATTCCACAAGAACAGTCTTAGGGAAAGGCTTCCTGAGGGGAAATCTGCAACTCTGTGAGATGAATTAACAGAACACAGAGCAGTTTCTCAGAAATTTTCTTTGCACTTTTTAACTGAAGATATATCCTTTTTACCATAGCCCACTAGGGGCTTCCAAATATCACTTTCCAAATTGCACAAGAACAATCTTAGCGAAAGGCTTCTTGAAGGGAAAGCTGTAACTCTGTGAGATGAATTAACAGAACACAAAAGCGTTTCTCAGAAAACTTTCTTCCAGTTTTTAACTGAAGTTATTTTCTTTTTCACCATAGCTTTCTATGGGATTCCAAATATCACTTTACAAATTCAACAAGAACAGTCTTAGGGAAACTCTTCTTGAGGGGAAAGCTGTAACTCTGTTAGATGAATTTACAGAACACAAAGTGGTTTCTCAGAAAGCTTCTTTTCATTTTTTATCTTAGGATGTTTCCTTTTTCACCATCGCCCTCTAGGGGCTTCAAAATATCACTTTGCAAATACCACAAGAACAGTCTTAGCGAAAGGCTTCTTGAGGGGAAAGATGTAACTCTGTGCGAGGAATTAACAGAACACAAAGCAGTTTCTCAGAAATCATTTTTTTCTGTTTTTAACTGAAGATATATCCTTTTTCACCGTAGCCTCTATGGGCTTCAAAATATTAGTTTGAAAATTCCACAAGAACAGTCTTAGCGAAAGGCTTCTTCAGGGGAAAGCTGTAACTCTGTGAGATGAATAAACAGAACACAAAGCAGTTTCTCACAAAACTTCTTTCCAGTTTTTAACTGAAGATATATCGTTTTTCACAATAGCCCTCTATGGGCTTCCAAATATCACCATCCAAATTTCTAAAGAACAGTCTTAGTTAATGGCTTCTTGAGGGGAAAGCTGTAACTCTGTGAGATGAATTAACAGAACACAAAGCAGCTTCTGAGAAATCTTCTTTGCGGTTTTTAACTAAAGATATTCCCATTTTCACAATAGCCCTCTATGGGCTTCCAATTATCACTTTACAAATTCCACAAGAACAGTCTTAGGGAAAGGATTCTTCAGGGGAAACCTGTAACTCTGTGAGATGAATTCACAGAACAAAAAGCAG
This sequence comes from Chlorocebus sabaeus, assembly GCF_047675955.1. Classification (NCBI taxonomy): domain Eukaryota; kingdom Metazoa; phylum Chordata; class Mammalia; order Primates; family Cercopithecidae; genus Chlorocebus; species Chlorocebus sabaeus. Next base: position 120,077 of record NW_027327475.1, on the reverse strand, counting down.
TTTCTCAGAAGGCTTCTTTCCAGTATTGAAATGAAGACATTTCCTTTTTCACCGTAGCACACTATGGGCTTTGAAATATCCCTTTTCATTTCCACAAGAACAGTATTAGTGAACGGCTTCTTGAAGGGAAAGCTGTAACTCTGTGAGATGAATTAACAGAACACAAAGCAGTTTCTCAGAGAGCTTCTTTCCAGTTTAAGCGGAAGATATTTCTTTTTCACCATAGAACTCTCTGGGCTTCCAAATATCACTTTGCAAATTCCACAAGAACAGTGTTAGCGAAAGGGTTCTTGAGGGGAAAGCTGTAACTCTGTGAGATGAATTAACAGAACACCAAGCAGTTTCTCAGAAAACTTCTTTCCGGTTTTTAACAGAAGATATTTTCCTTTTCACCGTAGCCCTCTATGGGTTCCAAATATCACTTTGCAAATTCCACAAGAACAGTCTTAGCGAAAGGCTTCTTGAGGGGAAAGCTGTAACTCTGTGAGATGAATTAACAGAAGACGAAGCAGTTTTACATAAAGCTTCTTTTCAGTTTTTAGCTTAGGGTATTTTCTTTTTCACCATAGCCCTCTATGGGCTTCCAAATATTACTTTGCAAATTCCACAAGCACAGTCTCGGCGAAAGGATTCTTGACGGGAAAGCTGTAACTCTGTGAGATGAATTAACAGAACACAAAACCGTTTTTCAGAAAACTTCTTTTTTCAGTGTTTAGCGGAAGATATTTCCTTTTTAACCATAGCCTTCTAACTGCTTCCAAATATCACTTTGCAAATTACACAAGAACAGTCTTAGCGAAAGGCTTCTTGAGGGGAAAGCTGTAACTCTGTGAGATGAATTAACAGAATACAAAGCAGTTTATCAGAAAGCTTCTTTTCAGTTTTAACTTAGGATATTTTAGGATATTTCCTTTTCCTCCATAGCCCTCTATAGGCTTCCAAATATCACTTTGCAAATTCCACAATAACAGTCTTAGCGAAATGCTTCTTGTGGGGAAAGCTGTAACTCTGTGAGATGAATTAACAGAACACAAAGTAGTTTCCCAGAAAGCTTCTTTCAAGTTTGTAATTAAAGATATTTCCTTTATCACCGTAGCCCTCTATGGGCTTCCAAATATCACTTTGCAAATTCTACAAGAACAGTCTTAGCGAAAGGTTTCTTGAAGGGAAAGCTGTAATTCTGTGAGATGAATTAACAGAACACAAAGTAGTTTCTCAGAAAGCTTCTTTCAAGTTTGTAATTAAAGATATTTCCTTTTTCAACGTAGCCCTCTATGGGCTTCCAAATATTACGTTTCAAATGCACAAGAACAGCCTTAGCGAAAGGCTTCTTGAAGGGAAATCTGTAACTCGGTGAGATGAAGTAACAGAACACAAAGGAGTTTCTCAGAAAGCTGCTTTCCAGTTTTTAACGGAAGATATTTCCTTTTTCACCATAGCCCTCTATGGGCTTCCAAATATCACTTTGCAAACTCCACAAGAACAGTCTTAGCGAAAGGAATCCTGAGGAGAAAGATTTAACTCTGTGAGATGAATTAACAGAACAAAAAGCAGTTTCTGAGAAAGCTTCTTTCCAGTTTTTAAATGAAGATATTTCCTTTTTCACCATAGTCATCAATGGGCTTCGAAATATCACTTTGTAAATTCCACAAAAATATTCGTAGTTAAAGGCTTCTTGAAGGGTAAGCTGTAACACTGTGAGATAAATTAACAGAACACAAAGCAGTTTCTCAAAATGCATCGTTCCAGTTTTTAACTGAAGATATTTCCTTTTTCACCGTAACCCTCTATGGGCTTCCAAATATCACTTTGCAAATTCCACAAAACAGTCTTAGCGAAAGGCTTCTTGGGGAGAAAGCTGTAACTCTGTGAGGTGAATTAACAGAACACAAAGCAGTTTCTCAGAAAGTTTCTTTCCAGTTTTTAACGGAAGATATTGCCTTTTTCACCATAGACCTCTGTGGACTTCCAAATATCACTTTGCAAATTCCACAAGAACAGTCCTAGCGAAAGGCTTCTTGAGGGAAAATCTGTAACTCTGTGAGATGAATTAACAGAACACAAACCAGTTTCTCAGAAAGTTTCTTTCCAGTTTTTAACTAAAGATATTTCCTTTTTCACAATAGCCTCTATGGGCTTCCAAATATCAGTTTCCAAATTCCACAAGAACAATCTTCGCGAAAGGCTTCCTCAGGGGAGGATGTAACTCTGTGAAATGAATTAACACAACACAAAGCAGTTTCTAAGAAAGTTTCTTTCCAGTTTTTAACTGAAGATATTTCATTTTTCACCATAGCCCTCGCAGGGCTTCCAAATTGCACTTTGCAAATTCCACAATAGCAGTCTTAGCGAAAGACTTCTTGAGGGGAAAGCTGTAACTCTGTGAGATGAATTAACAGAATACAAAGCAGTTTATCAGAAAGCTTCTTTTCAGTTTTATCTTAGGATATTTTAGGATATTTCCTTTTCCTCCATAGCCCTCTATAGGCTTCCCAATATCACTTTGCAAATTCCACAATAACAGTCTTAGCGAAATGCTTCTTGTGGGGAAAGCTGTAACTCTGTGAGATGAATTAACAGAACACAAAGTAGTTTCTCAGAAAGCTTCTTTCAAGTTTGTAATTAAAGATATTTCCTTTTTCACCGTAGCCCTCTATGGGCTTCCAAATATCACTTTGCAAATTCTACAAGAACAGTCTTAGCGAAAGGCTTCTTGAAGGGAAAGCTGTAACTCTGTGAGATGAATTAACAGAACACAAAGTAGTTTCTCAGAAAGCTTCTTTCAAGTTTGTAATTAAAGATATTTCCTTTTTCAACGTAGCCCTCTATGGGCTTCCAAATATTACGTTTCAAATGCACAAGAACAGCCTTAGCGAAAGGCTTCTTGAAGGGAAATCTGTAACTCGGTGAGATGAAGTAACAGAACACAAAGGAGTTTCTCAGAAAGCTGCTTTCCAGTTTTTAACGGAAGATATTTCCTTTTTCACCATAGCCCTCTATGGGCTTCCAAATATCACTTTGGAAATTCTACAAGAACAGTCTTAGCGAAAGGCTTCTTGAGGTGAAAGCAGTAACTCTGAGATGAAATAAGAGAGCACAAAACAGTTTCTCCGAAAGTTTCATTCCAGTTTTTCACGGAAGATACTTCCTTTTTCAGCAAAGCCCTCTGTGGGCTTACAAATATCACTTTCCAGATTCCACAAGACAGCCTTAGCGACAGGCTTCTTGAAGGGAAAGCTGTAATTCCGTGAGACGAATTAAGGGAAGACAAAGCAGTTTCTCAGACAGCATCTTTCCAGTTTTTCACTGAAGATATTTCCTTTTTCACCCTAGACCTCTTTGGGCTTCGAAATATCACTTTGCAAATTCCAGAAGAACAGTCTTAGCGAAAGGCTTCTTGAAGGGAAAGCAGTAACTCGGTGAGATGAATTAACAGAACACAAAGCAGTTTCTCACAAAGTTTCTTTCCAATTTTTAACGGAAGATATTTCCTTTTTCACCGTAGCCCTCTAAGGGCTTCCAAATATCACTTTGCAAGTTCCACAAGAACAGCCTTAGCGAAAGGCTTCTGGAGGGGAAAGCTCTAACTCTGTGAGATGAATTAACAGAACTCAAGGCAGTTTCTCAGAAAACTTCTTTCCAGTTTTTAACCTAAAATATTTCCTTTTTCACCTTAGCCCTCTATGGACTTCCAAATATCACTTTCCAAATTCCACAAGAACAGTCTTAGCCAAAGGCTTCTTGAGGGGAAAGCAATAACTCTGAGATGAATTAACAGAACACAAAACACTTTCTCAGAAAGCTTCTTTACACTTTTTAACGGAAGATATTTCCTTTTTCTGCATAGCTCTCTATGGGCTTACAAATATCACTTTGAAAATTCCACAAGAACAGTTCTAGAGAAAGGTTTCTTGACGGGAAAGCAGTAACTCTTTGAGATGAATTAGCAGAAGACAAAGCAGTTTCTGAGAAAACTTCTTTTCAGTTTTAAACTGAGATATTTGCTTTTTCACCGTAGCCCTCTATGGGCTTCCAAATATCACTTTGCAAATTCCACAAGAACAGTTCTAGCGAAAGGCTTCTTGACGGGAAAGCAGTAACTCTCTGAGATGAATTAACAGAAGACAAAGCAGTTTCTGAGAAAACTTCTTTCCAGTTTTTAACTGAAAGTATTTCCTTTTTCACCGTAGCCCTCTATGGGCTTCCAAATATCACTTTCCAAATTCCACAAGAACAGCCTTACCGAAAGGCTTCTTGAAGGGAAAGCTGTAACTCTGTGAGGTGTATTAACAGAACACAAAGCAGTTTCTCAGAAAGATTCCTTCCAGTTTTTAACTAAAGATATGTCCTTTTTCACCATCGTTCTCTATGGGCTTCCACATGTTACTTCGAAAGTTCCACCAGAACAGCCTTAGAGAAAGGCTTCTTGAGGGGAAATCTGTAACTATGTGAGGTGAACTAACAGAACACAAAGCAGTTTCTCACAAAGCTTCTTTCCAGTTTTTATCTTAGGATATTTCCTTTTTCACCATAGCCCTCTATGTGCTTCCAAATATCACTTTGCAAATTCCACAAGAACAGTCTTAGCGAAAGGCTACCTGAGGGGAAAGCAATAACTCTGAGATGAATTAACAGAACACAAAACAGTTTCTCAGAAAGTATCTTTCCAGTTTTTAATGGAAGATATTACCTTTTTCAGCATAGCCCTCTATGGGTTTCCAAATATCACTTAGCAAATTCCACAAGAACAGGCTTAGCAAAAGGCTTCTTGAGGGGAAAGTTGTACGTCTGTGAAATGAATTAACAGAACACATAGAAGTTTCTCAGAAAGATTCTTTTCAGTTTATATCTCAGGATATTTCCTTTTTCACCATAGACATCCATGGGCTTTCAAATATCACTTTGCAAATTCAACAAGCCAGTCTTAGCGAAAGGCTTCTTGAGGGGAAAGCTGTAACTCTGTGAGATGAATTAACAGAACACAAAGCAGTTTCCCAGAAAGCTTGTTTCCAGTTTTTAACGGAAGATATTTCCTTTTTCACCAAAGCCCTCTATGGGCTTCCAAATATCACTTTGCAAATTCCACAAGAACAGTCTTTGCGAAAGGCTTCTTGAGGGGAAACCTGTAACTCTGTGAGATGAATTAACAGAACGCAAACAGTTTCTCAGAAGGTTTCTTTTCTATTTTTATCTTAGGATATTTCCTTTGCCACACTAGACATCTATAGGCTTACAAATATTACTTTGAAAATTCCACAAGAACAGTCTTAGCGAAAGTCCTCTGGAGGGGAAGGCTGTAATTCTTGGAGATGAATTAACAGAACACAAAGCAGTTTCTCAGACAGCTTCTTTCCAGTTTTTAACGGAAGTTATTTCCTTTTTCACCGTAGCCCTCTATGGGCCTCCAAATATCAATTTGAAATTCCACAAGAACAGCCTTAGCGAAAGGCTTCTTGAGGGTAAAGCTATAAATCATTGAGATGAATTAACAGAACACAAAGCAGTTCCTCAGAAAGCTTCTTTTCAGTTTTTAACTGAAGATATTTCCTTTTTCACCATAGCCTTCTATGGGCTCCAAAATATCAATTTTCAATTTCCACAACAACAACCTTAGCTAAAGTTCACTTGAGGGGAAAGCTGTAACTCTCTGACATGAATTAACAGAACACAAAGCAGTTTCTCAGAAAGCTTCTTTTCAGTTTTTATCTTAGGCTATTTCCTTTTTCACCATAGCCTTCTATGAGCTTCCAAAGATCACGCTGCAGATTCCACAAGAACAGTCTTAGCGAAAGGCTTCTTGAGGGGAAAGCAGTAACTCTGTGAGATGAATTAACAGAACACAAAGCAGTTTCTCAGAAAGACTCTTTCCAGTTTTTAATTGAAGATATTTATTTTTTCACCATAGCCCTTTAAGGGCTTCCAAATATCAGTTACCAAATTCAAAAAGAACAGCCTTAGTGAAAGGCTTCTTGAAGGGAAACCTATAACTTTGTGAGATTAATTAACAGAATACCAAGCAGTTTCTCAGAAAGCTTCTTTCCAGTTTTTAACTGAAGATATTACCTTTTTCACCATATCCCTCTATGGGCTTCCAAATATCACTTTGCAAATTCCACAAGAATAGTCTTAGCGAAAGGCTTCTTGAGAGGTAAGCTGTAACTCTGTGAGATGAATTAACAGAACACAAAGGAGTTCCTCAGAAAGCTTCCTTCCAGTTTTTAACTGAAGATATTTCTTTTTCACCATAGACCTTTATGGGCTTCCAATATTACTTTGCAAATCTCACAGAACAGTCGTAGCGGAAGGCCTCTTGAGGGGAAAGCTGTAACTCGGTGAGATATATTTACAATACACACGGCAGTTTCTCAGAATGTTTCTTTCCAGTTTTTAACGGAAGATATTTCCTTTTTCACCATTGCCCTCTATGGGCTTCCAAATATCACTTTGCAAATTTCACAAGAATAGTCTCAGTGAACGAATTCTAGAGGAGAAAGCTGTAACTCTGTCAGATGAAATAACAGAACACAAAGCAGTTTCTCAGAAAGCTTCTTTTCGGTTTTTATCTTAGGATATTTCCATTTTCAACATAGCCCTCTATGGACTTCCAAATATCACTTTGCAAATTCCACAAGAACAGTCTTTGCCGAAGCGCTCTTGAGGAAAAGTTGTAACCCTGTGTGATGAATTAACAGAACACAAAGCAGTTTCTCAGAAAGCTTCTTTTAAGTTTTTAACTGAAGTTACTTCCTTTTTCACCATTGCTCTCTATGGGCTTCCAAATATCACTTTGCAAATTACACAACAACAGCCTTAGCGAAAGGCTTCTTGAGGGTAAAGCTGTAACTCTGTGAGTTGAATTTTCAAAATGCAAAGCAGTTTCTCAGAAAGCTTCTTTTTAGTTTTTATCTTAGGATATTTCCTTTTTCACAACAGCCCTGCATCGGCTTCCAAATATCCCTTTGCAAATTCCACAAGAACAGTCTTAGCGAAAGGCTTCTGGAGGGCAATGCTGTAACTCGGTGAGATGAATTAACAGAACACAAAGCAGTTTCTCAGAAAGCTTATTTCTATTTTTCAACGGAAGATATTTCCTTTTTCACCATAGCCCTCCATGGGATTCCAAATATCCCTTTGCAAATTTCACAAGAACAGTCTTAGCGAAAGACTTCTTGAGGGGAAAGCTGTAACTCTGTGAGATGAGCCAACAGAACACAAAGCAGTTTCGCAGAAAGCTTGATTTCGGTTTTCATCTTAGGATATTTCCATTTTCACCATAACCCTCTAAGGGCTTCCAAATATCACTTTGCAAATTCCAACAGAACAGTCTTAGCGAAAGGCTTCTTGAGGGGAAAGCTGTAACTCTTTGAGATGAATTAACAGAACACAAAGCAGTTTCTCAGAAAGCTTATTTCCAGTTTTTAACGGAAGATATTTCCTTTTTCAACAAAGCCTTCTATGGACTTCCAAATATCACTTTTCAAATTCCAAAAGAACAGTCTTAGCGAAAGGCTTCTTGAGGGGAAAGCTGTAACTCTGTGAGGTGAGTTAACAGAACACAAAGCAGTTTCTCAGAATGCTTCTTTTCAGTTTTTAACTTAGGATATTTCCTTTTTCACCGTAGCCCTCTATGGACTTCTAAACAGCACTTTGCAAATTCCACAAAAACAGTCTTAGCGAAAGGCTTTTTGAAGAGAAAGCTGTAACTCTGTGAGATGAATTAACAGAACACAAAGTAGTTTCTCAGAAAGCTTCTTTCCAGTTTTTTATGGAAGATATTTCCTTTTTCACCATAGCCCTCTATTTGCTTCCAAATATCACTTTGCCAATTCCAGAAGAACAGCCTTAGCGAAAGGCTTCTAGAAGGGAAAGCTGTAAGTCTGTGAGATGAATTAACAGAACGCAAGGCAGTTTCTCAGAAAGCTTCTTTCCAATTTTTAACGGAAGATATTTCCTTTTTCACCGTAGTCGTCTAGGGTCTTCAAAATATTTCTTTGAAAATTCCACAAGAACAGTCTTTGCGGAAGGCTTCTTGTAGGGAAAGCTGTAACTCTGTGAGATGAATTAACAGAACACAAAGCATTTTGTCAGAAAGCTTCTTTCCATTTTTTAACTGAAGATATTTATTTTTCACCATAGTCACTCTATGGGCTTCCAAATATCACTTTGCCAATTCCACAAGAAGAGCCTTAGCGAAAGGCTTCTTGAGGGGAAACGTGTAACTCTGTGAGATGATATAATAGAACACAAAGCAGTCTCTCAGAAAGCTTCTTTCCAGTTTTTAACGGAAGCTTTTTCCTTTTTCACCATAGCCCTCTATGGGCTTCTAAATATCTCTTTCCAAATTCCACAAGAACAGTCTTAGCGAAAGGCTGCTTGAGGAGAAAGCTGTAATTCTGTGAGATGATTTAATAGAACACAAAGCAGGTTCTCAGAAAGCTTCTTTCCAGTTTTTAACGGACGATATTTCCTTTTTCACGATAGCCATCTATGGGCTTCCAAATATCACTTTGCAAATTCTAGAAGAACAGGCTTAGGGAAAGGTTTCTGTAGGGGAAAGCTGTAACTCTGTGAGATGAATTAACAGAATACAAAGCAATTTCTAAGAAAACTTCTTTCCAGTTTTTAACGGAAGATATTTCCTTTTTCACCATAGCTCTCTATGGGCTTCCAAATATCACTTTGCAGATTCCAATAGAAGAGTCTTATACAATAGCTTCTTTAGGGGAAAGCTGTAACTTGGTGAGATGTATTAACAGAACACAAAGCAGTTTCTCTGAAAGCTTCTTTCCAGTATTTAATGGAAGATATTTCCTTTTTCACCATAGCCCTCTACTTGCTTCCAAATATCACTTTGCAAATTCCACAAGAACAGTGTTAGCGAAAGGCTTCTAGAGGGGAAAGCTGTAACTCTGTGAGATGAATTAACAGAACACAAGAGTTTCTCAGAAAGCTTCTTTCCAGTTTTTAACGGAAGATATTTCCTTTTTTACCATAGCCCTCTAAGGGCTTCCAAATATCACTTTGCAAATTCCACAAGAACCATCATAGCGAAAGGCTTTTGATGGGAAAGCTGTAACTCTGTGAGAAGAATTAACCGAACACAAAACAGTTTCTCAGGAAGCTTCTTTCCAGTTTTTTACGGAGGATATTTCCTTTTTCACCATAGCCCTGTATGGTCTTCCATATATCACTTTGCAAAATCCACAAGAACAGTCTTAGCAAAAGGCTTCTTCCTGGAAAACAGTAACTCTATGAGATGAACTAACAGTACACAGAGCAGTTTCTCAGAAAGCTTCTTTCCAGTTTTAAGCGGAAGATATTTCCTTTTTTGCCATAGCCCTCTATGGGCTTCCAAATATCACTTTGCAAATTCCAGAAGAACAGTCTTAGCGAAAGGCTTCTTGAGGGGAAAGCAGTAACTCTGTGAGATGAATTAACAGAAAACAAAGCAGTTTCTCAGACAGCATCTTTCCAGTTTTTAACGGAAGATATTTCCTTTTTCACCATAACTCTCTATGGGCTTCCAAATATCACTTTGCTAATGTCATATGAACAGTCTTAGCGAAAGGGTTCTTGATGGTAAAGCAGTAACTCTTTGAGATGAATTAACAGAACACAAAGCAGTTTCTCAGAAAGCTTCTTTCCAGCTTTTAACTGAAGATATTTCCTTTTTCACCATAGCCCTGTACGGGCTTCCAAGTATCAGTTTGCAAATTCCACAAGAACAGTCTTAGCGAAAGGCTTCTTGAGGGGAAAGCTGTAACTCTGTGAGATGAATTAACAGAACACAAAATAGTTTCTCAGAAACTTTCTTTCCAGTATTTAACGGAAGATATTTACTTTTACACCGTAGCCCTCTATGGGCTTCCAAATATCACTTTGCCAATTCCACAAGAACAGTCTTAGCGAAAGGCTTCTTGAGAGGAAATCTGTAACTCTGCGAGATGAATTAACAGAACACAAAGTAGTTTCTCAGAAAGCTTCTTTCCGGTTTTGTACAGAAAATATTTCCTTTTTCTCCATAGTCCTCTATGGACTTCCAAATATCTCTTTGCAAATTCCACAAGAACAGTCTTAGCTAAAGGCTTCTTGAGGGGAAAGCTGTAACTCTGTGAGATGAATTAACAGAACACAAAGCAGTTTCTCAGACAGCTTCTTTCCGGTTTTTAACTGAAAATATTCCTTTTTCACCATAGACCTCTATCGGCTTCCAAATATCACTTTTCCAATTCCACAAGAACAGTCTTAGGAAAACTCTTCTTGAGGGGAAAGCTGTAACTCTGTGAGATGAATTAAAACAACACAAAGCAGTTTCTCAGACAGCTTCTTTCCAGTTTTTAAGTGAGGATATTTCCTTTTTCACCAAAGCCCTCTATGGGCTTCCAAATATCACTTTGCAAATTCCACAAGAACAGCCTTAGCGAAAGGCTTCTTGAAGGGAAAGCTGTAACTCAGAAAACTTCTTTCCCGTTTTTAACGGAAGATATTTCCTTTTTCACCATAGCCCTCTATGGGCTTCCGAAAATCACTTTGCAAATTCCACAAGAACAGCCTTAGCGAAAGGCTTCTTGAGGGGAAAGCTGTAACTCTGGGAGACGAAATAACAGAACACAAAACAGCTTCTCAGACAGCTTCTTTCCTGTTTTTAACTGAAGACATTTTCTTTTTCACCGTAGCCCTCTAAGGGCTACCAAATATCACTTTGCAAAATCCACAAGAACAGCCTTAGCGAAAGGCTTCTTGAAGGGAAAGCTGTAACTCTGTGAGATGAATTAACAGAACACAAAGCAATTTCTCAGAAAGCTTCTTTCCATTTTTTAACGGGAGATTTTTCCTTTTTCACTACAGCCCTCTATGGGTTCCCAAATATCACATTGCAAATTCCAGAAGAACAGTCTTAGGGAAAGTCTACTTGAGGGGAAAGCTGTAACACTGTGAGATGAATTAACAGAAAACAAAGCAGTTTCTCAGAAAGCTTCTTTCCAGTATTTAACGGAAAATATTTCCTTTTTCACCATAGCCCTCTAGGGGTTCCGAAATATCACTTTGTCAATTCCACAAGAACAGCCTTACCGAACGGCTTCTTGAAAGGAATGCTGTAACTCTGTGAGATGAATTAATAGAGCACAAAGCAGTTTCTCAGAATGCTTCTTTTCAGTTTTTATCTTAGGATATTTCCTTTTTCACCATAGCCCACTATGTGCTTCCAAATATCACCTTGCAAATTCCACAAAACATTCCTACCAAAAGGTTTCATGAGGGAAAAGCAGTAATTCCGTGAGATGAATTAACAGAACACAAAGAACTTTCTCAGACAGCTTCTTCCCAGTTTTTAACTGAAGATATTTCCTTTTTCACCATAGCCTTATATGGGCTTCCAAATATCACTTTGCAAGTTCCGCAAGAACAACCTTAGCGAAAGGCTTCTTTAAGGAAAGCTGTAACTCTGTGAGATGAATTCACAGAACACAAAGCACTTTCTCAGAAAATTTCTTTCCAGTTTTTAACGGAGGCTATTTCCTTTTACACCACAACCCTCTATGGGCTTCCAAATATCACTTTGCCAATTCCACAAGAACAGTCTTAGCAAAAGGTTTCTTGAGGGGAAATCTGTAACTCCGTGAGAAGAATTAACAGAACACAAAGCAGTTTCTCTGAAAGGTTCTTTCCCGTTTTTAACGGAAGATATTTCCTTTTTCACCATAGCCCTTTATGGGCTTACAAATATCACTTTGCAAATTCTACAAAAACAGTCGAAGCGAACGGCTTCTTGAGGGGAAAGCTGTAACTCTGTGAGATGAACTAACAGAACACAAAGCAGTTTCTCAGACAGCTTCTTTCCAGTTTTTACCTGAAGATATATCCTTTCTCACCATCGCCCTCTATGAGATTCCAAATATCACTTTGCAAATTCCACAAGAACAATCTTAGCGAAAGGCTTCGTGAGGGGAAAGCAGTAACTCTGTGACATGAATTAACAGAACACGAAACTGTTTCTCAGAAAGTTTCTTTCTAGTTTTTAACGGAAGATATTTCCTTTTACACCATAGCCCTCTATGGGCTTCCATATATCACTTTGCCAATTGCAGAAGAAGAGTCTTAGCAAAAGGCTTGTTGAGGGGAAATCTGTAACTCTGCGATATGAATTAACAGAACACAAAGTAGTTTCTCAGAAAGCTTCTTTCCCGTTTTTAACGGAAGGTATTTCCTTTTTAAAAGTAGCCCTCTATGGGCTTACAAATATAACTTTGCAAATTCCACAAGAACAGTCTTAGCAAAAGGCTTCTTGAGGGGATAGCTGTAAATCTATGAGATGAATTATGAGAACACAAAGCAGTTTCTCAGAAAGCTTCTTTCCAGTTTTTAACGGAAGATATTTCCTTTTTCACCATAGCCCTCTAGGGGTTTCCAAATATAACTTTGCAAATCCCACAAGAACAGTCTTAGCGAAAGGCTACTTGAGGGGAAAGCAGTAACTCTGTGAGATGAATTAACAGAACACAAACCAGTTTCTCTGAAAGTTTCTTTCCATTTTTTAACGGAAAATATATCCTTTTACTCCATAGCCCTCTATGGGCTTCCAAATATCACTTTGCCAATTCCACAAGAACAGTCTTAGCGAAAGGCTCCTTGAGGGAAAATGTGTAACTCTGCGAGATGAATTCACAGAACACAAAGTAGTTTCTCAAAAAGCTTCTTTCCCGTTTTTAACGGAAGATATTTCCTTTTTCGCCATAGCCCTCTATGGGCTTCCAAATAGCACTTTGCAAATTCCACAATTACAGTCTTAGCAAAAGTCTTCCTGAGGGGAAAGCTGTAACTCTGTGAGATGAATTAACACAACACAAAGCAGTTTCTCAGACAGCTTCTTTCCAGTTTTTAACTGAAGATACTTCCTTTTTCACCATAGTCCTCTATGGGCTTCCAAATATCACCTTGCAAATTCCACAAGAACAGCCTTATCGAAAGGCTTCTTGAAGGGAAAGTTGTAGCTCAGAAAGCTTCTTTCCCGTTTTTAACGGAAGATATTTCCTTTTTCACCACTGCCCTCTGCGGGTTTCAAATATCACTTTGCAAATTCCACAAGAACAGTCTTAGCGAAAGGCTTCTTGAGGGGAAAGCTGTAACTCTGTGAGATGAATTAACAGAAAACAAAGCAGTTTCTCAGAAAGCTTCTTTGCAGTTTTTAACGGAAGATATTTCCTTTTTCACCATCGCCCTTTAAGGGCTTACAAATATCACTTTGCAAATTCCACAAGAACAGTCTTAGCGAAAGGCTTTTGATGGGAAAGCTGTAATTCTGTGAGATGAACTAACAGAACACAAAGCAGTTTCTCAGAAAGTTTCTTTCCAGTTTTTAACGGAAGATATTTCCTTTTTCACCACAGCCCTCTGTGGGTTCCAAATATCACTTTCCAAATTCCACAAGAACAGTCTTAGCGAAAGGCTTCTTGAGGGGAAAGCTGTAACTCTGTGAGATGAATTAACAGAAAACAAAGCAGTTTGTCAGGAAGCTTCTTTCCAGTTTTTAACGGAAGATATTTCCTTTTTCAGCATCGCCCACTAAGGGCTTCCAAATATCACTTTGCAAATTCCACAAGAACAGTCTTAGCGAAAGGCTTCTTGATGGGAAAGCTGTAATTCTGTGAGATGAATTAACAGAACACAAAGCAGTTTCTCAGAAAGGTTCTTTCCAGTTTTTAACTGAAGATAATTCGTTTTTCACCATAGCACTCTAAGGGCTTCCGAATATCACTTTGCAAATTCCACAAGAACAGCCCTTGTGAAAAGCTTCTTGAGGGGAAGGCTGTAACTCTCTGAGATGAATTAACAGAACACAAAGCAGTTTCTCAGAAAGCTTCTTTGCAGTTTTTAACGGAAGATATTTCCTTTTTCACCATCGCCCTTTAAGGGCTTACAAATATCACTTTGCAAATTCCACAAGAACAGTCTTAGCGAAAGGCTTTTGATGGGAAAGCTGTAATTCTGTGAGATGAATTAACAGAACACAAAGCAGTTTCTCAGAAAGCTTCTTTCCAGTTTTTAACTGAAGATAATTCCTTTTTCACCATAGCACTTTAAGGGCTTCCGAATATCACGTTGCAAATTCCACAAGAACAGCCTTAGCGAAAAGCTTCTTGAAGGGAAAGTTGTAACTCCGTGAGCTGAATTAACAGAGCACAAAGCAGTGTCTCAGAAATCTTCTTTACAGTATTTAACGGAAGGTATTTCCTTTTTCACCATAGCCCTCCATGGGCTTCCAAATATCACTTTCTAAGTTCCTCAAGAACAGCCTTAGCGAAAGGCCTCTTGAAGGGAAAGGTGTAACTGTGAGATGAATTAACAGAGCACAAAGCAGTTTCTCAGAAAGCTTCTTTCCAGTTTTTAACTGAAAATATTTCCTCTTTCACAAGAGCCCTCTATGGGCTTCCCAATATCACTTTGCCAATTCCACAAGAAGAGCCTTAGCGTAAGTCTTCTTGAAAGGAAAGCTGTAACTCTGTGACATGAATTAACAGAACACAAAGCAGTTTCTCAGAATGCTTCTTTTCAGTTTTTAACTTAGGATATTTCCTTTTTCACCGTAGCCGTCTATTGGCTTCCAAATGTCACCTTGCATATTACACAAGAAGAGACTTAGCGAAAGGTTTCTTGAGGGGAATGCTGTAAATCTGTGAGATGAAATAAGAGAACACAAAGCAGTTTCTCAGACAGCTTCTTTACAGTTTTTAACGGAGGATATTTCCTTTTTCACCACAGCCCACTAAGGGCTTCCAAATATCACTTTGCAAATTCCACAAGAACAGCCTTAGCGAAATTCTTATTGAAGGGAAAGCTGTAACTCTATGAGATGAATTAACGGAACACAAAGCAGTTTCTCTGAATGCTTCTTTTCAGTTTTTACCTTAGAATATTTCCTTTTTCACCATAGTCCTGTATGGGCTTCCAAATATAACTTTCCATATTCCGCAAGAACAGTCTTAGCGAAAGGCATCTTGAAGGGAAAGCTGTAACTCTGTGAGATGAATTTACAGAACACAAAGCAGTTTCTCAGAAAGATTCTTTCCAGTTTTTAACGGAAGATATTTCCTTTTTTACCATAGCCCTCCATGGACTTGCAAATATCACTTTCCAAATTCCAAAGAACAGTCTTAGCGAAAGGATTCTTGAGGGGAAAGCTGTAACTCTGTGAGATGAATTAACAGAACACATAGCAGTATCTCAGACAGCTTCTTTCCAGTTTTTAACTGAAGATATTTCCTTTTACACCATAACCCTCTATGGGCTTCCAAATATTATTTGCAAATTCCACAAGAACAGCCTTAGCGAAAGGCTTCTTGAAGGGAAAGCTGTAACTCTGTGAGATGAATTAACAGAACACAAAGCAGTTTCTCAGAAAGCTTCTTTCCAGTTTTTAACTTAAGGTATTTCCTTTTTCACCATAGGCCTCTATGGGCTTCCAAATATCACTTTGCAAATTCCACAAGAACAGTCTTAGCGAAAGGCTTCTTGAGGGGAAAGGTGTAACTCAGTGAGATGAAATAACAGAACACAAAGCAGTTTCTCAAACAGCTTCCTTCCAGTATTTAACTGAAGATATTTCCTTTTTCACCACAGCCTTCTAAGGAGTTCCAAATATCACTTTGCAAATTCCACAAGATTGGACTTAGCGATAGGCTTCTTGAGGGGAAAGCTGTAACTCTGTGAGATGAATTCACAGAACACAAAGCAGTTTCTAAGAGAGCTTCTTTCCAGTTTTTAACGGAAGATATTTCCTTTTTCACCGTAGCCCTGTTTGGGCTTCCAAATATCACCTTGTAAATTCCTCAAGAATAGTCTTAGCGAAAGTGCTCTTGAGGGGAACAGAGTGGCTCTGTGAGATGAATTAACAGAGCACAAAGCACTTTCTCAGAAAACTTCATTCTAGTTTTTAACGGAACATATTTCCTTTTTCACCATAGCTCTCTAGGGGCTTCCAAATATCTCTTTGCAAATTCCGCAAGAACAGTCTTTGCGAAAGGCTTCTTGAGAGGAAAGCAGTAACTCTGTGAGATGAATTAACAGAACACAAAGCAGTTTGTCAAAAAGATTCTTTCCAGTTTTTTACGGAAGATATTTCCTTTTTCACCATAGCCCTCTATTGGCTTCCAAATATCACTTTGCGAATTCCACAAGAACAGCCTTAGCGAAAGGCTTCTTGAAGGGAAAGCTGTAAATCTGTGAGATGAATTCACAGAACACAAAGCAGTTTCTCAGATAGCTTCTTTCCTGTTTTTAACGGAACATATTTCCTTTTTCACCACAGCCCTCTATGGGCTTCCAAATATCACTTTCCAAACTCCACAAGAACTGCATTAGCGTAAGGCTTCTTGAATGGAAAGCTGTATCTCTGTGAGATGATTTAACAGAACACAAAGCAGTTTCTGAGAAAACTTCTTTCCGGTTTTTAACGGATGATATTTCCTTTTTCACCATAGCCCTCTAAGGGTTTCCAAATATCACTTTGCAAACTCCCCAAGATCAGTCTTAGCAAATGGCTTCTTCAGGGGAAAGCTGTAACTCTGTGAGAAGAATTCACAGAACACAAAGCAGTTTCTCAGAAAGCTTCTTTCCAGTTTTCAACGGAAGATATTTCCGTTTTCACCATAGACCTCTAGGGACTTCCAAATATCACTTTGCAAATTCCACAAGAACAGTCTTAGCGAAAGTCTTCTTGAGGGGAAAGCAGTACCTCTGTGAGATGAATTAACAGAACACAAAGCAGTTTCTCAGAAAGATTCTTTCCAGTTTTTAACTGAAGATATTTATTTTTTCACCATAGCCCTTTAAGGGCTTCCAAATATCAGTTACCAAATTCCAAAAGAACAGCCTTAGTGAAAAGCTTCTTTAAGGGAAACCTATAACTTTGTAAGATGAATTAACAGAATACAAAGCAGTTTCTCAGAAAGCTTCTTTCCAGTTTTTCCGGAAGATATTTCCTTTTTCACCAGAGCCCTCTATGGGCTTCCAAATATCACTTTGCAAATTCTACAAGAAGAGCCTTAGATAAAGGCTTCTTGAAGGGAAAGATGTAACTCTGTGAGATGAATAAACAGAACACAAAGCAGTTTCTCCGAATGTTTCTTTTCAGTTTTTAACTGAGGATATTTTCTTTTTCACCGTAGGCCTCTACGGACTTCTAAATATCACTTTGCAAATTCCCAAGAACAGTCTTAGTGAAAGGCTTCTTGATGGGAAAGCTGTAATTCTGTGAGATGAATTAACAGAACACAAAGCAGTTTCTCAGAAAGTTTCTTTCCAGTTTTTAACTGGAGATATTTCCTTTTTCACCATAGCACTTTAAGGGCTTCCGAATATCACTTTGAAAATTCCACAAGAACAGCCTTAGCGAAAAGTTTCTTGAGGGGAAAGCTGTAACTCTGTGAGATGAATTACCAGAACACAAAGCAGTTTCTCAGACAGCTTCTCTCCTGTTTTTAACTGAAGATATTTTCTTTTTTACCATAGCCCTTTATGGGCTTCCAAGTATCATTTTCCAAATTCCACAAAAACAGCCTTGGCGAAACGCTTCTTGAAGGGAAATCTGTAACACTATGAGATGAATTAAGAGAACACAAAGTAGTTTCTCAGAAAGCTTCTTTCCAGTTCTTAACGGAAGATATTTCTTTTTCACCATAGCCCTCTAGGGGCTTCCACATATCACTTTGCAAATTTCACAACAAAAGCCTTAGTGAAAGGCTTCTTGAGGGGAAAGCTGTAACTCTGTGAGATGAATTAACAGAACACAAAGCAGTTTCTCAGAATGCTTCTTTTAAGTTTTTATCTTAGGATATTTCCTTTTTCACCATAGTCCTCTAAGGTCTTCCAAATATCACTTTGCAAATTCCACAAGAACAGCCTTACCACACGACTTCATGAGGGGAAAGCTGTAACTCTGTGAGTAGAATTAAGAGAACACAAAAATGTTTCTCAGTAAGCTTCTTTACAGTTTCTAAAGGAAGATATTTCCTTTTTCACCATAGCCCTCTAGGGGCTTCCAAATAACACTTTCCAAATTCCACAAGAACAACCTTAGCGAAAGGCTTCTTGAATGGAAAGCTGTAACTCTGTGAGATGAATTAAGATAACACAAACAGTTTCTAAGAAAGCTTCTTTCCAGTTTTTTACGAAAGATATTTTCTTTTTCACCATAGCCCTCTATGGGCTTCCAAATATCTCTTTGCAAATTCCACAAATACAGTCTTCGCAAAAGGCTACTTGAGGGGAAAACTGTAACTCTGTGGGTTGAATTAACAGAACACAAAGCAGTTTTTCACAAAGATTCCTTCCAGTTTTTAACGGAAGATAATTCGTTTTTCACCATAGCCCTCTATGGTCTTCGAAATATCACTTTGCAAATTGCACAAGAAAATTCTTAGCGATAGGATTCTTGAGGGGAAAGCAGTAACTCTGTGAGATGAATTAAGAGAACACAAAGCAGTTTCTCAGAATGCTTCTTTCCAGTTTTTAACTGAAGATATTTCTTTTTCGCCATAGCCTTCTGTGGGCTTCAAATATCACTTTGCAAATTCCACAAGAACAGTATTTGCGAAAGGCTTCTTGAAGGGAAAGCTGTAACTCTGTGAGAGGAATTAACAGGACACAAAGCAGTTTCTCAGAAAGCTTCTTTCCAGTTTTTTACGAAAGATATTTCCTTTTTCTCCATAGCCCTCCATGGGCTTCCAAATATCTCTTTGCAAATTCCATAAATACAGTCTTAGCAAAAGGCTTCTTGAGGGGAAAGCTGTAACTCTGTGAGATCAATTAACAGAACACAAAGCAGTTTCTCAGAAAGCTTCTTTCCAGTTTTTAAAGGAAGATATTTCCTTTTTCACCGTAGCCCTCTATGGGCTTCCAAATATCACTTTGCCAATTCCACAAGAACAGCCTTAGCGAAAGGCTTCTTGAAGGGAAAGCTGTAGCTCTGTGACAAGCATTAACAGAGCACAAAGCAGTTTCTCAGAAAGCTTCTTTTCAGTTTTTAACTTAGGATATTTCCTTTTTCACTGAAGCCCTCTATGGGCTTCCAAATATCACTTTGAAAATTCCACAAGAACAGTCTTAGCGAAAGGCTTCTGGACTGGAAAGCTGTAAATCTGTGAGATGAATTAAAAGAACACAAAACAGTTTCTCAGAAAGCTTATTTCCAGTTTTTAACGGAAGATATTTCTTTCTTCACCATAGCCCTCTATGGGCTTCCAAATATCATTTTGCAAATTCCACAAGAACAGTCCTATTAAAACGCTTCTTGAGGGGAAAGCAGTAACTCTGAGAGATGAATTAA
This sequence comes from Chlorocebus sabaeus, assembly GCF_047675955.1. Taxonomy (NCBI): domain Eukaryota; kingdom Metazoa; phylum Chordata; class Mammalia; order Primates; family Cercopithecidae; genus Chlorocebus; species Chlorocebus sabaeus. The sequence goes on along the minus strand of NW_027327475.1, from coordinate 100,753 downwards.
CAGAACACAAACTAGTTTCTCAGAAAGTTTCTTTCCAGATTTTAACGGAAGATATTTCCTTTTTCACCGTAGCCGTCTATGGGCTTCCAAATATCACTTTGCCAATTCCACAAGAACAGTCTTAGCGAAAGGCTTCTTGTGTGGAAAGCTGTAACACTGTGAGATGAATTAACAGAACACAAAGTAGATTCAAAGAAAGCTTCTTTCCAGTTTTTAACGGAAGATATTTACTTTTTCACCGTAGCCCTCTATGGGATTCCTAATATCACTTTGCATATTCCACAAGAATAGTCTCAGCGAAAGGCTTCTTGATGGGAACACAAAAACTCTTTGAGATGAATTAACAGAACATAAAGCAGTTTCTCAGAAACCTTCTTTCCCGTTTTTAACGGAAGATATTTCCATTTTCACCATAGACCTCTATGGGCTTCCAAATATCACATTCCAAACACCACAATAACAGCCTTAGCGAAAGGCTTCTTGAAGGAAAAGCTGTAACTCTGTGTAATGAATTAACAGAACACAAAGCCGTTTCTCAGAAAGCTTCTTTCCAGTTTTTAACGGAAGAGAATTCCTTTTTCACCGTAGCCCTCTCTGGGCTTCCAAATATCACTTTGCAAATCCCACAAGAACAGTCTTAGCGAAAAGATTCTTGAGGGGAAAGCAGTAACTCTGTGAGATGAATTAACAGAACACAAAGCAGTTTCTCAGAAAGATTCTTTCCAGTTTTTAAAGGAAGATATTTCCTTTTTCACCGTAGCCCTCTATGGGCTTCCAAATATCACTTTGCCAATTCCACAAGAACAGCCTTAGCGAAAGGCTTCTTGAAGGGAAACCTGTAACTCAGTGAGATGAATTAACAGAATACAAAGCTGTTTCTCAGAAAGCTTCTTCTAGTATTTCCGGAAGATTTTTCCTTTTCCACCATAGCCCTCTAGGGGCTTCCAAATATCACTTTGCAAATTCCACAAGAACAGTCTTAGCGAAAGGCTCTTCAGGGGACAGCTGTAACTCTGTGAGGTGAATTAACAGAACACAAAGTAGTTTCTTAGACAGCTACTTTCCAGATTTTAACTGAAGATATTTCCTTTTTCACCGTAGCCCTCTATGGGCTTCCAAATATCACTTTAGAAATTCCACAAGAACAGCCCTAGCAAAAGGCTTTTTGAAGGAAAAGCTGTAACTCTGTGAAGTGAATTAACAGAACACAAAGCAGTTTCACAGAAAGCTTCTTTCCAGTTTTTAACAAAAGTTATTTCCTTTTTCACCATAGCCCTCTATGTGCTTCCAAATATCACTTTGCAAATTCCAAAAGGACAGTCTTAGTGGAAGGTTTCTTGACGGGAAAGCTGTAACTCTGTTAGATGAATTAACAGAACACAAAGCATTTTCTTAGAAAGCTACTTTCCATTTTTTAACTGAACATATTTCCTTTTCACCATAGCCCACTACGGGCTTCCATATATCACTTTGTCAATTTTACAAGAACAGCCTTAGCGGAAGGCTTCTTTAAGGGAAAGCTGTAACTCTGGGAGATGAATTAACAGAACACAAAGCAGTTTCTCAGAAGGCTTCTTTCCAGTTTTTTACGGAAGATATTTCCTTTTTCACCATAGTAATCTATGGGCTTCCAAATATCACTTTGCTAATTTCATAGGAACAGCCTTAGCGAAAGGCTTCTTGAAGGGAAAGTTGTAACTCCGTGAGATGAATTAACAGAGCAGAAAGCAGTGTCTCAGAAATCTTCTTTACAGTATTTAACGGAAGGTATTTCCTTTTTCACCATAGCCCTCCATGGGCTTCCAAATATCACTTTCTAAATTCCTCAAGAACAGCCTTAGCGAAAGGCCTCTTGAAGGGAAAGGTGTAACTCTGTGAGATGAATTAACAGAGCACAAAGCAGTTTCTCAGAAAGCTTCTTTCCAGTTTTTAACTGAAAATATTTCCTCTTTCACAAGAGCCCTCTATGGGCTTCCAAATATCACTTTGCCAATTCCACAAGAAGAGCCTTAGCGTAAGTCTTCTTGAAGGGAAAGCTGTAACACTGTGACATGAATTAACAGAACACAAAGCAGTTTCTCAGAATGCTTCTTTTCAGTTTTTAACTTAGGATATTTCCTTTTTCACCGTAGCCCTCTATTGGCTTCCAAATGTCACTTTGCATAATCCACAACAACAGTCTTAGCGAAAGGTTTCTTGAGGGGAATGCTGTAAATCTGTGAGATGAAATAAGAGAACACAAAGCAGTTTCTCAGACAGCTTCTTTCCAGTTTTTAACGGAGGATATTTCCTTTTTCACCACAGCCCACTAAGGGCTTCCAAATATCACTTTGCAAATTCCACAAGAACAGCCTTAGCGAAATTCTTATTGAAGGGAAAGCTGTAATTCTGTGAGATGAATTAACGGAACACAAAGCAGTTTCTCCGAATGCTTCTTTTCAGTTTTTACCTTAGGATATTTCCTTTTTCACCATAATCCTGTATGGGCTTCCAAATATAACTTTCCAAACTCCGCAAGAACAGCCTTAGCGAAAGGCTTCTTGAATGGAAAGCTGTAACTCTGTGAGATGAATTAACAGAACACAAAGCAGTTTCTCAGAAAGCTTCTTTCCAGTTTTTAACTTAAGGTATTTCCTTTTTCACCGTAGGCCTCTATGGGCTTCCAAATATCACTTTGCAAATTCCACAGGAACAGTCTTAGCCAAAGGCTTCTTGAGGGGAAAGGTGTAACTCAGTGAGATGAAATAACAGAACACAAAGCAGTTTCTCAAACAGCTTCCTTCCAGTATTTAACTGAAGATATTTCCTCTTTCACCACAGCCCTCTAAGGGCTTCCAAATATCACTTTGCAAATTCCACAAGATTGGCCTTAGCGATAGGCTTCTTGAGGGGAAAGCTGTAACTCTGTGAGATGCATTCACAGAACACAAAGCAGTTTCTAAGAGAGCTTCTTTCCAGTTTTCAACGGAAGATATTTCCTTTTTCACCGTAGCCCTGTTTGGGCTTCCAAATATCACCTTGTAAATTCCTCAAGAATAGTCTTAGCGACAGTGCTCTTGAGGGGAACAGAGTGGCTCTGTGAGATGAATTAACAGAGCACAAAGCACTTTCTCAGAAAACTTCATTCTAGTTTTTAACGGAACATATTTCCTTTTTCACCATAGCTCTCTAGGGGCTTCCAAATATCTCTTTGCAAATTCCGCAAGAACAGTCTTTGCGAAAGGCTTCTTGAGAGGAAAGCAGTAACTCTGTGAGATGAATTAACAGAACACAAAGCAGTTTGTCAAAAAGGTTCTTTCCAGTTTTTTACGGAAGATATTTCCTTTTTCACCATAGCCCTCTATTGGCTTCCAAATATCACTTTGCGAATTCGACAAGAACAGCCTTAGCGAAAGGCTTCTTGAAGGGAAAGCTGTAAATCTGTGAGATGAATTCACAGAACACAAAGCAGTTTCTCAGATAGCTTCTTTCCTGTTTTTAACGGAACATATTTCCTTTTTCACCACAGCCCTCTATGGGCTTCCAAATATCACTTTCCAAACTCCACAAGAACAGCGTTAACGTAAGGCTTCTTGAATGGAAAGCTGTATCTCTGTGAGATGATTTAACAGAACACAAAGCAGTTTCTGAGAAAACTTCTTTCCGGTTTTTAACGGAAGATATTTCCTTTTTCACCATAGCCCTCTAAGGGTTTCCAAATATCACTTTGCAAACTCCCCAAAATCAGTCTTAGCAAAAGGCTTCTTCAGGGGAAAGCTGTAACTCTGTAAGAAGAATTCACAGAACACAAAGCAGTTTCTCAGAAAGCTTCTTTCCAGTTTTTCACGGAAGATATTTCCGTTTTCACCATAGCCCTCTAGGGACTTCCAAATATCACTTTGCAAATTCCACAAGAACAATCTTAGCGAAAGGCTTCTTGAGGGGAAAGCAGTAACTCTGTGAGATGAATTAACAGAACACAAAGCAGTTTCTCAGAAAGACTCTTTCCAGTTTTTAATTGAAGATATTTATTTTTTCACCATAGCCCTTTAAGGGCTTCCAAATATCAGTTACCAAATTCCAAAAGAACAGCCTTAGTGAAAGGCTTTTGAAGGGAAACCTATAACTTTGTGAGATGAATTAACAGAATACAAAGCAGTCTCTCAGAAAGCTTCTTTCCAGTTTTTCCGGAAGATATTTCCTTTTTCACCAGAGTCCTCTATGGGCTTCCAAATATCACTTTGCAAATTCCACAAGAAGAGCCTTAGATAAAGGCTTCCTGAAGGGAAAGCTGTAACTCTGTGAGATGAATAAACAGAACACAAAGCAGTTTCTCCGAATGTTTCTTTTCAGTTTTTAACTTAGGATATATCCTTTTTCACCGTAGCCCTCTATGGACTTCTAAATATCACTTTGCAAATTCCATAAAAACAGTCTTAGCGAAAGGCTTCTTGAGGGCAAAGCTGTAACTCAGGGAGATACATTAACAGAACACAAAGCTGTTTCTCAGAAAGCTTCTTTCCAGTTTTTAACGGAAGATATTTCGTTTTTCCAGGTAGCCCTCTATGGGCTTCCAAATAGCACTTTACAAATTCCACAAGAACAGCCTTAGCGAAAGGCTTTTTGAAGGGAAAGCTGTAACGCTGTGAGATGAATTAACAGAACTCAAAGCAGTTTCTCAGAAAGCTTCTTTCCAGTTTTTAACGGAAGCTATTTCCTATTTCATCATAGCCCTCCATGGGCTTCCAAACATCACTTTGCAAATTACAAAAGAACAGTCTTAGCGAAAGGTTTCTTGAGGGGAAAGGTGTAACTCTGTGAGATGAATTAGCAGACCACAAAGCTGTTTCTCAGACAGCCTCTTTCTAGTTTTTAACAGAAGATATTTCCTTTTTCACCATAGCCCTCTATGGCCTTCCAAATATCATTTTGCAAATTCCACAAGAACAGCCTTAGCGAAAGGCTTCTTGAGGGGAAAGCTGTAACTCCGTGAGATGAATTAACAGAACACAAAGCAGTGTCTCAGAAAGCTTCTTTCCAGTTTTTAAATGAAGATATTTCCTTTTTCACCATAGCCCTCTATGGGATTCCAAATATCTCTTTGAAAATTCCACGAGAACAGTCTTCCCGAAAGGATTCCTGAGGGGAAACTGTAACTCTGTGAGATGAATTAACAGAACACAAACAGTTTCTCAGACAGCTTCTTTCCAGTTTTTAACTGAAGATATTTCTTTTATCACCATAGCCCTCTGTGGGCTTCCAAATATCACTTTTTAAATTCCACAAGAACAGCCTTAGCGAAAGTCTTCTTGAAGGGAAAGCTGTAACACTGTGAGTTGAATTAAGAGAACACAAAACAGTTTCTCAGAAAGTTTCTTTCCAGTTTTTAAAGGAAGATATTTCCTTTTTCACCATAGCCCTCTGTGGGCTTCAAAATATCACTTTCTAAATTCCACAAGAACAGCCTTAGCGAAAGGCTGCTTGAAGGAAAAGCTTTAACTCTGTGAGATGAATTAACAGAACACAAAGTTGTTTCTCAGAAACCTTCTTTCCAGTTTTTAATGGATGATATTTCCTTTTTCAGCATAGCCCTCTATGGGTTTCCAAATATCACTTTGAAAATTCCAGAAGAACAGTCTTAGCGAAAGGCTTCTTGAGGGGAAAGCTGTAACTCTGTGAGATGAATTAACAGAACACAAATCACTTTCTCAGAAAGCTTCTTTCCAGTTTTTAACGGAAGATATTGCCTTTTTCACCCTAGCCCTCTAAAGGCTTCCAAATATCACTTTCCAATTCCACAAGAACAGTCTTAGCGAAAGAGTTCTTGAAGGGAAAGCTGTAACTCTGTGACATGAATTAACAGAACACAAAGCAGTTTCTCAGAATGCTTCTTTTCAGTTGTTAACTTAGGATATTTTCTTTTTAACCGTAGCCCTCTATGGGCTTCCAAATATCTCTTTTCAAGTTCCAAAAGAACAGTCTTATCGAAAGGCTTCTTGAAGGGAAAGCTGTAACTCTGTGAGATGAATTAACAGAGCACAAAGCTGTTTCTGAGAATGCTTCTTTTCAGTTTTTATCTTAGGATATTTCCTTTTTCACCACAGCTCTCTATAGGCTTCCAAATATCACCTTGCAAATTCCAAAAGAACAGTCTTAGCGAAAGGCTTCTTGAAGGGAAAGCTGTAACTCTGTGAGATGAATTAACAGAGCACAAAGCTGTTTCTGAGAATGTTTCTTTTCAGTTTTTATCTTAGGATATTTCCTTTTTCACCACAGCTCTCTATAGGCTTCCAAATATCACCTTGCAAATTCCAAAAGAACAGTCTTAGCAAAAGTCTTCATGAGGGGAAACCTGTAACTCCGTGAGAAGAATTAACAGAACACAAAGCACTTTGTCAGAAAGCTTCTTTCCAGTTTTTAATGGAAGATATTTCGTTTTTCACCATAGCCCTCTAGTGGCTTCCAAATATCACTGCGCAAATTCCACAAGAACAGTCTTAGCGAAAGGATTCTTGAGGGGAACGCAGTAACTCTGTGAGATGAATGAAGAGAACACAAAGCAGTTTCTCAGAAAGCTTCTTTCCAGTATTTTACGGAAGATATTTCCTTTTTCACAATAGCCCTCAATGGGCTTCCAAATATCACTTTGCAAATTCCACAAAAACCGTCTTAGCGAAAGGCTTCTGGAGTGGAAAGCTGTAACTCCTTGAAATGAATTAACAGAACACAAAGAAGTTTCTCAGAAAGTTTCTTTCCAGTTTTTTACGGAAGATATTTCCTTTTTCACCGTAGCCCTCTTCGGGATTCCAAATATCACTTAGCAAATTCCACAAGAACAGTCTTAGCGAAAGGCTTCTTGAAGGGAAAGGTGTAACTCTGTGAGATGAATTAACAGAACACCAAGCAGTTTCTCAGAAAACTTTTTATCGATTTTTAACGGAAGATATTTCTATTTCAACCTAGCTCTCTAGGGGCTTCCTAATATCACTTTGCAAATTCCACAAGAACAGTCTTTGCGAAGGGCTTCTTGGGGGGAAGGCAGTAACTCTGTGAGATGAATTAACAGAACACAAAGCAGTTTCTCAAAAAGCTTCTTTCCAGTATTTAACTGAAGTTATTTCCTTTTTGACCACAGCCCTCTATGGGCTTCCAATATCACTTTCCAAACACCACAAGAACAGCCATAGCGAAAGGTTTCTTGAAGGGAAAGCTGTAACTCTGAGAGATGAATTAACAGAACACAAAGCAGTCTCTCAGAAATCTTCTTTCCAGTTTTTAACTGAAGATATTTCCTTTTTCATCATGGCCGTTTATGGGCTTCCAAATATCACTTTGCAAATTCCACAAGAAGAGAGTTAGCAAAAGGTTTCTTGAAGGGAAAGCTGTAACTCCGTGACATGAATTAACAGAACACAATGCAGTTTCCCAGAAAGCTTCTTTTCAGTTTTTATCTTAGGATATTTCCTTTTTCACCATAGCCCTCTATGAGTTTCCATATATCACGTTGTAAATTCCACACACCAGTCTTAGCGAAAGGCTTCTTGAGGAAAAGCTGTAACTCTCTGATATGAATTTAAAAAAACACATAGCAGTTTTTTAGAAATATTCTTTCCAGTTTTTAACGGAAGATATATCCTTTTCCACCATAGCCCTTTATGGGCTTCCAAATATCATTTTGCAAATTCCACAAGAACAGTCTTCGAGAAAAGTTTCTTAAGGGAAAAGCTGTAACTCTGTGAGATGAATTAACAGAACACAAAGCAGTTTCTCAGTAAGAGTCCTTTGGGTTTTTATTTTGAGATATTTACTTTTTCACCATTGCTCTGTATGGGCTTCCAAATATCACTTTGCAAAATTCCAAAAGAACAGACTTAGGGAAAGGCTTCTTGAGGGGAAAGCAGCAACTCTGTGAGATGAATTAACGGAACACAAAGCAGTCTCTCAGAAATCTTCTTTCCAGTTTTTAACGGAAGATATTTCCTTTTTCACTTTAGCCCTCTGTGGGCTTCCAAATATCACTTTGCAAATTCCCCAAGAAAAGTCTTAGCGAAAGGATTCTTGACGAGAAAGCTCTAACTCTGTGCGACGAATTAACAGAACACAAAACTGTTTCTCAGAAAGCTTCTTTCCAGTTTTTAAAGGAAAATATTTCATTTTTCACCGTAGCCCTCTATGGGCTTCCAAATATCACGTTGCAAATTCCACAAGAACAACCTCAGGGAAAGGCTTCTTGAGGGGAAAGCTCTAACTCTGTGAGATGAATTAACAGAACACAAAGCAGTTTCTCAGGAAGCTTCTTTTCAGTATTTAACGGAGGATATTTCCTTTTTCACTTTAGCCCTCTATGGGCTTCCAAATATCAGTTTGCAAATTTCACAAAAACTGTCTTAGCGAACGTCTTCTTGAAGGGAAAGCTGTAACTCTGTGAGATGAACTAACAGAACACAAAAGAGTTTCCCAGAAAGCTTCTTTTCTGTTTTCATCGTAGGATATTTCCATTTTCACCTTAGCCCTCGATGGGCTTCCAAATATCACTTTGCAAATTCCACAAGAACAGTCTTAGCGAAAGGCTTCTTGGAGGGAAAGCTGTAACTCTGTGAGATGAATTAACAGAAGACAAAGCAGTTTCTCAGAAAATTTCTTTTCGGTTTTCATCTTAGGATATTTCCATTTGCACCACAGCTCTCTATGGGCTTCCAAATATCACTTTGCCAATTCCAAAAGAAGAGTCTTTGCGAAAGGCTTCTTAAACGGAAAGCTGTAGGCCTCTGAGCTGAATTAACAGAACCGAAAGCAGTTCCTCAGAAAGCTTTTTTTCAGTTTTTATCTTAGGATATTTCCTTTTTCACCATAGCCCCCTAAGGGCTTCCAATTATCACTTTGCAAATTCCACGAGAACAGTCTTAGCGAAAGGCTTCTTGAGGAGAAAGCTGTAACTCTGTGAGACGAATTAACGGAACCCAAAGGGGCTTCTGAGAAAGATTCTTTCCAGTTTTTAACGGAAGATATTTCCTTTTTCAACATAGCCCTCTATGGCATTCCAAGTATCACTATGCAAATTCCACAAGAACAGTCTTAGGGTTAGGCTTCTTGAGGGGAATGCTGTCACTCTGTGAGATGAATTAACAGAACACAAAGCAGTTTCTCAGAAATCTTCTTTCCAGTTTTTAACGGAAGATAATTCCTTTTTCACCATAGCCCTCTATGGGCTTCCAAATATCACCTTGCAAATTCCACAGGAACAGTCTTAGTGAACGGCTTCTTGAAAAAAGAGCTATAACTCTGTTAGATAAATTAAGAGAACACAATGCAGTTTCTCAGACAGCTTCCTTTCGGTTTTTATCTTAGCATATTTTCTTTTTCGCCATAACCCTGTATGGTCTTCCAATATCACTTTGCAAATTCCACAAGAACAGTCTCAGTGAACGGTTTCTTCAGAGGAAAGCTGTACCTCTGTGAGATGAATTAACAGAACACAAAGTAGTTTCTCAGAAACCTTCTTTTCAGTTTTTAACAGAAGATATTTCCTTTTTCACCATAGCCCTCTATGGTCTTCGAAATATCACTTTGCAAATTCCACAAGAACCGTCTTAGCGAAAGGCTTCTTGAGGGGAAAGCTGTAGCTGTATGAGATGAATTAACAGAACACAAAGCAGTTTCTCAGAAAGTTTCTTTTCAGTTTCTGTCTTAGGATATTTCCTTTTTCACCATAGCCCTCTTTGGGCTTCCAAATATCACTTTGCAAATTCCAGAAGAACAGTCTTAGCGAAAAGCTTCTTGAGGAGAAAACTGTAACTCTGTGAGATGAATTAACAGAACACAATGCAGTTTCTTAGAAGGCTTCTTTTCAGTTTTTATCTTAGGATATTTCATTTTGCACCATAGCCCTCTATCGGCTTCCAAAATATCGCTTGGCAAATTCCACAAGAACTGTCTTAGCGAAAGGCTTCTTGAGGGCAAAGCTGTAACTCTGTGAGATGAATTAACGGAAGACAGAGCTGTTTCTCAGAAAGCTTTATTCCAATTTTTAACTGAAGATGTTTCATTTTTCACCATAACCCACTATGGGCTTCCAAATATCACTTTGCAAATTCCACAAGAACAGTCTTAGCGAAAGACTTCTTGAGGGGAAAGCTGTAGCTCTGTGACATGAATTAACAGAACACAAAGCAGTTTCTCAGAAAGATTCTTTCCAGTTTTTAACGGAAAATATTTACTTTTTCACCATAGCCCTCTATGGACTTCTAAATATCACTTTGCAAATTCCACAAGAACAGTCTTAGCGAAAGGCTTCTGGAGGAGAAAGCTGTAATTCTGTGAGATGAATTAACAGAACACAAAGCAGTTTCACAGAAAGCTTCTTTCCAGTTTTTAACGGAAGATATTTCCTTTTTCGCCATAGCCCTCTATGGGCTTCCAAATATGGCTTTGAAAATTCCACAGGAACCGTCTTACTGATAGGCTTCTTGAGGGGAACCGTATAACTCTGTGAGACTAATTAAGAGAACACAATGCAGTTTCTGAGAAAGCTTCTTTTCGGTTTTTATCTTAGGATATTTCCTTTTTCCCCATAACCATCTATGGTCTTCCAATATCACTTTGCAAATTCCCCAAGAACAGTCTCAGTGAATGGTTTCTTGAGGGGAAAGCTGTATCTATGTGAGATGAATTAACAGAACACAAAGCAGTCTCTCAGAAATCTTCTTTCCAGATTTTAACGGAAGATACTTCCTTTTTTACCATAGCCTCCTCTGGGCTTCCAAATATCACTTTTCAAAATCCACAAGATCAGCCTTAGCTAAAGGTTTCTTGAGGAGAAATTTGTAACACTGTGAGATGAATTAACAGAACACAAAGAAGTTTCTCAGAAAGCTTCTTTTCGGTTTTTATCTTAGGATATTTCCATTTTTATCATAGCCCTTTATGGTCTTCGAAATATGACTTAGAAATTCCACAAGAACCGTCTTAGCGAAAGGCTTCTTGAGCGGAAAGCTGTAACTCTGTGTGATGAATTAACAGAATACAAAGCAGTTTCTCAGAAAGTTTGTTTTCAGTTTCTATCTTAGGATATTTCCGTTTTCACCATAGACCTCTTTGGACTTCCAAATATCACTTTGCAAATTCCACAAGAACAGTCTTAGGGAAAGGCTTCTTTAGTGGAAATCTGTAACTCTGTGAGATAAATTGACAGAACACAAAGCAGTTTCTCAGAAAGCTTCTTTCCAGTTTTTAACGGAAGATATTTCCTCTATCTCCATAGCTTTCTATGGGCTTCCAAATATCACTTTCCAAATTCTACAAGAAAAGCCTTAGCGAAAGGATTCTTGAAGATAAAGGTGTAACTCTGTGAGATGAATTAACAGAACACAAAGCAGTTTCTCAGAAAGCTTCTTGCCAGTTTTTAACGGAAGATATTTCCTTTTTCACCATTGCCCTCCATGGGCTTCCAAATATCACTCTGCAAATTCCAAAAGAGCAGTCTTAGCGAAAGGCTTCTTGAGGGGAAAGCTGTAATTGTGTGGGATGAATTAAGAGAATACAAAGCAGTCTCTCAGAAAGCTTCTTTCCAGTTTTTAACTGAAGATATTTCCTTTTTCACCATAGCCCTCTATAGGCTTCCAAATATCACTTTGCAAATTCCACAAGAACAGTCTTAGGGAAAGCCTTCTTTAGTGGAAATCTGTAACTCTGTGAGATAAATTGACAGAACACAAAGCAGTTTCTCAGAAAGCTTCTTTTCAGTTTTTATCTCAGGATATCTCCTTTTTCACCATAGCCCTCTGTGGGCTTACACATATCACTTTGCAAATTCCACAAGAACAGTCTTAGGGAAAGGCTTCATGAGGGGAACTCTGTAAGTCTCTGAGATGAATTAACAGAACACAAAGTAGTTTCTCAGAAATCTCCTTTCCAGATTTTAATGGAAGATACTTCTTTTTTCACCATAGCCCCCTATGGGCTTCCAAATATCACTTTTCAAATTCCACAAGATCAGCCTTAGGTAAAGGTTTCTTGAGGAGAAATTTGTAACACTGTGTGATGAATTAACAGAACACAAAACAGTTTCTGAGAAAGCTTCTTTTCGGTTTTTATCTTAGGATATTTCCATTTTCACCATAGCCCCTATGAGCTTCCAAACATCACTTTGCAATTTTCACAAGATCAGTCTTAGAGAAAGACTTCTTGAGGGGAAATCTGTACCTCTCTGAGATGAATTAACAGAACACAAATCAGTTTCTCAGAAAGCTTCTTTTCAGTTTTTATCTTAGGATATTTCCTTTTTCACCATAGCCTTCTAAGGTCTTCCAAATATCCCTTTGCAAATTCCACAGGAACACTCTTAGCGAAAGGCTTCTTGAGGGGAAAGCTGTAACTCTGTGAGATGAATTAACAGAACACAAAGCAGTTTCTCAGAAAGCTTCTTTCCAGTTTTTAACTGAAGATATTTCCTTTTTCACCGTAGCCCTCCATGGGTTTCCAAATGTCACTTTTCAAATTCCACAAGAACCGCCATCGCGAAAGTCTTCTTGAGGGGAAAGCTGTAACTCTGTGAGATAAATTGAGAGAACACAAAGCAGTTTCTCAGAAATCTTCTTTTCAGTTTTTATCTTAGGATATTTTCTTTTTCACCATAGCCCTCTGTGGGCTTCCAAATATCACTTTGCAAATTTCACAAGAACAGTCTTAGGGAAAGGCTTCATGAGTGGAAAGCTGTAAGTCTCTGAGATGAATTAACAGAACACAAAGTAGTTTCTCAGAAATCTTCTTTCCAGATTTTAACGGAAGATACTTCCTTTTTCACCATAGCCCCCTATGGGCTTCCAAATATCACTTTTCAAATTCCACAACATCAGCCTTAGCTAAAGTTTTCTTGAGGAGAAATTTGTAACACTGTGAGATGAATTAACAGAACACAAAGCAGTTTCTCAGAAAGCTTCTTTCCACTTTTTAACGGAAGATATTTCCTTTTTCACCATAGCCCGCTATGGGCTTCCTAATATCACTTTGAAAATTCCACAAGAACAGTCTCAGCGAAAGGCTTCTTGAGGGGAAAGCTGTAACTCTGTGAGATGAATTAACAGACCACAAAGCAGTTTCTCAGAAAGCTTCTTTCCAGTTTTTAACAAAAGATATTTCCTTTTTCACCATAGCCCTCTATGGGCTTCCAAATATCACTTTGCAAATTCCAGAAGAACAGTCTTAGGCAAAAGCTTCTTGAGGAGAAATCTGTATCTGTGTGAGATGAATTAACAGAACACAATGCAGTTTCTTAGAAGGCTTCTTTTCAGTTTTTATATTAAGATATTTCCTTTTACACCATAGCCCTCTATGGGCTTCCAAATATCACTTTGCAAATTTTACAAGAACAGCTTTAGCGAAAGGCTTCCTGAGGGGAAAGCTGTAACTCTGTGAGATGAATTAACAGAACACAAAGCAGTTTCTCAGAAAGCTTCTTTCCAGTTTTTAACAAAAGGTATTTCTTTTTTCACCATATCCTTTTATGGCTTTCCAAATATCACTTTGAAATTCCACAAGAACAGTCTTATTGAAAGGCTTCTTGAGGGGAAAGCTGTAACTCTGTGAGATGAACTATCAGAACACAAAGCAGTTTCTCAGAAATCTTCTTTTTGGTTTTTATCTTAGTATATTTCCTTTTTCACCATAGCCCTCTATGGGCTTCCAAATATCACTTTGCAAATTCCACAAGAACAGTCTTAGTGAAAGGCTTCTTGAGGGGAAATCTGCAACTCTCTGAGATGAATTAACAGAACACAAAGCAGTTTCTCAGAAATCTTTTTTTCACTTTTTTTTTTAATATTACATGCTTAATTTCTTTTTTATTTATATAATTTTGTGTAACAATCACTCATGAAATATCTGAATTCTTATTACTTTGTACATAAAGAATATTCAAGAAATATTGTTGCAGTAGAAAGCTAGTCAAGTATGAGCAGGGCAGGAGAGGGCTCCCCTCTTCCACACACCAAATGTGTTGGGAGACCCTCTGGTGATGGTCAAGGGGTTGTTAACTGTTTCTCTAAAGTAGTAATTGGTCATACCTGGTGTCAAGGAAAGGCAGGCTTGTACTAGAAAACACCTGAAACTGATCAGCAACTTCCCAATGAGATCTCAGGAGTGAGGAAAAGTAAGGCAAGATCCCGGAAATATGCCAATGTATAAAACCCCAAGTCAAGAAGTCAAGCTGTGCACTTGGCTTCTCAAGTCTCCCACTTGGCCCTCTTCCAGGTTGTACTTCCCTTCTTCTCCTTTCTGTTTTAAAGCCTTTTAATAATCCTTCACTCCTGCTCTGAGAATTACCTCTGTCTCACTTTCTGCCTTATGCCCCTTAGTGGAATTCCTTCTGAGGAAGCAAGAATGGAGGGTGCTGCAAACCTATACAGATTTGCCGCCAATGTCTCCAGAACTCGGATGTCTTCCACAGGTAATAACATTGCTTTCAATATTTTTCATAATTATATCATGCTAAAAAACTAAGTATAACAGTGTCAAATACAAATACAATTAAAGCTTTTTGAATTCTATTTTACTTTACAAGTTTTTTTTAAATCAAGTATGATTTTTCCTGGTGCAATTAAATTATAATTCTTTTCATATTTATATTTAATCATTTTATATAGAATTATTTTATATTTCTAGTACTTATTATTCTAGTATATCTCTTTTAGGCTTACTTTATGTCTCACTTTTATAAAAATAAGTAAAATATATATTTGATACATTACAATAACTTAGCAAAATGCTCAGGTATAATGCTATTTAAAAATTAATATGCCATATTTATATAATAATGCTATAATTTTCTCATAAAATAATAAATCTTTTTAATGTTTGAAATTATAGGATGATAAGTGGTCTTTAATTTTTTCCCCTTGTTTGAATTTTCAGTAGTGAATATGTTCTTCCAAAAATATTTTTATGATAAATTCCAAATGCATACAATAGTGGATTACCTCTAGGTACTCATCATTCATTTCACCAACATCAAGACTTGTCCAATTCCTTTTATCTTCACTCACTTCTCCCCATTTCCCCCAACCGCATTCCTGCCACAACTGCTGACTCAAACCGTTCAAAGGATCGTTTGGTCAATCCTTTTGTAACAATTTAGTTATGTGCTTTTCCTAAAAAATAAGTGGAAGATTATTTTTTATTTTTATTGTTTATTTTTTAAAATTATTTATTTCAATTTTGTGGGTATATAGTAGATGTGTGTATTTATGGGGTGCATGAGATGTTCTGATTCAGGCATGCAATGAATAATAATCACACCATGTAAAATGGGGTATCCATTCTCTCAAGCATTTATCCTTTGTGTTACAAGCAATCCAATTAGACTCTTTTAGTTATTTTCAAATGCACAGTTAAATTATTCCTGACTATAGTCGCCTTGTTGTGCTATTAAATACTAGATCTTATTTATTCTTTCTGTTTTTTTGTACCCATTAACCATCTCCAGCTTTGCCTCAAACCCCCACTACCCTTCCCAGCCTCTGGTAACCATGCTTCTACTCTCTATCTCCATGAGTTCAATTGTTTTGATTTTTAGATCTCACAAATAAGTGAGAACATGAAATTAGAATTATTATTAAACAGATCTCAAAATGTGACTTAGTTGCGTATCTTCTCCTCCTCCCCCTGTATCAACCTGTTTCAGCCTGGAAGCCTCTAGTGGGAAGGAGGGATGTGCTTGGTTGCTTCTTTTTTTTTTTTTTTTTTTTTTTTTTTGGGTGTTTTTCAAGAAATTGTTCAGTTTATTAATATTATCATTTATTTATTTAATTTTTTTTTAGATAAGGTCTCACTCTTGTCGCCCAGGTTGGAGTGCAGTGATATGATTACAGTTCACTGCAGCCTCGACCTTCCCGGGCCCAGGTGATCCTGCCACCTCAGCCTCCTGGGCAGCTGGGACCACAGGTGCACACCACCGCGCTGGACTAATTTTTGTATTTTTTGTAGAGACAGGGTTTTAAGCTCTAGGGTACATGTGCATAACGTGCAGGTTTGTTACATATGTATACTTGTGCCCTGTTGCTGTGCTGCACCCATCAACTCGTCAGCACCCATCAACTCGTCATCTACATCAGGTATAACTCCCAATGCAATCCCTCTCCCCTCCCCCCTCCCCATGATAGGCCCCGGTGTGTGATGTTCCCCTTTCCGAGTCCAAGTGATCTCATTGTTCAGTTCCCGCCTATAAGTGAGAACATGCGGTGTTTGGTTTTCTGTTCTTGTGATAGTTTGCTAAGAATGATGGTTTCCAGCTGCATCCATGTCCCTACAAAGGACACAAACTCATCCTTTTTTATGGCTGCATAGTATTCCATGGTGTATATGTGCCACATTTTCTTAATCCAGTCTGTCACTGATGGACATTTGGGTTGATTCCAAGTCTTTGCTATTGTGAATAATGCCGCAATAAACATATGTGTGCATGTGTCTTTATAGCAGCATGATTTATAATCCTTTGGGTATATACCCAGTAATGGGATGGCTGGGTCATATGGTACGTCTAGTTCTACATCCTTGAGGAATCGCCATACTGTTTTCCATAATGATTGAACTAGTTTACAATCCCACCAACAGTGTAAAAGTGTTCCTATTCCTCCACATCCTCTCCAGCACCTGTTGTTTCCTGACTTTTGAATGATCGCCATTCTAACTGGTGTGAGATGGTATCTCAGTGTGGTTTTGATTTGCATTTCTCTGACGGCCAGTGATGATGAGCATTTTTTCATGTGTCTGTTGGCTGTATGAATGTCTTCTTTTGAGAAATGTCTGTTCATATCCTTTGCCCACTTTTTGATGGGGTTGTTTTTTTCTTGTAAATTTGTTTGAGGTCTTTGTAGGTTCTGGATATTAGCCTTTGTCAGATGAGTAGATTGCAAAAATTTTCTCCCATTCTGTAGGTTGCCTGTTCACTCTGATGGTAGTTTCTTTTGCTGTGCAGAAGCTCTTTAGTTTAATGAGATCCCATTTGTCAATTTTGGCTTTTGCTGCCGTTGCTTTTGGTGTTATAGACATGAAGTCTTTGCCCATGCCTATGTCCTGAATGGTACTACCTAGGTTTTCCTCTAGGGTTTTTATGGTATTAGGTCTAACCTTTAAGTATCTAATCCATCTTGAATTAATTTTCGTATAAGGAGTAAGGAAAGGATCCAATTTCAGTTTTCTGCTTATGGCTAGCCAATTTTCCCAGCACCATTTATTAAATAGGGAATCCTTTCCCCATTTCTTGTTTCTCTCAGGTTTGTCAAAGATCAGATGGCTGTAGATGTGTGGTATTATTTCTGAGGACTCTGTTCTGTTCCATTGGTCTATATCTCTGTTTTGGTACCAGTACCATGCTGTTTTGGTGACTGTAGCCTTGTAGTATAGTTTGAAGTCAGGTAGCGTGATGCCTCCAGCTTTGTTCTTTTGACATAGGATTGTCTTGGAAATGTGGGCTCTTTTTTGGTTCCATATGAACTTTAAAGCAGTTTTTTCCAATTCTGTGAAGAAACTCATTGGTAGCTTGATGGGGATGGCATTGAATCTATAAATAACCTTGGGCAGTATGGCCATTTTCACAATATTGATTCTTCCTATCCATGAGCATGGTATGTTCTTCCATTTGTTTGTGTCCTCTTTTATTTCATTGAGCAGTGGTTTGTAGTTCTCCTTGAAGAGGTCCTTTACATCCCTTGTAAGTTGGATTCCTAGGTGTTTTATTCTCTTTGAAGCAATTGTGAATGGAAGTTCATTCATGATTTGGCTCTCTGTTTGTCTGTTACTGGTGTATACGAATGCTTGGGATTTTTGCACATTAATTTTGTATCCTGAGACTTTGCTGAAGTTGCTTATCAGCTTAAGGAGATTTCGTGCTGAGACAATGGGATTTTCTAAATATACAATCATGTCATCTGCAAAGAGGGACAATTTGACTTCTTCTTTTCCTAAATGAATCCCCTTGATTTCTTTCTCTTGCCTGATTGCCCTAGCCAGGACTTCCAACACTATGTTGAATAGTAGTGGTGAGAGAGGGCATCCCTGTCTTGTGCCAGTTTTCAAAGGGAATTTTTCCACGTTTTGCCCATTCAGTATGATATTGGCTATGGGTTTGTCATAAATAGCTCTTATGATTTTGAGGTACGTTCCATCAATACCGAATTTATTGAGCGTTTTTAGCATGAAGGGCTGTTGAATTTTGTCAAAAGCCTTTTCTGCATCGGTTGAGATAATGATGTGGTTCTTGTCTTTGGTTCTGTTTATATGCTGGATTATGTTTATTGATTTGCGAATGTTGAACAAGCCTTGCATCCCAGGGATGACGCCCACTTGATCATGGCGGATTAGCTTTTTGATGTGCTGTTGAATACGTTTTGCCAGTATTTTATTGAGGATTTTTGCATCGATGTTCATCAGGGATATTGGTCTAAAATTCTCTTTTTTTGTTGTGTCTCTGCCAGGCTTTGGTATCAGGATGATGTTGGCCTCATAAGATGAGTTAGGGAGGATTCCCTGTTTTTCTATTGATTGGAATAGTTTCAGAAGGAATGGTACCAGCTCCTCTTGTACCTCTGGTAGAATTCAGCTGTGAATCCATCTGATCCTGGACTTTTTTTCGTTGGTAGGCTATTAATTATTGCCTCAATTTCAGAGCCTGCTATTGGTCTATTCAGGGATTCAACTTCTTCCTGGTTTAGTCTTGGAAGAGTGTAAGTGTCCAGGAAATTATCCATTTCTTCTAGATTTTTCTAGTTTATTTGCATAGAGGTGTTTATAGTATTCTCTGATGGTAGTCTGTATTTCTGTGGGGTCGGTGGTGATATCCCCTTTATCATTTTTTATTGCGTCTATTTGATTCTTCTCCCTTTTCTTCTTTATTAGTCTTGCTAGCGGTCTGTCAATTTTGTTGATCTTTTCAAAAAACCAACTCCTGGATTCATTGATTTTTTGGAGGGATTTTTGTGTCTCTATCTCCTTCAGTTCTGCTCTGATCTTAGTTATTTCTTGCCTTCTGCTAGCTTTTGAATGAGTTTGCTCTTGCTTCTCTAGTTCTTTTAATTGTGATGTTAAAGTGTCAATTTTAGATCTTTCCTGCTTCCTCTTGTGGGCATTTAGTGCTATAAATTTCCCTCTACACACTGCTTTAAATGTGTCCCAGAGATTCTGGTATGTTGTATCTTTGTTCTTATTGGTTTCAAAGAACATCTTTATTTCTGCCTTCATTTCGTCATGTACCCAGTAGTCATTCAGGAGTAGGTTGTTCAGTTTCCATGTAGTTGAGCGGTTTTGATTGAGTTTCTTAGTCCTGAGTTCTAGTTTGATTGCAGTGTGGTCTGAGAGACAGTTTGTTACAATTTCTGTTCTTGTACATTTACTGAGGAGTGCTTTACTTCCAACTATGTGGTCAATTTTGGAATAAGTGCGATGTGGTGCTGAGAAGAATGTATATTCTGTTGATTTGGGGTGGAGAGTTCTATAGATGTCTATTAGGTCTGCTTGCTGCAGAGATGAGTTCAATTCCTGGATATCCTTGGTAATTTTCTGTCTCGTTGATCTGTCTAATGTTGACAGTGGACTGTTGAAGTCTCCCATTATTATTGTATGGGAGTCTAAGTCTCTTTGTAAGGCTCTAAGGACTTGCTTTATGAATCTGGGTGCTCCTGTATTGGGTGCATATATATTTAGGATAGTTAGCTCTTCCTGTTGAATTGATCCCTTTACCATTATGTAATGGCCTTCTTTGTCTCTTT
Source organism: Chlorocebus sabaeus (assembly GCF_047675955.1). Taxonomy (NCBI): domain Eukaryota; kingdom Metazoa; phylum Chordata; class Mammalia; order Primates; family Cercopithecidae; genus Chlorocebus; species Chlorocebus sabaeus. Next base: position 81,017 of record NW_027327475.1, on the reverse strand, counting down.
TGATCTTTGATGGTTTAAAGTCTGTTTTATCAGAGACTAATATTGCAACCCCTGCTTTTTTTTGTTCTCCATTTGCTTGGTAAATCTTCCTCCATCCCTTTATTTTGAGCCTATGTATGTCTCTGCGTGTGAGATGGGTCTCCTGAATACAGCAGACTGATGGGTCTTGACTCTTTATCCAGTTTGCCAGTCTGTGTCTTTTAATTGGAGCATTTAGTCCATTTACATTTAAGGTTAATATTGTTATGTGTGAACTTGATCCTACCATTATGATATTAACTGGTTATTTTGCTCGTTAGTTGATGCAGTTTCTTCCTAGCCTTGATGGTCTTTACATTTTGGCATGTTTTTGCAATGGCTGGTACCGGTTGTTCCTTTCCATGTTTAGTGCTTCCTTCAGGGTCTCTTGTAAGGCAGGCCTAGTGGTGACAAAATCTCTAAGCATTTGCTTATCTGTAAAAAATTTTATTTCTCCTTCACTTATGAAACTTAGTTTGGCTGGATATGAAATTCTGGGTTGAAAATTCTTTTCTTTAAGAATGTTTAATATTGGCCCACACTCTCTTCTGGATTGTAGAGTTTCTCCCAAGAGATCTGCTGTTAGTCTGATGGGCTTCCCTTTGTGGGTAACCCGACCTTTCTCTCTGGCTGCCCTTTTAGACTTTTAGTTTCTTTGCGCTAGGTACGTAATTCCTCCTATAGCTCTGAGAAGTTTGATGGACTGAAGCCTTCTTCTATCATCTCGTCAAAGTCATTCTCCGTCCAGCTTTGATCCGTTGCTGGCGATGAGCTGCGCTCCTTTGCTGGAGGAGATGCGCTCTTATTTTTTGAAATTCCAGATTTTCTGCCCTGCTATTTCCCCATCTTTGTGGCTTTATCTGCCTCTGGTTTTTAACGAAAGATATTTCCTTTTTCACCATAGCCCTCTAAGGGCTTCCAAATATCCCTTTGCAAATTTCACAAGAACAGTCTTTGTGAACGGCTTCTTGAGGGGAAAGCTGTAACTCTGTGTGATGAATTAACAGAACACAAAGCAGTTTCTCAGAAATCTTGTTTCCAGTTTTTAACGAAAGATATTTCCCTTTTCACCATAGACCCCATGGGCTTCGAAATATCACTTTTCAAATTCCACAAGAACAGTCTCAGCGAAAGGCTTCTTGAGGAGAAAGGTGTAACTCTGTGAGATGAATTGCCAGAACACAAAGCAGTTTCTCAGAAAGATTCTTTTCCGTTTTTATCTTAGGATATTTTCATTTTCACCGTAGCCCTCAATGGGCTTCCAAATATCACTTTGCAAATTCCACAAGAACAGTCTTAGCGAAAGGCATCTTTAGGGGAAAGCTGTAAATCGGTGAGATGAATTAACAGAACACAAAGCAGTTTCTAAAAAACATTCTTTCCAGTTTTTAACGGAAGATATTTACTTTTTCTTCATAGCCCTCTATGGGCTTCCAAATATCACCTTGAAAATGCCACAGGAACAATCTTAGTGAACGGCTTCCTGAGGGGAAAGCTATAATTCTGTGAGATGAATTAAGAGAACATAATGCAGTTTCTCAGAAAGCTTCTTTTCGGTTTTTAACTTAGAATATTTCCTTTTTGCCATAACCCTCTATGGGCTTCTAAAATCACTTTGCAAATTCCACAAGAACAGTCTTAGCGAAAGGCTTCTTGAGGAGAAAGCTGTAACTCTGTGAGATGAATTAACGGGACACAAAGCACTTTTTCAGAAGGCTTCTTTCCAGTGTATAACGGAAAATATTTCCTTATTCACCATAGCCCTCTAAGGCCTTCTAATTACCACTTTCGAAATGACACAAGAACAGTCCTAGCGAAAGACTTCTTGAGGGGAAAGCTGTAACTCTGTGAGATGAATTAACAGAACACAAAGCAGTTTCTCAGAAAGCTTCTTTCCAGTTTTCAACTGAAGATATTTCCTTTTTAACCATAGCCCTATATGGGCTTCCAAATATCACTTTGCAAATTCCACAAGAACAGACTTAGTAAAGGTCTTATTGAGGGGAAAGCTGTAACTCTGTGAGATGAATTAACAGAACACAAAGCAGTTTCTCAGAAAGCTTCTTTCCAGTTTTTAACGGAAGATATTTCCTTTTTCACCAAAGCCCTCTATGGGCTTCCAAATATCACTTTAAATATTCCACAAGAACAGTCTTATCAAAAGGCTTCTTGAGGGGAAAGCTGTAACTCTGTGAGATGAATTAACAGAACACAAAGCAGTTTCTCAGAAAGCTCCTTTCCAGTTTTTAACTGAAAATATTTCCTTTTTCACCGTAGCCCTCTATGGGCTTCCAAATATCACTTTGCAAATTCCACAAGAGCAGTCTTAGCGAAAGGTTTCTTGAGGGAAAAGCTGTAAACAGAAAGCTTCTTTCGAGTTTTTAACTAAAGATATTACCTTTTACACCATAGCCCTCTAAGGACTTCCAAATATCACTTTAAATATTCCACAAGAACAGTCTTATCAAAAGGCTTCTTGAGGGGAAAGCTCTAACTCTGTGAGATGAATTAACAGAACAAAAAGCAGTTTCTCAGAAAGCTTCTTTCCAGTTTTTAACGGAAGATATTTCCTTTTTCACCAAAGCCCTCTATGGGCTTCCAAATATCACTTTGAAAATTCCACAAGAACAGTCTTAGCGAAAGGCTTCTTGAGGAAAAAGCTGTAAGTATGTGAAATGAATTAATAGAACACAAAGCAGTTTCTCAGAAAGATTCTTTCCAGTTTTTAACGGAAGAGAATTCCTTTTTCACCATAGCCCTCTCGGGGCTTCCAAATATCACTTTGCAAATCCCACAAGAACACTCTTAGCGAAAGGCTTCTTGAGGGGAAAGCTGTAACTCTGTGAGATGAATTAACAGAACACAAAGCAGTTTCTCAGAAAGCTTCTTTCCAGTTTTTAATGGAGGATATTTCCTTTTTCACCCTAGCCCTCTATAGGCTTGTAAATATCACGTTCTAAATTGCACAAGAACAGTCTTAGCGAAAGGATTCTTGAGAGGAAAGCTGTAACTCTGAGATGAATTAAGAGAACACAAAGCAGTTTTTCAGAAAGCTTATTTTCAGTTTTTGTCTTAGGCTATTTCCTTTTTCACCGTAGACCTCTGTAGGCTTCTAAATATCACTTCCCAAATTCGACAAGAACAGTCTTAGGGAAAGGCTTCGTTAGGGGAAAGCTGTAACTTTGTGAGATGAATTAACCGAACACAACGCTGTGTCTCAGAAAGCTTCTTTCCAGTTTTTAATTGAGGATATTTCCTTTTTCACCATTGCTCTCCATGGCTTTCGAAATGTCACTTTGCAAATTCCACAAGAACAGTCATAGCGAAAGGCTTCCTCAGGGGAAAGCTGTAACTCTGTGGGATGAATTCACAGATCAGAAAGCTGTTTCTCAGAAAGCTTCTTTCTCACTTTTATGGCAGATATTTCCTTTGGCCCTATAGTCTTCAAAGGGAACCGAATTATCCCTTCTCAGATTCCACAGAAATAAGGTTAGCAAACAGCTCTATGACATATACCTCTCACTCAGTGAGTGGAAGTCACATATCACAAAGCAGTTTCTCAGAAAATTCTTTTCAGTTTTTATCTTAGGATATTTCCTTTTTCACCATGACCCTCTATGGGCTCACAAGTACCACTCTGCAAATTCCACAAGAACAGTCTTACCGAAAGGCTTCTTAAGGGGAAAGCTGTAACTCTGTGAGGTGAATTAACAGAACACAAAGCAGTTTCTCAGAAAGCTTCTTTTCAGCTTTTATCTTAGGATATTTCCTTCTTCACCATAGCCCTATAAGGGCTTACAAATATCACTATGAGTATTACACAAGAAGAGTCTTAGCAAAAGTCTTTTTGAGTGTAAAGCTGTAACTCTTTGAGATGAATTAACAGAACACAAAGCAGTTTCTTAGAAAGCTTCTTTCCATTTTTTAACTGAAGATATTTCTTTTTTCACCACAGCCGTCTATGGGCTTCCAAATATCACTTTGCAAATTCAAAAAGAACAGTCCTAGTGAAAGACTTCTTGAGTGGAATGCTGTACCTCTGTGAGATGAATTCACAGATCTCAGAGCAGTTTCTCAGAAAGCTTCCTTCTCACTTATAGCGGCAGATATTTCCTTTGGCCCTATAGTCTTCAAAGGGATCCAAAATAACAGTTCTCTGATTCCATAGAAATAAGTCTATAAAACAGCTCTAGGAAATAGAGCTGTAACTCAGTGAGTGGAAGTCACATAATACTAAACCATTTCTCAGAAAGCCTCTTTCGGTTTTTAACTGATGCTATATCCTTTTTCACCGTAGCCGTCTATGGGCTTCAAAATATCACTTTGAAAATACAACAAGAACAGTCTTAGCGAAAGGCTTCCAGAGGGGAAAGCTGTAACTCTGTTAGGTGAATTAACAGAACACAAAGCAGTTTCTCAGGAATTTTCTTTATAGTTTTTATCTGAAGATATATCCTTTTTCACCATAGCCCTCTATGTGCTTCCAAATATCACTTTTCAAATTCTACAAGAACAATCTTAGCGAAAGACTTCTTGAGGGGAAAGCTGTAAGTCTGTGAGATGAATTAAAAGAACACAAAGCAGTTTCTCAGAAAGCTTCTTTCCAGTTTTTATCTGAGGATATTTCGTTTTCACCATAGCCGTCTATTGGCTTCCAAATATCATTTTTCAAGTTGCGGAAGAATAATCTTAGCGAAAGCCTTCTTGAGAGGAAAGCTGTAACTCTGTGAAATGAATTCGCAGGTCACGAAGAAGTTTCTCAGAAAGCTTCTTTCTAACTTTTAGCGACGGATATTTCCTTTGGCCCTACAGTCTTCAAAGGGATCCAAAATAACAGTTCTCAGATTCCACAGAAATTAGGCTAGCAAAGAGCTCTAAGAAATACAACTATAACTCAGTGAGTGGAAGTCATATATCAAAAAGCAGTTCAGAAACCTTCTTTTAAGTTTTTAACTGAAGATATATCTTTTTTCAGCATAGCCATCTAAGGGCTTCCAAATATCACTTTGCAAATTCCAGAAGAACACTCTTATCGAAAGGATTCTTGAGGGGAAAGCTGTAACTCTTTGAAATGAATTAACAGATCACAAAGCAGTTTCTAAGAAAGCCTCTTTCCAATTTTTAACTGAAGATATTTCCTATTTCACCATAACCATCTATGGGCTTACAAATATGACTTTGCAAATTCCACAAGAACAGTCTTAGCGAAAGGCTTCTTGAGGGAAAAGCTGTAGCTCTGTGAGATGTATTAACAGAACACAAAGCTTTTTCTGAGAAAGATTCTTTCCAGTTTTTATGTTAGGATATTTCCTTTTTCACCGTAGCCCTATATAGGCTTAAAAATATCACTTTGAAAATTAAACAAGAACAGTCTTAACAAAAGTCTTCTTGAGGGTAAAGCTGTAAGTCGTTGACATGAATTAACAAAACACAGAGCAGTTTCTCAGAAAGCTTCTTTCCAGTTTTTAACGGAAGATATTTCCTTTTTCACAATAGCCCTCTATGGGCTTCCAATTATCACTTTGGAAATGCAAGAAGAACAGTCTTAGCGAAAAGATTTTTGAGGGTAGAGATGTAACTCCGTGAGATGAATAAACAGAATCCAAAGCAGTTTCTCAGAAAACTTCTTTCCAGTTTTTAACTGAGGATGTTTCCTTTTTCACCATAGCCCTCTATGGGCTTCCAAATATCACTTTGAAAATCCCACAAGAACAGTCTTAGCGAATGGCTTCTTGAGGGGAAAGATGTGACTGTGTGAGATGAATTAACAGAACACAATGCAGTTTCTCAGAAATCTTCTTTCCAGTTTTTTAACGGAAGATATTTCCTTTCTCACCATAGCCTTCTAAGGTCTTCCAATTATCACTTTGGAAATTTCACAGAAACAGTCTTAGTGATCGGCTTCTTGAGTGCAAAGCTGTAAATCTGTGAGATGAACTAACAGAACAAAAAACGGTTTCTCAGGAAGCTTCTATTCTTTTTTTATCTTAGGATATTTCCATTTTCACCATTGCCCTCTATGGGCTTCCAAATATCACTTTGCAATTTCCACAACAACCGCCTTAGCGATAGGCTTCTTTAAAGGAAAGCGGTAACTCTGTGAGTTGAATTAACAGAATACAAAACAGTTTCTCGGAAAGTTTCTCTTCAGCTTTTAACTGCAGATATTTCCTTTTTCACCAAAGCCCTCTATGGGCTTCCAAATATCACTTTGCAAATTCCACAACAAAAGACTTAGTGAAAGCCTTCTTGAGGGGAAAGCTGTAACTCTGTGAGTTGAATGAACAGACCACAAAGCAGTTTCCCAGAAAGCTTTTCTCCAGTTTTTATCTGAAGATATTTCCATTTTCACCAAAGCCCTCTATGGGCTTCCAAATATCACTTTGCAAATCCCACAAAAACAGTCTTAGTGAAAGGCTTTTTGATTGGAAAGATGTAACTCGGTGAGATGTATTAACAGAACACACGGCAGTTTCTCAGAATTCTTCTTTCCAGTTTTTAACGGAAGATATTTCCTTTTCACCTCAGCCCTCTACGGGCTTCCAAATAATTCTTTGCAATTTACACAAGAAGAGTCTTAGTGAACAACTCCTTGAGTGGAAAGTTGTAACTCTGTGAGATGAACTAACAGAACACAAAGCAGTTTCACAGAAAGCTACTTTTCTGTTTTTATCTTATGATATTTCCATTTTCACCATTGCCCTCTGTGGGCTTCCAAATATCACTTTGTAAATACCACAAGGACAGTCTTAGCGGAAGACTTCTTGAGGGAAAAGCTGTAACTCTGTGAGGTGAAATAACAGAACACAAAGGAGTTTCTCAGAAATCGTTTTTTCTGTTTTTAACTGAGGATATTTCCTTTTTCACCAAAGCCGTCTATGGGCTTCCATATATCACTTAGCACTTTCCACAACAACAGCCTTAGCGAAAGGGTTCTTGAGGGGAAAGCTGTAAATCTGTGAGTTGAATTAACAGAACAAAAAGCAGTTTCTCAGAAAGCTTCTTTTCAGCTTTTAACTGAAGATATTTCCTTTTTCACCATAGCCCTCTATGGGCTTCCAAATATCCCTTTCCAAATACCACAAGAACAGTCTTAGCGAAAGGCTTCTTAAGGGGAAAGCTCTAACCCTTTGAGATGAATCAACAGAACACAAAGCAGTTTTTCAGAAAGCTTCTTTTCAGTTTCTATCTTAGACTATTTCTTTTTTCACCATAGCCCTCTATGGCCTTCCAAATATCACCTTGCAAATTCCACAAGAAGAGTCTTAGCGAAAGGCTTCTGGAGGGGAAAGCTCTAATTCGGTGAGATGTATTAACAGAAAACACACCAGTTTCTCAGGAAGCTTCTTTCCCCTTTTTTCGGGAGATATTTTCTTTTTCACCATAGCCCTCTATGGGTTACCAAATATGAATTTGCAAATTGCACAAGAAGGGTCTTAGTGAACGGCTTCTTGAGGGGAAAGCTCAAATTCTGTGAGATGAACTAACAGAACACAAAGCAGTTTCTCAGAAAGCTTTTTTTCGGTTTTTAACGGAAGATATTCCCTTTTTCACCATAGCCCTCTATGGGCTTCGAAATTTCTCTTTGTAAATTCCACAAGGACAGTCTTCGCGAAAGGCTTCTGCAGGGACAAGCTGAAACTCTGTGAGATGAATTAACAGTACACAAAGCAGTTTCTCAGAAAGCTTCTGTTCAGTTTTTATATTAGGATATTTCCTCTTTCACCATAGCCTTTTAAGGGCTCCAAATATCACTTTGCAAATTCCACAAGAACAGTCTTAGCGAAAGGCTCCTTGAGGGAAAGCTGGAATTCTGTGAGTTGAATTAAGAGAACACAAAGTAGTTTCTGAGAAAGATTCTTTCCAGTTTTAAACTGAAGATATTTTCTTTTTCACCTTAACCCTCTACGGGCTTCCAATATCACTTTGCAAATTTCACAAGAACAGTCTCAGTGAACGGTTTCTTGAGGGTAAAGCTGTAACTCTGTGAGATAAACTAACAGAACACAAGGCAGTTTCTCAGAAAGCTTCTTTTCGATTTTTATCTTAGGATATTTCCATTTTCACCATAGCCATCTATGGGCTTCCAAATATCACTAGGCAAATTCCACAAAAACAGCCGTAGAGACAGATTTCTTGAGGGGAAAGCTGTAACTCTGTGAGTTGATTTAACAGAAAACAAAGCAGTTGCTCAGAAAGCTTCTTTTCAATTTTTATCTTAGGGTATTTCCTTTTACACCATAGCCCTCTATGGGCTTCGAAATATCACTTTGAAATTCCACAAGAACAGTCTTAGCCAAAGACTTCTGGAGGGGAAAGCTGTAACTCTGTGAGATGAATTAACAGAACACAAAGCAGTTTCTCATAAAGCTTCTTTCCAGTTTTCAACGGAAGATATTTCCTTTTTCACCGTAGCCCTCTCTGGGCTTCCAAATATCACCTTGCATATTCCTCAAGAACAGTCTTAGTGAACGGCTTCTTGAGGGGAAAGCTGTAAATCGGTGAGATGAATAAACAGAACACAAAGCAGTTTCCCATAAAGTTTCTTTCCAGTTTTTAACTAAAGATATTTCCTTTTTCACCATAGCCCTCTATGGGCTTCCAAGATCAATTTGCAAATGCCACAACAACAGTCTTAGCGAAAGGCTTCTGGAGAGCAAAAGTGTAATTCTGTGAGATGAATTAACAGAACACATAGCAATTTCTCAGAAATCTTCTTTCCAGTTTTTATCTTAGGATATTTCCTTTTTCACCATAGCCCTCTATGGACTTCCAAATATCACTATGCAAATCCCACAGGAACAGTCTTAGCGAAAGGCTTCTTGTGGAGAAAGCTGTAACTCAGTGAGATACATTAACAGAACACGCGGCAGTTTCTCTGAGTGCTTCTTTCTAGTTTTTAAGGGAAGATATTTCCTTTCTCACCATAGCCCACTATGGGCTTCCAAATATCACTTTGAAAATTTCACAAGAACAGTCTTACTGAATGGCTTCTTGAGGGGAAAGCGGTAACACTGTGAGATTAACTAACAGAACACAAAGCAGTTTCTCAGAAAGCTTCTTCTCGGTTTTTATCTTAGGATATTTCCTTTTTCACCATAGCCATCTATGGGCTTCCACTTATCACTTTGCAAATTCCACAAGATCAGTCTTAGCGAAAGGCTTCTTGAAGGGAAAGCTCTAATTCTGTGAGATGCATTAATAGTACAGAAAGCAGTTTCTCCGAAAGCTTCTTACCAGTTTTTAACGGAAGATATTTCCTTCTTTACCATAGCCCTCTATGGGCTTCCAAATATCACTTTGCAAATTCCACAAGAACAGTCTTAGCGAAAGGCTTCTTGAAGATAAAGCTGTAACTGTGTGAGATGAATTAACAGAACACAAATCAGTTTCTCAAAAAGCTTCTTTCCAGTTTGTAACGGACGATATTTCCTTTTTCACTATAGCCTCTACGGGCTTCCAGATATCACTTTACAAATTCCACAAGAACAGTCTTAGGGAAAGGCTTCCTGAGGGGAAATCTGCAACTCTGTGAGACGAATTAACAGAACACAGAGCAGTTTCTCAGAAATCTTCTATGCACTTTTTAACTGAAGATATATCCTTTTTACCATAGCCCTCTAGGGGCTTCCAAATATCACTTTCCAAATTGCACAAGAACAATCTTAGCGAAAGGCTTCTTGAAGGGAAAGCAACTCTGTGAGATGAATTAACAGAACACAAAAGCGTTTCTCAGAAAACTTTCTTCCAGTTTTTAACTGAAGTTATTTCCTTTTTCACCATAGCTTTCTATGGGATTCCAAATATCACTTTACAAATTCAACAAGAACAGTCTTAGGGAAACTCTTCTTGAGGGGAAAGCTGTAACTCTGTTAGATGAATGTACAGAACACAAAGTGGTTTCTCAGAAAGCTTCTTTTCATTTTTTATCTTAGGATATTTCCTTTTTCACCATCGCCCTCTAGGGGCTTCAAAATATCACTTTGCAAATACCACAAGAACAGTCTTAGCGAAAGGCTTCTTCAGGGGAAAGATGTAACTGTGCGACGAAATAACAGAACACAAAGCAGTTTCTCAGAAAGCATTTTTTCTGTTTTTAACTGAAGATATATCCTTTTTCACCGTAGCCTCTATGGGCTTCCAAATATCAGTTTGAAAATTCCACAAGAACATTCTTAGCGAAAGGCTTCTTCAGGGGAAAGCTGTAACTCTGTGAGATGAATTAACAGAATACAAAGCAGTTTCTCACAAAATTTCGTTCCACTTTTTAACTGAAGATATATCCTTTTTCACCAGAGCCCTCTATGGACTTCCAAATATCACCTTCCAAATTTTACAAGAACAGTCTTAGTTAATGGCTTCGTGAGGGGAAAGCTGTAACTCTGTGAGATGAATTAACAGAACACAAAGCAGCTTCTGAGAAATCTTCTTTGCGGTTTTTAACTAAAGATATTCCCATTTTCACCGTAGCCCTCTATGGGCTTCCAATTATCACTTTTCAAATTCCACAAGAACAGTCTTAGGGAAAGGATTCTTCAGGGGAAAGCTGTAACTCTGTGAGATGAATTAACAGAACACAAAGCAGTTTCTCAGAAGGCTTCTTTCCAGTATTGAAATGAAGATATTTCCTTTATCACCATAGCACACTATGGGCTTTGAAATATCCCTTTTCATTTCCACAAGAACAGTATTCATGAACGGCTTCTTGAAGGGAAAGCTGTAACTCTGTGAGATGAATTAACAGAACACAAAGCAGTTTCTCAGAGAGCTTCTTTCCAGTTTTTAGCGGAAGATATTTCTTTTTCACCATAGAACTCTCTGGGCTTCCAAATATCACTTTGCAAATTCCAGAAGACAGTCTTAGCGAAAGGCTTCTTGAGGGGAAAGCTGCAAGTCTGTGAGATGAATTAACAGAACACAAAGCAGGTTCTCAGAAACCTTCTTTCCAGTTTTTAACGGAAGATATTTCCTTTTCCACCATAGCCCTTTATGGGCTTTCAAATATCACCTTGCAAATTCCACAAGAACAGTCTTAACGAAAGGGTTCTTGAGGGGAAAGCTGTAACCCTGTAGAAAGAATTAACAGAACACAAAGCAGGTTCTTCGAAAGTTTCTTTCCAGTTTTAAATGAAGGTATTTCCTTTTTCACCATAGCCCTCTATGGGCTTCCAAATATCACTTTGCAAATTCCACAAGAACACACTTAGCGAAAGGCTTCTTGAAGGGAAAGCTGTAACTCTGTGAGATGAATTAGCAGAACACAGAACGGTTTCTCAGAAAGCTTCTTTCCAGAATTTAACGGAAGATATTTCCTTTTTCACCATTGCCCTCCATGGGTTTCCAAATATCACTTTGCAAATTCCACAAGAACAGTGTTAGCCAAATGCTAATTGAAGGGTAATCTGTAACTCGGTGAGATGAAATAACAGACGACAAAGCAATTTCTCAGAAAGCTTCTTTTCAGTTTTTAACGGAAGACATTTCCTTTTTCTCCATAGCCCTCTATGGGCTTCCAAATATCACTTTGCAAAATCCACAAGAACAGTCATAGCGAAAGGCTTCTTCCTGGGAAAGAAGTAACTCTGTGAGATGAATCAAGAGAACACAGAGCAGTTTCTCAGAAAGCTTCTTTCCAGTTTTTAGCGGAAGTTATTTCCTTTTTCACCATAGCCCTCTATGGGCTTCCAAATATCACTTTGCAAATTCCAGAAGAAGAGTCTTAGCGAAAGGTTTCTTGAGGGGAAAGCAGTAACCCTGTTAGATGAATTGACAGAAAACAAAGCAGTTTCTCAGAAAGCATCTTTCCAGTTTTTAATGGAAGATATTCCCTTTTTCATCATGACCCTCTGTGGGCTTCCAAATATCACTTTGCAAGTTCCGCAAGAACAACCTTAGCCAAAAGCTTCTTACAGGAAAGCTGTAACTCTGTGAGATGAATTCACAGAACACAAAGCAATTTCTCAGAAAGTTTCTTTCCAGTTTTTAACGGAAGATATTTCCATTTTCACCTTAGCCCTCTATGGGCTTCCAAATATCGCTTTGCAAATTCCACAAGAACAGTCTTAGCGAAAGGCTTCTTGAGGGGAAATCTGTAACTCTGTGAGATGAATTAACAGAACACAAAGCAGTTTCTCAGAAAGTTTCTTTCCCGTTTTTAACGGAAGATATTTCGTTTTTACCATAGCCCTCTATGGGCTTACAAGTATCACATTGCAAATTCTACAAAAACTGTCGTAGCAAAAGGCCTTTCAGGGGAAGGCTGTAACTCTGTGAGATGAATTAACAGAACACAAAGCAGTTTCTCAGACAGGTTCTTTCCAGTTTTTAACTTAAGATAGTTCCTTTTCCAAAATAGCCCTCTATGGGCTTCCAAATATCACTTTGCAAATTTCACAAGAACAGCCTTAGCGAAAGTCTTCTTTAGGGCAAAGCTGTACCTCTGTGAGATGAATTAACAGAACACAAAGCAGATTCTCAGACAGCTTCTTTCGAGTTTTTAACTGAAGATATTTCCTTTTTCACCATAGCCCTCTATGGCCTTTCAAATATCACTTTGCAAATTCCGCAAAAACAGCCTTAGCAAAAGGCTTCTTGAAGACCAAGCTGTAACTCTGTGAGATGAATTAACAGAACGCAAAGCAGTTTCTCAGAAAGCTTCTTTCCCGTTTTTAACGGAAGATGTTGCCTTTTTCACCATATCCCTCTATGGGCTGCCAAATATCACTTTGCCAATTCCACAAGAACAGTCTTAGCAAAAGGCTTCTTGAGGGGAAATCTGTAACTCTGCGAGATGAAATAAGAGAACACAAAGTAGTTTCTCAGAAAGGTTCTTTCCCGTTTTTAACGGAAGTTATTTCCTTTTTCGCCATAGCCCTCTATGGGCTTCCAAATATCACTTTGCAAATTACACAAGAACAGTTTTAGCTAAAGGCTTCTTGAGGGAAATGCTGTAAATCTGTGAGATGATATAAGAGAACACAAAGCAGTTTCTCAGAAAGCTTCTTTCCAGTTTTTAACGGAAGATATTTCCTTTTTCAGCATCGCCCTCTAAGGGCTTCCAAATATCACTTTGCAAATTCCACAAGAACAGTCTTAGCGAAAGGCTTCTTGATGGGAAAGCTCTAATTCGGTGAGATGAATTAACAGAACACAAAGCAGTTTCTCAGAAAGGTTCTTTCCAGTTTTAACTGAAGATAATTCGTTTTTCACCTTAGCACTCTAAGGGCTTCCGAATATCACTTTGCAAATTCCACAAGAACAGCCTTTGCGAAAAGTTTCTTGAGGGGAAGGCTGTAACTCTGTGAGATGAATTAACAGAACACAAAGCAGTTTCTCAGACAGCTTCTTTCCTGTTTTTAACTGAAGATATTTTCTTTTTCACCATAGCCCTCGATGGGCTTCCAAATATCACTTTGAAAATTCCACAACAACAGCCTTAGTGAAAGGCTTCTTGAAGGGAAAGCTGTAACTCTGTGAGATGAATTAAGAGAACACAAAGCAGTTTCTCAGAATGCTTCTTTTAAGTTTTTATCTTAGGATATTTCCTTTTTCACCATACGCCTCTATGGGCTTCCAAATATCACATTGCAAATTGCACAAGAACCGTCTTAGTGAAAGGCTTCTTGGGGGAAAGCTGTAACTCTGTGAGTTGAATTGACAGAACACAAAGCAGTTTTTCAGAAAGCTTCTTTTCAGTTTTTGTCTTAGGCTATTTCCTTTTTCACCATAGCCCTCTAGGGGCTTCCAAATATCACTTTGCAAATTCCACAAGTACAATCTTAGTTAACGGCTTCTTGAAGGGAAAGCTGTAACTCGGTGTGATGAATTAACAGAACACAAAGCAGTTTCTCAGAAAGCTTCTTTACAGTTTTTATCTTAGGATATTTCGTTTTTCATCATAGCCCTCTTTGAGCTTCCAGATATCACTTTGCAAATTCCACAAGAATAGTCTTAGCGAAAGGCTTCTGGAGGGGAAAGCTGTAATTCTGTGAGACGAATTAACAGAACACAAAGCAGTTTCTATGAAAGCTTCTTTTCATTTTTTATCTTAGGATATTTCCTTTTTCACCATAGCCCTGTATGGGCTTCCAAATATCACTTTGCAAATTCCAAAACAGCAGTGTTAGCAAAAGGTTTCTGGAGGCGAAAGCAGTAACTCTCTGAGATGAATTAACAGAACACAAAGCAGTTTCTCAGAAATCTTCTTTCCAGTTTTTAACAGAAGATGTTTCCTTTTTCACCTTAGCCCTCTATGGTCTTCCAAATATCACTTTGGAAATCCCACAAGAACAGTCTTAGCGAAAGGCTTCTTGAGGGGAAATCTGTAACTCTCTGAGATGAATTAACAGAACACAAAGCAGTTTCTCAGAAAGCTTCTTTCCAGTTTTTAACGGAAGATATTTCCTTTTTCACAATAGCCCTCTATGGGCTTCCAATTATCACTTTGGAAATGCAAGAAGAACAGTCTTAGCGAAAAGATTTTTGAGGGTAGGGATGTAACTCTGTGAGATGAATAACAGAACCCAATGCAGTTTCTCAGAAAACTTCTTTCCAGTTTTTAACTGAGGATGTTTCCTTTTTCACCATAGCCCTCTATGGGCTTCCAAATATCACTTTGAAAATCCCACAAGAACAGTCTTAGCGAATGGCTTCTTGAGGGGAAAGATGTGACTGTGTGAGATGAATTAACAGAACACAATGCAGTTTCTCAGAAATCTTCTTTCCAGTTTTTAACAGAAGATATTTCCTTTTTCACCATAGCCTTCTAAGGTCTTCCAATTATCACTTTGGAAATTTCACAGAAACAGTCTTAGTGATCGGCTTCTTGAGTGCAAAGCTGTAAATCTGTGAGATGAACTAACAGAACAAAAAGCGGTTTCTCAGGAAGCTTCTATTCTTTTTTTATCTTAGGATATTTCCATTTTCACCATTGCCCTCTATGGGCTTCCAAATATCACTTTGCAATTTCCACAACAACCGCCTTAGCGATAGGCTTCTTTAAAGGAAAGTGGTAACTCTGTGAGTTGATTTAACAGAATACAAAGCAGTTTCTCGGAAAGTTTCTCTTCAGCTTTTAACTGCAGATATTTCCTTTTTCACCAAAGCCCTCTATGGGCTTCCAAATATCACTTTGCAAATTCCACAACAAAAGACTTAGTGAAAGCCTTCTTGAGGGGAAAGCTGTAACTCTGTGAGTTGAATGAACAGACCACAAAGCAGTTTCTCAGAAAGCTTTTCTCCAGTTTTTATCTGAAGATATTTCCATTTTCACCAAAGCCCTCTATGGGCTTCCAAATATCACTTTGCAAATCCCACAAAAACAGTCTTAGTGAAAGGCTTTTTGATTGGAAAGATGTAACTCGGTGAGATGTATTAACAGAACACTCGGCAGTTTCTCAGAATTCTTCTTTCCAGTTTTTAATGGAACATATTTCCTTTTCACCACAGCCCTCTACGGGCTTCCAAATAATTCTTTGCAATTTACACAAGAACAGTCTTAGTGAACAGTTTCTTGAGTGGAAAGTTGTAACTCGGTGAGATGAACTAACAGAACACAAAGCAGTTTCACAGAAAGCTACTTTTCTGTTTTTATCTTATGATATTTCCATTTTCACCATTGCCCTCTGTGGGCTTCCAAATATCACTTTGTAAATACCACAAGGACAGTCTTAGCGGAAGACTTCTTGAGGGAAAAGCTGTAACTCTGTGAGGTGAAATAACAGAACACAAAGGAGTTTCTCAGAAATCTTTTTTTCTGTTTTTAACTGAGGATATTTCCTTTTTCACCAAAGCCGTCTACGGGCTTCCATAAATCACTTAGCAGTTTCCACAACAACAGCCTTAGCGAAAGGGTTCTTGAGGGGAAAGCTGTAAATCTGTGAGTTGAATTAACAGAACAAAAAGCAGTTTCTCAGAAAGCTTCTTTTCAGCTTTTAACTGAAGATATTTCCTTTTTCACCATAGCCCTCTATGGGCTTCCAAATATCCCTTTCCAAATACCACAAGAACAGTCTTAGCGAAAGGCTTCTTAAGGGGAAAGCTCTAACCCTTTGAGATGAATCAACAGAACACAAAGCAGTTTTTCAGAGAGCTTCTTTTCAGATTCTATCTTAGGCTATTTCCTTTTTCACCATAGCCCTCTCTGGCCTTCCAAATATCACCTTGCAAATTCCACAAGAAGAGACTTAGCGAAAGGCTTCTGGAGGGGAAAGCTCTAATTCGGTGAGATGTATTAACAGAAAACACACCAGTTTCTCAGAAAGCTTCTTTCCCCTTTTCACGGGAGATATTTTCTTTTTCACCATAGCCCTCTATGGGTTACCAAATATGAATTTGCAAATTGCACAAGAAGGGTCTTAGTGAATGGCTTCTTGAGGGGAAAGCTCAAATTCTGTGAGATGAACTAACAGAACACAAAGCAGTTTCTCAGAAAGATTTTTTTCGGTTTTTAACGGAAGATATTCCCTTTTTCACCATAGCCCTCTATGGGCTTCGAAATTTCTCTTTGTAAATTCCACAAGAACAGTCTTCGCGAAAGGCTTCTGCAGGGACAAGCTGAAACTCTGTGAGATGAATTAACAGTACACAAAGCAGTTTCTCAGAAAGCTTCTGTTCAGTTTTTATATTAGGATATTTCCTCTTTCACCATAGCCTTTTAAGGGCTCCAAATATCACTTTGCAAATTCCACAAGAACAGTCTTAGCGAAAGGCTTCTTGAGGGAAAGCTGGAACTCTGTGAGTTGAATTAAGAAAACACAAAGTAGTTTCTGAGAACGATTCTTTCCAGTTTTAAACTGAAGATATTTTCTTTTTCACCATAACCCTCTACGGGCTTCCTATATCACTTTGCAAATTTCACAAGAACAGTCTCAGTGAACGGTTTCTTGAGGGTAAAGCTGTAACTCTGTGAGATGAACTAACAGAACACAAGGCAGTTTCTCAGAAAGCTTCTTTTCGATTTTTATCTTAGGATATTTCCATTTTCACCATAACCGTCTATGGGCCTCCAAATATCACTAGGCAAATTCCACAAAAACTGCCGTAGAGACAGATTTCTTGAGGGGAAAGCTGTAACTCTGTGAGTTGATTTAACAGAAAACAAAGCAGTTGCTCAGAAAGCTTCTTTTCAATTTTTATCTTAGGGTATTTCCTTTTTCACCATAGCCCTCTATGGGCTTCGAAATATCACTTTGAAATTCCACAAGAACAGTCTTAGCCAAAGACTTCTGGAGGGGAAAGCTGTAACTCTGTGAGATGAATTAACAGAACACAAAGCAGTTTCTCATAAAGCTTCTTTCCAGTTTTCAACGGAAGATATTTCCTTTTTCACCGTAGCCCTCTCTGGGCTTCCAAATATCACTTTGCAAATTCCTCAAGAACAGTCTTAGTGAACGGCTTCTTGAGGGGAAAGCTGTAAATCGGTGAGATGAATAAACAGAACACAAAGCAGTTTCCCATAAAGCTTCTTTCCAGTTTTTAACTAAGGATATTTCCTTTTTCACCATAGCCCTCTATGGGCTTCCAAGATCACTTTGCAAATGCCACAACAACAGTCTTAGCGAAAGGCTTCTGGAGAGCAAAAGTGTAATTCTGTGAGATGAATTAACAGAACACATAGCACTTTCTCAGAAATCTTCTTTCCAGTTTTTATCTTAGGATATTTCCTTTTTCACCACAGCCCTCTATGAGCTTCCAAATATCACTTTGCAAATTCCACAAGAACAGTCTTAGCGAATGGCTTCTTGAGGGGAAAGCTGTAACTCTGTGAAACGAATTACCAGGACACAAAGCAGTTTCTCAGAAAGCTTCTTTTCAGTTTTTATCTTAGGATATTTCATTTTTCACCATAGTCCTCTATGTTCTTCCAAATATCAATTTGAAAATTCCACAAAAACAGTCTTAGTGAAAGGCTTCCTGAGGAGAAAGCTGTAACTCTGTGAGATTAATTAACATAAAACAAAGCAGTTTCTCAGAAAGCTTCTTTCCAGTTTTTAATTGAAGACATTTCCTTTTTCAACATAGCCCTCTATGGGCTTCCAAATATCACTTTGCAAATTTCAGAAGAACACTCTTAGCGAAAGGCATCTTGAGTGGAAAGCTGCATCTCTGTGAAGCTGCATCTGTGTGAGATGAATTAACAGAACACAAACCAGTTCCTCAGAAAGCTTCTTTTCAGTTTTTATCTTAGGATACTTTACTTTTCACCACAGACCTCTCTGGGCCGCCAAATACCACTTTGCAAATTTCACAAGAACAGCCTTAGCGAAAGGCTTCTTGAGGGGAAAGCTGTAAGGTCTGTGAGATGAATTAACGGAACACAAATTAGTTTCTCAGAAATCTTGTATGCAGTTTTTAACTGAAGATATTTCCTTTTTCACCATAGCCCTCTATGGACTTCAAAACATCACTTTCAAAATTCCACAAGAACAGTCTACGCGAAAGGCTTCCTGAGGGGAAAGCTGTAACTCTGTGAGATGAATTAACAGAACACAAAGCAGTTTCTCAGAAAGCTTCTTTCCAGTTTTTAACTGAAGGTATTTATTTTTTCACCCTAGCCCACTATGGGCTTCCAAATATCACTTTGCAAATTCCACAAGAAGTATCTTAGAGAAAAACTTCTTGAGTTGGAAGGTGTAATTCCGTGAGATGAATTAACAGAACACAAAGCAGTTTCTCAGAAAGCTTCTTTCCAGTTTTTAACTGAAGATATTTCCTTTTTCACCGTGGGCCCCTGTGGACTTCCAAATATCAGTTTCGAATTTCTACAAGAACAGTCTTAGCATAAGGCTTATTTAGGGGAAAGCTGCAACTCTTTGAGATGAATTTAAAAAAAAAGCAAAGCAGTTTCTCAGAAACCTTCTTTTCAGTTTTTAACGGGAGATATTTCCTTTTTCACCATAGCCCTCTATGGGCTTCCAAATATCACTTTGCAAATTCTACAAGAACAGTCTTAACGAAAGGCTTCTTGAAGGGAACGCTGTAACTCTGTGAGATGAATTAACAGAACACAAAGTAGTTTCTCAGAAAGCTACTTTCAAGTTTGTAATTAAAGATATTTCCTTTTTAACCGTAGCCCTCTATGGGCTTCAAAATATTACGTTCCAAATGCACAAGAAGAGCCTTAGCGAAAGGCTTCTTGAAGGGAAAGCTGTAACTCGGTGAGATGAATTAACAAAACACAAAGGAGTTTCTCAGAAAGCTTCTTTCCAGTTTTTAAGGGAAGATATTTCCTTTTTCACCATAGCCCTCTATGGGCTTCCAAATATCACTTTGCAAATTCCACAAGAACAGTTTTAGCGAAAGGCTTCTTGAGGGGAAAGCTGTAACTCTGTGAGATGAATTAACAGAACACAAAGGTGTTTCTCAGAAAGCTTCTTTCCAGTTTTTAATGGAAGATATTTCCTTTTCACCATATCCCTCTATGGGCTTCCAAATATCACTTTGGAAATTCCACAAGAACAGTTTTAGCGAAAAGCTTCTTGAGGGGAAAGCTGTAACTCTGTGAGATGAATTAACAGAACACAAAGGTGTTTCTCAGAAAGCTTCTTTCCAGTTTTTAATGGAAGATATTTCCTTTTCACCATATCCCTGTATGGGCTTCCAAATATCACTTTGGAAATTCCACAAGAACAGTCTTAGCGAAAGGCTTCTTGAGGGGAAAGCAGTAACTCTGAGATGAAATAAGAAAGCACAAAACAGTTTCTCCGAAAGCTTCATTCCAGTTTTTCACCGAACATACTTCCTTTTTCAGCAAAGCGCTCTATGGGCTTACAAATATCACTTTCCAGATTCCACAAGACAGCCTTAGCGACAGGCTTCTTGAAGGGAAAGCTGTAATTCCGTGAGTCGAATAAAGGGAAGACAAAGCAGTTTCTCAGACAGCTTCTTTCCAGTTTTTCACTGAAGATATTTCCTTTTTCACCCTAGACCACTTTGGGCTTCGAAATATCACTTTGCAAATTCCAGAAGAACAGTCTTAGCGAAAGGCTTCTTGAAGGGAAAGCAGTAACTCGGTGAGATGAATTAACAGAACACAAAGCAGTTTCTCACAAAGCTTCTTTGGAATTTTTAACGGAAGATATTTCTTTTTTCACCGTAGCCCTCTAAGGGCTTCCAAATATCACTTTGCAAGTTCCACAAGAACAGCCTTAGCGAAAGGCTTCTGGAGGGGAAAGCTCTAACTCTGTGAGATGAATTAACAGAACTCAAGGCAGTTTCTCAGAAAGCTTCTTTGCAGTTTTTAACCTCAAATATTTCCTTTTTCACCTTAGCCCTCTATGGACTTCCAAATATCACTTTCCAAATTCCACAAGAACAGTCTTAGCCAAAGGCTTCTTGCGGGGAATGCAATAACTCTGAGATAAATGAACAGAACACAAAACACTTTCTCAGAAATCTTCTTTACACTTTTTAACGGAAGATATTTCCTTTTTCTGCATAGCTCTCTATGGGCTTACAAATATCACTTTGAAAATTCCACAAGAACGGTTCTATAGAAAGGCTTCTTGACGGGAAAGCAATAACTCTCTGAGATGAATTAACAGAAGACAAAGCAGTTTCTGAGAAAACTTCTTTCCAGTTTTTAACTGAAAGTATTTCCTTTTTCACCGTAGCCCTCTATGGGCTTCCAAATATCACTTTCCAAATTCCACAAGAACAGCCTTACCGAAAGGCTTCTTGAAGGGAAAGCTGTAACTCTGTGAGGTGAATTAACAGAATACAAAGCAGTTTCTCAGAAAGATTCCTTCCAGTTTTTAACTAAAGATATGTCCTTTTTCACCATCGTTCTCTAAGGGTTTCCACATGTTACTTCGAAAGTTCCACCAGAACAGCCTTAGCGAAAGGCTTCTTGAGGGGAAATCTGTAACTATGTGAGGTGAACTAACAGAACACAAAGCAGTTTCTCACAAAGCTTCTTTCCAGTTTTTATCTTAGGATATTTCCTTTTTCACCATAGCCCACTATGTGCTTCCAAATATCACTTTGCAAATTCCACAAGAACAGTCTTAGCGAAAGGCTACCTGAGGGGAAAGCAATAACTCTGAGATGAATTAACAGAACACAAAACAGTTTCTCAGAAAGTATCTTTCCAGTTTTTAACGGAAGATATTACCTTTTTCAGCATAGCCCTCTATGGGTTTAAAATATCACTTAGCAAATTCCCCAAGAACAGGCTTAGCAAAAGGGTTCTTGAGGGGAAAGCTGTACGTCTGTGAAATGAATTAACAGAACACATAGAAGTTTCTCAGAAAGATTCTTTTCAGTTTATATCTCAGGATATTTCCTTTTTCACCATAGACATCCATGGGCTTTCAAATATCACTTTGCAAATTCAACAAGCCAGTCTTAGCGAAAGGCTTCTTGAGAGGAAAGCTGTAACTCTGTGAGATGAATTAACAGAACACAAAGCAGTTTCTCAGAAAGCTTCTTTCCAGTTTTTAACGGAAGATATTTCCTTTTTCACCAAAGCCCTCTATGGGCTTCCAAATATCACTTTGCAAATTCCACAAGAACAGTCTTTGGGAAAGGCTTCTTGAGGGGAAACCTGTAACTCTGTGAGATGAATTAACAGAACACAAACAGTTTCTCAGAAGGTTTCTTTTCTATTTTTATCTTAGGATATTTCCTTTACCACACTAGACATCTATAGGCTTACAAATATTACTTTGAAAATTCCACAAGAACAGTCTTAGCGAAAGTCCTCTGGAGGGGAAGGCTGTAATTCTGGGAGATGAATTAACAGAACACAAAGCAGTTCCTCAGAAAGCTTCTTTTCAGTTTTTAACTGAAGATATTTCGTTTTTCACCGTAGACTTCTATGGGCTCCAAAATATCAATTTTCAGTTTCCACAACAACAGCCTTAGCTAAAGTTCTCTTGAGGGGAAAGCTGTAACTCTCTGACATGAATTAACAGAACACAAGGCAGTTTCTCAGAAAGCTTCTTTTCAGTTTTTATCTTAGGCTATTTCCTTTTTCACCATAGCTTTCTATGGGCTTCCAAAGATCACGCTGCAGATTCCACAAGAACAATCTTAGCGAAAGGCTTCTTTAGGGGAAAGCTGTAACTTTTTGAGATGAATTAACAAAACACAAAGCAGTTTCTCAGAAAGCTTCTTTCCAGTTTTTAACTGAAGATATTACCTTTTTCACACTATCCCTCTATGGGCTTCCAAATATCACTTTGCAAATTCCACAAGAATAGTCTTAGCGAAAGGCTTCTTGACGGGTAAGCTGTAACTCTGTGAGATGAATTAACAGAACACAAAGCAGTTCTTCAGAAAGCTTCTTTCCAGTTTTTAACTGAAGATATTTCTTTTTCACCATAGACCTTTATGGGCTTCCAAATATTACTTTCCAAATCCCACAGAACTGTCGTAGCGAACGGCCTCTTGAGGGGAAAGCTGTAACTCGGTGAGATATATTTACAGTACACACGGCAGTTTCTCACAATGTTTCTTTCCAGTTTTTAACGGAAGATATTTCCTTTTTCACCGTTGCCTTCTATGGGCTTCCAAATATCACTTTGCAAATTTCACAAGAATAGTCTCAGTGAACGAATTCTTGAGGAGAAAGCTGTAACTCTGTAAGATGAACTAACAGAACACAAAACAGTTTCTCAGAAAGCTGCTTTTCGGTTTTTATCTTAGGATATTTCCATTTTCATCATAGCCCTCTATGGACTTCCAAATATCACTTTGCATATTCCACAAGAACAGTCTTTGCCGAAGGGATCTTGAGGAAAAGCTGTAACTCTGTGTGATGAATTAACAGAACACAAAGCAGTTTCTCAGAAACCTTCTTTTAAGTTTTTAACTGAAGTTATTTCCTTTTTCACCATTGCTCTCTATGGGCTTCCAAATATCACTTTGCAAATTACACAACAACAGCCTTAGCGAGAGGCTTCTTGAGGGTAAAGCTGTAACTCTGTGATTTGAATTTTCAAAATACAAAGCAGTTTCTCAGAAAGCTTCTCTTTAGTTTTTATCTTAGGGTATTTCCTTTTTCACCACAGCCCTGCATCGGCTTCCAAATATCCCTTTGCAAATTCCACAAGAACAGTCTTAGCGAAAGACTTCTTGAGGGGAAAGCTGTAACTCTGTGAGATCAGCCAACAGAACACAAAGCAGTTTCGCAGAAAGCTTGATTCCGGTTTTCATCTTAGTATATTTCCATTTTCACCATAACCCTCTAAGGGCTTCCAAATATCACTTTGCAAATTCCAACAGAACAGTCTTAGCGAAAGGCTTCTTAAGGGGAAAACTGTAACTCTTTGAGATGAATTAACAGAACACAAAGCAGTTTCGCAGAAAGCTTTTTTCCAGTTTTTAACGGAAGATATTTCCTTTTTCACCAAAGCCTTCTATGGACTTCCAAATATCACTTTTCAAATTCCACAAGAACAGTCTTAGCGAAAGGCTTCTTGAGGGGAAAGCTGTAACCCTGTGAGATGAGTTAACAAAACACAAAGCAGTTTCTCAGAAAGCTTCTTTCCAGTTTTTAACGGAAGATATTTCGTTTTTCACCATGAACACCTATGGGCTTACAAATATCAATTTGTAAATTCCACAAGAACAGTCTTAGCGACAGGCTTCTTGAGGGAAAAGCTGTAACTCTGTGAGATGAATTAACAGAACACAAAGCAGTTTCACAGAAAGCTTCTTTCCAGTTTTTAACTGGAGTTATTTCCTTTCTCACCGTAGCGCTCTATGCACTTCCAAATATCACTTTGCAAATCCCACAAGTACTGTCTTAGCGAAATATTTCCTTTGGGAAAAGTTGAAATTCTGTCCGATGTATTAACAGAACACACGGCAGTTTCTCAGAAAGCTTCTTTCCAGTTTTAAACGGAAGTTATTTCCATTTTCACCATAGCCCTCTATGGTCTTCCAAATATCACTTTGCAAATTTCATAAGAACAGTCTTAGTGAACGACTTCCTGAGGGGTTAGCTGTAACTCTGTGAGATGAACTAACAGAACACAGAGCAGTTTCTCAGAAAGCTTCTTTTCTGTTTTTATCATAGGATATTTCCATTTTCACCACAGCCCTCTAAGGGCTTCCAAATATCACTTTGCAAATTCCACAAGAACAGTCTTAGCGAAAGGCTTCTTGAGGGGAAAGCTGTAACTCTTTGAGATGAATTAACAGAACACAAAGCAGTTTCTCAGGAAGCTTCCTTTCAGATTTTAACTGAAGATATTTCCTTTTTCACCATAGCCCTCTAGGGGTTCCAAATATCACTTTGCGAATTTCACAACAACAGCTTTAGTGAAAGGCTTATTGAGGGGAAAGCTGTAACTCTGTGAGTTGAATTAACAGATCACAAGTCAGTTTTTCAGAAAGCTTCTTTTCAGTTTTTATCTTAGGCTATTTTCTTTTTCACCATAGCCCTCTAGGGGCTTCCAAATATCACTTTGGAAATTCCACAAGAACAGTCTTAGTGAACGCCTTCTTCAGGGGAAAGCTGTAACTCTGTGAGATGAATTAACAGAACACAAATCAGTTTCTCATAAAGCTTCTATTCTGATATAATGGAAGATATTCCTTTTTCACCGTACCCCTCTATGGGCTTCAAATTTCACTTTGCAAAATACACAAGAACATTCTTAGCGAAAGGCTTTTTGAGGGTAAAGCTGTAACTCTGTAAGATGTATTAACGGAACACTAAGCAGTTTCTGAGAAAGCTTCTTTTCAGTTTTTATCTTAGGATATTTCCTTTCTCACCGTAGCCCTCTATGGGCTTCCAAATATCACTTTGCAAATTTCACAAGAAGAGTCTTAGTGAACTGCTTCTTGAGTGGAAAGCTGTAACTCTGTGAGATGAATTAACAGAACACAAAGCAGTTTCTCATAAAGCTTCTTTCCAGTTTTTAACTGTAGATATTTTCTTTTTAACCATAGCCCTCTATGGGCTTCCAAATATCACTTTACATATTCCACAGGAAAAGTCTTAGCAAAAGGCTTCATGAGGGGAAAGCTGTAACTCTGTGAGATGAATTAACGGAACACAAAGCAGTTTCTCAGAAAGCTTCTTATCTTTTTTTAACTGAAGATATTTAATTTTTCACCAAAGCCCCCTGTGGGCTTCCAAATATCACTTTCCAAATCCCACAAGAACAGTCGTAGCCAAAGACTTCTTTTGGGGAAAGCTGTAACTTCGTGAGATGTATTAGCAGAACACACGGCAGTTTCTCAGAAAGCTTCTCTCCAGATTTTAACGGAAGATATTTCCTTTTACACCATAGCCCTCTATCGGCTTCCAAATATCACTTTTCAAATTTCACAAAAACAGTCTTAGTGAACGACTTGTTGAAGGGAAAGCTGTAACTCTGTGAGGTGAACTAACAGAACACAAAGAAGTTTTCAGAAAGCTTTTTTTCGATTTTCATCTTAGGATATTTCTATTTTCAACATAGCCTTCTATGGTCTTCCAAATATCACTTTGCATATTCCACAAGAACAGTCTTAGGGAAAGGCTTCTTCAGGGGAAAGCTGTAACCCTTTGAGATGAATTAACAGAACACAAAGTAGTTTCTCAGAAAGCTTCTTTCCAGTTTTTAACTGAAGATATTTCCTTTTTCACCACAGCCCTGCATGGGCTTCCAATATCACTTTGCAAATTCCACAAAAACAGCCTTAGCGTAAGGCTTCTTGAGGGGAAAGCTGTAATTCTGTGAGTTGAATTAACAGAACACAAAGTAGTTTCTCAGACATCTTCTCTTCAGATTTTAACTTAAGCTATTTCGTTTTTCACCACAGCCCTATCTCGGCTTCCAACTATCACTTTGCAAATTCCACAAGAACAGTCTTAGTGAAAGGCTTCTTGAGAAGGAAGCTGTAACTCTGTGAGATGAATTAACAGAACACAAAGCAGTTTCTCAGAAAGGTTCTTTACAGTTTTTATCTTAGGTAATTTCCTTTTTCACCGTAGCCCTCTATGGGCTTCCAAATATCAGTTACCAAATTACAAAAGAACAGCCTTAGCGAAACGCTTCTTGAAGGGAAACCTGTAACTCTGTGAGATGAGTTAACAGAATACAAAGCAGTTTCTCAGAAAGCTTCTTTCCAGTTTTTCCGGAAGATATTTCCTTTTTCACCAGAGCCCTCTATGGGCTTCCAAATATCACTTTGCAAATTCCACAAGAAGAGCCTTAGGTAAAGGCTTCTTGAAGGGAAAGATGTAACACTGTGAGATGAATAAACAGAACACAAAGCAGTTTCTCCGAATGTTTCTTTTCAGTTTTAAACTTAGGATATTTCC
This sequence comes from Chlorocebus sabaeus, assembly GCF_047675955.1. NCBI lineage: Eukaryota > Metazoa > Chordata > Mammalia > Primates > Cercopithecidae > Chlorocebus > Chlorocebus sabaeus. The sequence goes on along the minus strand of NW_027327475.1, from coordinate 54,739 downwards.
TTTTTCACCATAGCCCTCTATGGACTTCTAAATATCACTTTGCAAATTCCACAAAAACAGTCTTAGCGAAATTCTTCTTGAGGGGAAATCTGTAACTCAGTGAGATGAATTAACAGAACACGAAGCAGTTTCTCAGAAAGCTTCTTTCCAGTTTTTAACGGAAGATATTTCCTTTTTCACCGTAGCCCTCTATGGGCATCCAAATATCACTTTACAAATTCCACAAGAACAGCCTTAGCGAAAGGCTTTTTGAAGGGAAAGCTGTAACTCTGTGAGATGAATTAACAGAACACAAAGCAGTTTCTCAGAAAGCTTCTTTCCAGTGTTTTATGGAAGATATTTTCTTTTTCACCACAGCCCTCTATTTGCTTCCAAATATCACTTTGCCAATTCCAGAAGAACAGCCTTAGCGAAAGGCTTCTTGAAGGGAAAGCTGTAAGTCTGTGAGATGAATTAACAGAACGAAAAGCAGTTTCTCAGAAAGCTTCTTTCCAATTTTTAACAGAAGATATTTCCTTTTTCACCATAGCCGTCTAGGGTCTTCAAAATATTTCTTTGAAAATTCCACAAGAACAGTCTTTGCGGAAGGCTTCTTGAAGGGAAAGCTGTAACTCTGTGAGATGAATTAACAGAACACAAAGCATTTTGTCAGAAAGCTTCTTTCCATTTTTTAACTGAAGATATTTATTTTTCACCATAGTCACTCTATGGGCTTCTAAATATCACTTTGCCAATTCCACAAGAACAGGCTTAGCGAAAGGCTTCTTGAGGGGAAACGTGTAACTCTGTGAGATGATTTAATAGAACACAAAGCAGTCTCTCAGAAAGCTTCTTTCCAGTTTTTAACGGAAGCTATTTCCTTTTTCACCATAGCCCTCTATGGGCTTCCAAATATCACTTTCCAAATTCCACAAGAACAGTCTTAGCAAAAGGCTTCTTGACGAGAAAGCTGTAATTCTGTGAGATGATTTAATAGAACACAAAGCAGTTTCTCAGAAAGTTTCTTTCCACTTTTTAAAGGAAGATATTTCCTTTTTCACCATAGCCCACTATTTGCTTCCAAATATCACTTTGCAAATTCCACAACAACAGTCTTAGTGAAAGGCTTCTTGAGGGGAAATCTTTAGCTCTGTGAGACTAATTAACAGAACACAAAGCAGTTTCTCAGAAAGCTTCTTTCCAGTTTTTAACGGACGATATTTCCTTTTTCACAATAGCCATCTATGGGCTTCCAAATATCACTTTGCAAATTCTAGAAGAACAGTCTTAGGGAAAGGTTTCTGTAGGGGAAAGCTGTAACTCTGTGAGATGAATTAACAGAACACAAAGCAATTTCTAAGAAAACTTCTTTCCAGTTTTTAACGGAAGATATTTCCTTTTTCACCGTAGCTCTCTATGGGCTTCCAAATATCACTTTGCAGATTCCAATAGAACAGTCTGAGCCAACGGCTTCTTGAGGGGAAAGCTGTAACTTGGTGAGATGTATTAACAGAACACAAAGCAGTTTCTCTGAAAGCTTCTTTCCAGTATTTAATGGAAGATATTTCCTTTTTCACCATAGCCCTCTATTTGCTTCCAAATATCACTTTGCAAATTCCACAAGAACAGTCTTAGCGAAAGGCTTCTTGAGGGGAAAGCTGTAGCTCTGTGAGATTAATTAACAGAACACAAAGCAGTTTCTCAGAAAGCTTCTTTCCAGTTTTTAACGGACGATATTTCCTTTTTCACGATAGCCATCTATGGGCTTCCAAATATCACTTTGCAAATTCTAGAAGAACAGTCTTAGGGAAAGGTTTCTTTAGGGGAAAGCTGTAACTCTGTGAGATGAATTAACAGAACACAAAGCAATTTCTAAGAAAACTTCTTTCCAGTTTTTAACGGAAGATATTTCCTTTTTCACCATAGCTCTCTATGGGCTTCCAAATATCACTTTGCAGATTCCAATAGAACAGTCTTAGCCAACAGCTTCTTGAGGGGAAAGCTGTAACTTGGTGAGATGTATTAACAGAACACAAAGCAGTTTCTCTGAAAGCTTCTTTCCAGTATTTAATGGAAGATATTTCCTTTTTCACCATAGCCCCCTATTTGCTTCCAAATATCACTTTGCAAATTCCACAAGAACAATCATAGTGAGAGGCTTTTGATGGGAAAGCTGTAACTCTGTGAGAAGAATTAACCGAACACAAAGCAGTTTCTCAGGAAGCTTCTTTCCAGTTTTTTACGGAGGATATTTCCTTTTTCACCATAGCCCTATATGGTCTTCCATATATCACTTTGCAAAATCCACAAGAACAGACTTAGCAAAAGGCTTCTTCCTGGGAAAACAGTAACTCTATGAGATGAATTAACAGTACACAGAGCAGTTTCTCAGAAAGCTTCTTTCCAGTTTTAAGCGGAAGATATTTCCTTTTTCGCCATAGCCCTCTATGGGCTTCCAAATATCACTTTGAAAATTCCAGAAGAACAGTCTTAGCGAAAGGCTTCTTGAGAGGAAAGCAGTAACTCAGTGAGATGAATTAACAGAAAACAAAGCAGTTTCTCCGAAAGCATCTTTCCAGTTTTTAACGGAAGATATTTCCTTTTTCACCAAAGCCCTCTATGGGCTTCCAAATATCACTTTGCCAATTCCACAAGAACAGCCTTAGCGAAAGGCTTCTTGAAGGGAAAGCTGTAACTCAGAAAACTTCTTTCCCATTTTTAACGGAAGATATTTCCTTTTTCACCATAGCCCTCTATGGGCTCCGAAAATCACTTTGCAAATTCCTCAAGAACAGCCTTAGCGAAAGGTTTCTTAAGGGGAAAGCTGTAACTCTGTGAGACGAAATAACAGAACACAAAGCAGTTTCTCAGACAGCTTCTTTCCTGTTTTTAACTGAAGATATTTTCTTTTTCACCGTAGCCCTCTATGGGCTACCAAATATCACTTTGCAAATTCCACAAGAACAGCCTTAGCGAAAGGCTTCTTGAAGGGACAGCTGTAACTCTGCGAGATGAATTAATAGAACACAAAGCAATTTCTCAGAAACTTCTTTCCATTTTTTAACGGAAGATTTTTCTTTTTTCACTACAGCCCTCTATGGGGTCCCAAATATCACATTGGAAATTCCACAAGAGCAGTCTTAGGGAAAGTCTTCTTGAGGGGAAAGCTGTAACACTGTGACATGAATTACCAGAAAACAAAGCAGTTTCTCAGAAAGCTTCTTTACAGTTTTTAACGGAAGATATTTCCTTTTTCACCATCGCCCTCTAAGGGCTTACAAATATCACTTTGCAAATTCCACAAGAACAGTCTTAGCGAAAGGCTTCTTGATGGGAAAGCTGTAATTCTGTGAGATGAATTAACAGAAAACAAAGCAGTTTCTCAGAAAGCTTCTTTCCAGTTTTTAACTGAAGATAATTCCTTTTTCACCATAGTACTTTAAGGGCTTCCGAATATCACTTTGCAAATTCCGCAAGAACAGCCTTAGCGAAAAGCTTCTTGAGGGGAAAGCTGTAACTCTGTGAGATAAATTAACAGAACACAAAGCAGTTTCTCAGACAGCTTCTCTCCTGTTTTTAATTGAAGATATTTTCTTTTTCACCATAGCCCTCTATGGGCTTCCAAGTATCATTTTCCAAATTCCACAAGAACAGCCTTAGCGAAAGCCTTCTTGAAGAGAAAGCTGTAACTCTATGAGATGAATTAAGAGAACACAAACAGTTTCTAAGAAAGCTTCTTTCCAGTTTTTTACGAAAGATATTTTCTTTTTCACCATAGCCCTCTATGGGCTTCCAAATATCTCTTTGCAAATTCCACAAATACAGTGTTAGCAAAAAGCTACTTGAGGGGAAAGCTGTAACTCTGTGGGTTGAATTAACAGAACACAAAGCAGTTTTTCACAAAGCTTCCTTCCAGTTTTTAACGGAAGATAATTCCTTTTTCACCATAGCCGTCTATGTGCTCCCAAATATCACTTTGTACATTCCAAAACAACAGTCTTAGCAATAGGCATTTGTAGGCAAAAGCTGTAACTCTCTGACATGAATTAACAGAACACAAAGCAGTTTTCCAGAAAGCTTCCTTACAGTTTTTACCAGAACATATTTCCTTTTTCACCATAGCCCTCTGTGGGCTTCAAAATATCACTTTCTAAATTCCACAAGAACAGCCTTAGCAAAAGGCTGCTTGAAGGGATAGCTGTATCTCTGTGAGATGAATTAACAGAACACAAAATAGTTTCTCAGAAACCTTCTTTCCAGTTTTTAACGGAAGATATTTCCTTTTTCACCATAGCCCTCTATGTGCTAAAAAATATCACTTTACAAATTCCACAAGAACAGTCTTAGTGAAAGGCTTCTTGAGGGGAAAGCTGTAACTCCGTCAGATGAATTAACAGAACACAAAGCAGTTTCTCAGAAACCTTCTTTCCAGTTTTTAACGGAAGATATTTCCTTTTTCACCACAGCCTTCTATGGGCTTCCAAATATCACTTTGCCAATTCCACAAGAACAGTCTTAGCGAAAGGCTTCTTGTGTGGAAAGCTGTAACTCTGTGAGATAAATTAACAGAACACAAAGTAGATTCAAACAAAGCTTCTTTCCAGTTTTTAACGGAAGATATTTACTTTTTCATCATAGCCCTCTATGGGATTCCTAATATCACTTTGCATATTCCACAAGAATAGTCTCAGCGAAAGGCTTTTTGAAGGAAAAGCTGTAACTCTGTGAAATGAATTAACAGAACACAAAGTAGTTTCACAGAAAGCTTCTTTCCAGTTTTTAACAAAAGATATTTCCTTTTTCACCATAGCCTTCTATGTGCTTCCAAATATCACTTTGCAAATTCCAAAAGGACAGTCTTAGCGGAAGGTTTCTTGAGGGGAAAGCTGTAACTCTGTTAGATGAATTAACAGAACACAAAGCAGTTTCTTAGAAAGCTACTTTCCATTTTTTAACTGAACATATTTCCTTTTCACCATAGCCCACTACGGGCTTCCATATATCACTTTGCCAATTTTACAAGAACAGCCTTAGCGGAAGGCTTCTTGTAGGGAAAGCTGTAACTCTGTGAGATGAATTAACAGATCACAAAGTTTCCTTTTTCACCATAGTAATCTATGGGCTTCCAAATATCACTTTGCTAATTTCATAGGAACAGCCTTAGCGAAAGGCTTCTTGAAGGGAAAGTTGTAACTCCGTGAGATGAATTAACAGAGCACAAAGCAGTGTCTCAGAAATCTTCTTTACAGTATTTAACGGAAGATATTTCCTTTTTCACCATAGCCCTCCATGGGCTTCCAAATATCACTTTGCCAATTCCACAAGAACAGCCTTAGCGTAAGTCTTCTTGAAAGGAAAGCTGTAACTCTGTGACATGAATTAACAGAACACAAAGCAGTTTCTCAGAATGCTTCTTTTCAGTTTTTAACTTAGGATATTTCCTTTTTCACCGTAGCCCTCTTTTGGCTTCCAAATGTCACTTTGCATATTGCACAACAACAGTCTTAGCGAAAGGTTTCTTCAGGGGAATGTTGTAAATCTGTGAGATGAAATAAGAGAACACAAAGCAGTTTCTCAGACAGCTTCTTTTCAGTTTTTAACGGAGGATATTTCCTTTCTCACCACAGCCCTCTAAGGGCTTCCAAATATCACTTTGCAAATTCCACAAGAACAGCCTTAGCGAAATTCTTATTGAAGGGAAAGCTGTAAGTCTGTGAGATGAATTAACGGAACACAAAGCAGTTTCTCCGAATGCTTCTTTTCAGTTTTTACCTTAGGATATTTCCTTTTTCACCATAGTCCTGTATGGGCTTCCAAATATAACTTTCCAAATTCCGCAAGAACAGCCTTAGCGAAAGGCATCTTGAAGGGAAAGCTGTAACTCTGTGAGATGAATTAACAGAACACGAAGCAGTTTCTCAGAAAGCTTCTTTCCAGTTTTTAATGGAAGATATTTCCTTTTTTACCATAGTCCTCTATGGGCTTGCAAATATCACTTTCCAAATTCCACAAGAACAGTCTTAGCGAAAGGATTCTTGAGGGGAAAGCTGTAACTCTGTGAGATGAATTAACAGAACACATAGCAGTATCTCAGACAGCTTCTTTCCAGTTTTTAACTGAAGATATTTCCTTTTTCACCATAACCCTCTATGGGCTTCCAAATATTACTTTGCAAATTCTACAAGAACAGCCTTAGCGAAAGCCTTCTTGAAGGGAAAGCTGTAACTCAGTGAGATGAATTAACAGAACACGAAGCAGTTTCTCAGAAAGCTTCTTTCCAGTTTTTAACGGAAGATATTTCCTTTATCACCGTAGCCCTCTATGGGCATCCAAATATCACTTTACAAATTCCACAAGAACAGCCTTAGCGAAAGGCTTTTTGAAGGGAAAGCTGTAACTCTGTGAGATGAATTAACAGAACACAAAGCAGTTTCTCAGAAAGCTTCTTTCCAGTGTTTTATGGAAGATATTTCCTTTTTCACCACAGCCCTCTATTTGCTTCCAAATATCACTTTGCCAATTCCAGAAGAACAGCCTTAGCGAAAGGCTTCTTGAAGGGAAAGCTGTAAGTCTGTGAGATGAATTAACAGAACGAAAAGCAGTTTCTCAGAAAGCTTCTTTCCAATTTTTAACGGAAGATATTTCCTTGGGAAGGCTTCTTGAAGGGAAAGCTGTAACTCTGTGAGATGAATTAACAGAACACAAAGCATTTTGTCAGAAAGCTTCTTTCCATTTTTTAACTGAAGATATTTATTTTTCACCATAGTCACTCTATGGGCTCCCAAATATCGCTTTGCAAATTCCAGAAGAACAGTCTTAGCGAACGGATTCTTGAGGGGAAAGCTGTAACTCTGTGAGACGAATTAACAGAACAGAGTGCACTTTCTCAGAAAGCTTCTTTCCAGTTTTTTAACTGAAGATATTTCCTTTTTCACCATAGCCCTCTATGGGCTTCCAAATATCACTTTGCAAATTCCACAAGAACATTCTTAGCGAACGGCTTCTTGAGGGGAAAGATATAACTCTGTGAGATGAATTAACAGAACAGAGTGCAGTATCTCAGAAAGCTTCTTTCCAGTTTTAAACTGAAGATGTTTCCTTTTTCCCCATTGCCCTCTATGGGCTTCCAAATATCACTCTTCAAATTCCACAAGAACAGTCTTAGCTAAAGGCTTCTTGAGGGGAAAGCTGTAACTCTGTGAGATGAATTCACAGAACACAAAGCAGTTTCTCAGAAAGCTTCTTTCCAGTTTTAAACTGTCGATGTTTCCTTTTTCACCATTGCCCTCTGTTGGCTTCAAAAAATCAATCTTCAAATTCCAAAAGAGCAGTCTTAGCGAAAGGCTTCTTGTGGGGAAAGCTGTAACTCCGTGAGATGAATTAACAGAATAGAGTGCAGTGTGTCAGAAAGCTTCTTTTCAGTTTTTAACTGAGGATATTTCCTTTTACACCATTGCCCTCTATGGGATTCCAAATATCACTCTTCAAATTCCAAAAGAACAGTCTCAGCGTAAGGCTTCTTGAGGGGAAAGATATAACTCCGTGAGATACATTAACAGAACAGAGTGCAGTTTGTCAGAAAGCTTCTTTTCACTTTTTAACTTAAGATATTTCCTTTTCCACCATTGCCCTGTAAGGGCTACCAAATATCACTCTTCAAATTCCACAAGAACAGTCTTAGCGAAAGGATTCTTGATGGGAAGGCTGTAACTCTGTGAGATGAATTAACAGAACAGGGTGCAGATTGTCAGCAAGCTTCTTTTCAGTTTTCAACTGAAGATATTTCCTTTTTTACCATTGCCCTCTACGGGATTCCAAATATCACTTTTCATATTTCAAAAGAACACCCTTAGCGAAAGGCTTCTTGAAGGGAAAGCTGTAACTCTGTGAGACGAATTAACAGAACAGAGTGCAGTTTCTCAGAAATCTTCTTTCCAGTTTTTAACGGAAGATATATCCTTTTTCACCATAGCCCTCTACGGGCTTGCAAATATCACTATGCAAATTCCACAAGAACAATCTTAGCGAAAGACTTCTGGAGGGGAAAGCTGTAACTCTGTGAGATGAATTAACAGACCACAAAGCAGTTTCTCAGAAATCTTCTTTCCAGTTTTTAACGGAAGATATATCCTTTTTCACCATAGCCCTCTACGGGCTTGCAAATATCACTATGCAAATTCCACAAGAACAATCTTAGCGAAAGACTTCTGGAGGGGAAAGCTGTAACTCTGTGAGATGAATTAACAGAACACAAAGCAGTTTCTCAGAAATCTTCTTTCCAGTTTTTAACGGTAGATATTTCCTATTTCACCATAGCCCACTCTGGGCTTCCAAATATCACTTTGCAAATTCCACAAGAATAGTCTTTGTGAAAGACTTTTGAAGCGAAAGCTGTAACTCTGTGAAATGAATTAACAAATACAAAGGAGTCTCTCAGAAAGCTTCTTTCCAGTTTTTAATTGAAGATATTTCCTTTTTCACCACAGCCCTCTATGGGTTTCCAAATATCACTTTGCAAATCCCACAAGAACAGTCTTAGCCAAAAGCTTCTTCAGGGGAAAGCTGTAACTCTGTGAGATGAATTAACAGAACTCAAACAGTTTCTCAGAAAGCTTCTTTCCAGATTTTAACTGAAGATATTTTCTTTTTCACCACAGCCCTCTATGGGCTTCCAAATATCACTTTGCAAATTTCACAAGAACAGTCTTATCGAAAGGCTCCTTGAGGGGAAAGCTGTAACTCGTAGAGATGTATCAACAAAACACACGGCAATTTCTCAGAATGCTTCTTTCCAGTTTTTAACGGAAGATATTTCCTTTTTCACCATAGCTCTCTATGGGCTTCCAAATATCACTTTGGAAATTTCACAAGAACAGTCTTAGTGAACGAATTATTGAGGGGAAGGCTGTAATTCTGTGAGATGAACGAGCAGAACACACAGCATTTTCTCAGAAAGCTTCTTTTCAGTTTTTATCTTAGGATATTTCCATTTTCACCATAGCCTTCTATGGGCTTCCAAATATCACTTTGCAAATCCCACAGCAACAGTCTTAGCGAAAGGCTTCTGGAAGGCAAAGCTTTAACCCTGTAAGATGAAATAACAGAACACAAAGCAGTTTCTCAGAAAGCTTCTTTCCACTTTTTAACGGAAGATATTTCCTTTTTCACCATAGCGCTGTATGGGCTTCCAAATATCACTTTGCAAATTCCACAACAACAGCCTTAGCGTAAGGCTTCTTGAGGGAAAAGCTGTAATTCTCTGAGATGAATTAACAGAACACAAAGTAGTTTCTCAGAAAGCTTCTTTTCAGATTTTATCTGAGGCTATTTCCTTTTTCATCACAGCCCTCTATCGGCTTCAAAATATCACTTTGAAAATTCCACAAGAACAGTCTTAGTGAACGGCTTTTTGAGAAGAAAGCTGAAAATCTGTGAGATGAATTAACAGAACACAAAGCAGTTTCCGAGAAAGCTTCTTTACAGTTTTTTTTCTTAGGTAATTTCCTTTTTCACCTTAGCCCTCTATGGGCTTCCAGATATCACTTTGCAAATTCCACAAGAACAGTCTTAGCGAAGCGCTTCTGGAGGAAAATGCTGTAACTCTGAGAGATGAATTAACAGAACACAAAGCAGTTTCTCAGAAATCTTCTTTCCAGTTTTTAACGGAACATATTTCCTTGTTCACCGTAGCCCTCTATTTGCTTCCAAATATCACTTTACAATTTCCAGAAGAACAGTCTTTGCAGAGGGCTTCTGGAGGGGAAGGTTGTAACTCTGTGAGATGAATTAAGAAAACACAAAGCAGTTTCTCAGAAATCTTCTTTCCAGTTTTTAACGGAAGATATATCCTTTTTCACCATAGCCCTCTACGGGCTTCCAAATATCACTATGCAAATTCCACAAGAACAGTCTTAGTGAAAGATTTCTGGAGGGGAAAGCTGTAACACTGTGAGTTGAATTAACAGAACACAAAGAAGTTTCTCAGAAATCTTCTTTCCAGTTTCTAAAGGAAGGTATTTCCTTTTTCACCATAGCCCTCTATGGGCTTCCAAATATCACTTTGCAAATTCCACAAGAACAGACTTAGTGAAAGACTTCTTGAAGCGAAAGCTGTAACTCTGTGAAATGAATTAACAAATAAAAAGGAGTCTCTCAGAAAGCTTCTTTCCAGTTTTTAATTGAAGGTATTTCCTTTTTCACCATAGCCTTCTATGGGCTTCCAAATATCACTTTGCAAATCCCACAAGAACAGTCTTAGCCAAAGACTTCTTTAGGGGAAAGCTGTAACTCTGTGAGATGAATTAACAGAACACAAACAGTTTCTCAGAAAGCTTCTTTCCAGAATTTAACTGAAGATATTTCCTTTTTCACCATAGCCCTCTATGGGCTTCCAAATATCACTTTGCAAATTTCACAAGAACAGTCTTAGCGAAAGGCTTCTTGAGGGGAAAGCTGTAACTCTCTGAGATGAATTAACAGAACACAAAGCAGTTTCTCAGAAAGCTTCTTTTCAGTTTTTATCTTAGGATATTTCCTTTGTCAGCATAGCCCTGTATGGGCTTACAAATGTCACTTTGCAAATTCCACAAGAACAGTCTAAGCGAAAGTCTTCTTGAGGGGAAAGCTGTAGCTCTGTGAGATGAATTAACAGACCACAAAGCAGTTTCTCAGAAAGCTGCTTTCCAGTTTTTAACGGAAGATATTTTCTTTTTCACCCTATTCCTCTAAGGGATTCCAAAGATCACTTTGCAACTTCCACAAGAACAGTCTTAGCGAAAGGCTTCTTGAGGGGAAATCTGTAGCTTTGTTAGATGAATTAACAGACAACAAAGCAGTTAATCAGAAAGTTTCTTTCCAGTTTTTAACGGAAGATATTTTCTTTTCACCATATCCCTCTATGGGCTTCCAAATATCACTTTGCAAATTCCACAAGAACAGTCTTAGTGAACAGCTTCCTGAGGGGAAGATATAACTCTGTGAGATGAATTAAGAGAACACAGTGCAGTTTCTCAGAAAGCTTCCTTTCGGTTTTTATCTTAGGATATTTTCTTTTTCGCCAGAGCCCCCTATGGGCTTCCAAATATCACTTTGCACATTCCACAAGAACAGTCTTAGGGAAAGACTTCTTGAGGGGAAAGCTGTAACTCTGTGAGGTGAATTAACAGAACTCAAATCAGTTTCTCAGATATCTTATTTCCAGTTTTAAACGGAAGATATTTCCTTTTTCACCATGGCCCTCTATGGGCTTCCAAATATCAGTTTGTAAATTTCACAAAAACTGTCTCAGTGAACAGCTTCTTGAGGGGAAAGCTATAACTCTGTGAGATGAACTAACAGAACACGAAACAGTTTCCCAAAAAGCTTCTTATCGGTTTTCATCTTAGGATATTTCCATTTTCACCTTTGCCCTCGATGGGCTTCAAAATATCACTTTACAAATTCCACAAGAACAGTCTTAGCGAAAGGCTTCTTGGGGGGAAAGCTGTAACTCTGTGAGATGAATTAACAGAAGACAAAGCAGTTTCTCAGAAAATTTCTTTCCGGTTTTTATCTTAGAATATTTCCATTTGCACCATAGCTCCCTATGGGCTTCCAAATATCACTTTGCCAATTACAAAAGAAGAGTCTTTGCGAAAGGCTTCTTGAACGGAAATCTGTAAATCTCTGAGATGAATTAACAGAACACAAAGCATTTTCTCAGAAAACTTCTTTTCAGTTTTTAACTGAAGATATTTCCTTTTTCACCATAGACCTCTTTAGGCTTTCAAATATCACTTTGCAAATTCCACAAGAACAGTCTTAGCGGAAGGCTTCTTGCGGAGAAAGCTGAAACTCTGTGAGATGAAAGAAGAGAACTCAAAAAAGTTTCTCAGAAATCTTCTTTCCAGTTTTTAACTGAAGATATTTCCTTTTTCACCATAGCACTCTATGGGCTTCCAAATATCACTTTGCAAATTCCACAAGATCAGTCCTAGCGAAAGGCTTCTTGAGGAGAAAGCTGTAACTCTCTGAGATGAATTAACAGAACAAAAAGCAGTTTCTCAGAAAGCTTCTTTTCAGTTTTTAACTGAAGATATTTCCTATTTCACCATAGCCCTCTATGGGCTTCCAAATATCACTTTGCAAATTTAACAAGAACAGCGTTTATTAAAGACTTCTTGAGAGGAAAGCTGTAACTCTGTGAGATGAATTAACAGAACACAAAACAGTTTCTCCGAAAGATTCTTTCCAGTTTTTACGGAGGATATTTCCTGTTTCACCATAGCCCTCTATGGGATTCCAAATATCACTTTTCAAATTCCACAATAACAGTCTGAGGGAAAGGCTCTTTGACGGGAAAAGTGTAACTCTGTGAGATGAATTAAAATAACCCAAAGCAGTTTCTCAGAAATCTTCTTTTCATTTTTTCACGGAAAATATTTCTTTTTTCACCTTAGCCCTCTATGGGCTTCCAAATTTCACTCTGTAAATTCCACAAGAAGAGTCTTAGCCAAAGGCTTCTTGAGAAGAAAGCTGTAACTCTGTGTGATGAATTAACAAAACACAAAACAGTCTCCAGAAAGCTTCTTTCCAGTTTTTAACGTAAGATAATTCCTTTTTCACCATAGCCCTCTATGGGCTTCCAAATATCACTTTGCAAATTCCACAAGAACAGTCTTAGCGATAGGCTTCTTGAGGAGAAAGCTGTAACCTTGTGAAAAGAAATAACAGAATAAAAAGCAGTTTCTTAGAATGCTTCTTTTCGTTTATTATCTCAGAATATTTTCTTTTTCACCATAGCCCCCTATGGGCTTCCAATTATCAACTTCCAAATTCCACAAGAACAGTCTTAGTGAACGGCTTCTTGAGGGGAAAGCTGTAACTCTGTGAGATGAATTAACAGAACACTAAGCAGTCTCTCAGAAAACTTCTTTTCAATTTTTATCTTAGGATATATCCTTTTTCACCATAGCCCTCTATGGGCTTCCAAATATCACTTTGCAAATTCCACAAGAAAAGTCTTAGGGAAAGGCTTATTGAGGGGAAAGGTGTTACTCTGTGAGATGAATTAAAAGAACCCAAGGCAGTTTTTCAGAAATTTTGTTTTCATTTTTTAACGGAAAATATTTCCTTTTTCACAATTGACCTCTATGTGTTTCCTAATATCACTTTGCAAATTCCACAAGAACAGTCTTAGCGAAAGTTTTCTTGAGGAGAAAGCTGTAACTCTGTGAGATGAATTAACAGAACACAAAAGAGTTTCCAGAAAGCTTCTTTCCAGTTTTTAAAGGAAGATATTTCCTTTTTCACCATAGCCCTCTATGGGCTTCCAAAAATCACTTTGCAAGTTTCACAAGAACTGTCTAGTGAACGGCTTCTTGAGGGGAAAGCTGTAACTCTGGGAGATGAATTAACAGAACACAAAGCAGTTTCTCAGAAAGCTTCTTTTCAGTTTTTATCTTAGGTATTTCCTTTGTCAGCATAGCCCTGTATGTGCTTACAACTGTCACTTTGCAAATTCCACAAGAACAGTCTAAGCGAAAGTCTTCTTGAGGGGAAAGCTGTAGCTCTGTGAGATGAATTAACAGACCACAAAGCAGTTTCTCAGAAAGCTTCTTTCCAGTTTTTAACGGAAGATATTTTCTTTTTCACCCTATTCCTCTATGGGATTCCAAAGATCACTTTGCAACTTCCACAAGAACAGTCTTAGCGAAAGGCTTCTTGAGGGGAAATCTGTAGCTTTGTTAGACGAATTAACAGAAAACAAAGCAGTTAATCAGAAAGTTTCTTTCCAGTTTTTAACGGAAGATATTTTCTTTTCACCATATACCTCTATGGGCTTCCAAATATCACTTTGCAAATTCCACAAGAACAGTCTTAGTGAACAGCTTCCTGAGGGGAAGATATAACTCTGTGAGATGAATTAAGAGAACACAGTGCAGTTTCTCAGAAAGCTTCCTTTCGGTTTTTATCTTAGGATATTTTCTTTTTCGCCAGAGCCCACTATGGGCTTCCAAATATCACTTTGCACATTCCACAAGAACAGTCTTAGGGAAAGACTTCTTGAGGGGAAAGCTGTAACTCTCTGAGATCAATTAACAAAACACAAAGCAGTTTCTCAGAATTTTTCTTTCAAGTTTTTAACGGAAGATATTTCCTTTTTCACTATAGCCCTCTATGGGTTTCCAAATACCACATTTCAAGTTCCACAAGAACAGTCTTAGCGAAAGGCTTTTTGAGGAGAAAGTTGTAAATCTGTAAGATGAATTAACAGACACAAAACTGTTTCTCAGAAAGCTTCTTTCCAGTTTTTATCTTATGATATTTCCTTTTTCACCGTAGCCCTCTATGGGCTTCCAAATATCACTTTGCAAATTCCACAAGAACAGTCTTAGAGAAAGTCTTCTTGAGGGGAAAGCTGAAACTCTGTGCGATGAATTAACAGAACACAAAACAGTTTCTCAGAAAGCATTTTTTCAGTTTTTATCTTAGGATATTTCCTTTTTCACCATAGACCTCCATGGGCTTTCAAAAATCACTTTCAAATTCCACAAAAACAGTCTTTGGGAAAGGATTCTTGAGGGGAAAGCTGTAACTCTGTGAGATGAATTAACAAAGACAAAGCAGTTTCTCAGAAATCTTCTTTTCAGTTTTTAACGGACAATATTTTCTTTTTTGCCACAGCTCTCTTTGGGCTTCTAAATATCTCTTTGCAAATTCCACAAGAACAGTCTTAGGGAAAGGCTTCTTGAGGGGAAAGCTGTAACTCTGTGAGATCATTTAAGAAAACACAAAACAGATTCTCAGAAATCTTCTCTCAAGTTTTTAACGGAAGATATTTTCTTTTTCACCAGAGCCCTCTAAGGGCTTCCAAATATCACATTTGAAATTCCACAAGAACAGACTTAGTGAAAGGCTTTTTGAGGAGAAAGATGTAAATCTGTAAGATGAATTAACAGACACAAAACAGTTTCTCAGAAATCTTCTTTTCAGTTTTTAATGAAAGATGTTTTCTTTTTCACGATAGCCCTCTATGGGCTTTCAAATATCACTGTTCAAATTCCACAAGAACAGCCTTTGCGAAAATCTTCGTTGGGAGAAAGCTGTAACTCAATGAGATGAATTAACAGAATACAAAGCAGTTTCTCAGAAAGTTTCTTTCCAGTTTTTAATGGAAGATATTTCCTTTTCCACTATAGTCCTCTATGGGCTTCCAAATATCACTTTGCAAATTCCACAAGAACAGTCTTAGCGAAAGGCTTCTTGAAGGGAAAGCTGTAGCTCTGTGAGATGAATTAACAGAACCCACAGCAGTTTCTCAGAAATCTTCTTTCCAGTTTTTAACGGAAGATATTTCCTTTTTCAGCATAGCCCTTCAGGGCTTCCAATATCACTTTGCAAATTCCACAAAAACAGTCTTAGGGAAAGCCTTCTTGAGGGAAAAGGTGTAACTCCGTGAGATGAACAAACAGAACACAAAGCAGTTTCTCAGAACGCTTCTTTTCGGGTTTTATCTTAGGATATTTCCATTTTCACCATAGCCCTGTAAGGGTTTCCAAGGAAGACTTTGCAAATTCCACAACAACTGCGTTATTGAAAGGCTTCTTGAGGGGAAAGCTGTAATTCTCTGAAATGAATTAACAGAACACAAAGAAGTTTCTCAGAAAGATTCCTTTGGGTTTTTATCTTAGGATATTTGCTTTTTCACCATAGATCTCTAAGGGCTTCCAAATATCACTTTTCAATTCCACAAGAACAGTCTTCGGGAAAGGTTTCTTGAGGGGAAAGCTGTAACTCTGTGAGGTGAATTAACAGAACTCAAATCAGTTTCTCAGATATCATATTTCCAGTTTTTAACGGAAGATATTTCCTTTTTCTCCTTAGCCCTCTGTGGGCTTCCAAATATCACTTTGCGAATTCCACAAGAAAAGGCTTACCGAAAAGCTTCTTGAGGAGGAAGCTGTAACTCTGTGAGATGAATTAACAGAACACAAAACAGTTTCTCAGAAAGCTTCTTTCCAGTTTTTAAAGTAAAATATTTCCTTTTTCACCATAGCCCTCTATAGGATTCCAAATATCACTTTGCAAATTCCACAAGAACAGCCTTAGCGAAACGCTTCTTGAGGGGAAAGCTGTAACTCAGTGAGATGAATTAACAGAACACAAAGCAGTTTCACAGAAAGCTACTTTTCAGTTTTTATCTTAGGATATTTCCTTCTTCACCGTAGCCCTCTATGGGCTTCAAAATATCAGTTTGCAAATTTCACAAAAACTGTCTTAGTGAACGGCTTCTTGAGGGGAAAGCTGTAACTCTGTGAGATGAACTAACAGAACACAAAGCATTTTTCCAGAAAGCTTCTTTTCAGTTTTTATCTTAGCATAATTCCATTTTCAGCTTAGACCTCTATGGGCTTCCAAATATCACTTTGCATATTCCACAAGAACAGTCTTAGAGAAAGGCTTCTTGAGAGGAAAGCTGTAACTCTGTGAGGAGAATTAATAAAAGACAAAGCAGTTTCTCAGAAAGCTTCTTTTCGGCTTTTATCTTAGGATATTTCCATTTTCACCATAGCTCTCTATGGGCTTCCAAATATCACTTTTCAAATTCCAAAAGAACAGTCTTTGCGAAAGGATTCTTGAACAGAAAGCTGTAAATCTCTGAGATGAGTTAACAGTACAGAAAGCAGTTCCTCAGAAAGCTTCTTTTCAGTTTTTATGTTAGGATATTTCCTTTTTCACCATAGTTCTCCAAGGGCTTCCAAATATCACTTTGCAAATTCCACAAGAAAATTCTTAGCGAAAGGTTTCATGAGGGGAAAGCTGTAACTCTGTGAGATGAATTAACAGAACACAAAGCGTTTTCTCAGAAGACTTCTTTCCAGTTTTTATCTGAAGATATTACCTTTTTCACCATAGACCCCTTTGGGCTTTCAAATATCACAGTGCAAATTCCACAAGAACAGTCTTAGCGAAAGGCTTCTTGTGGAGAAAGCTGTAATTCTGTGAGATGAATTAACAGAACACAAAATACTTTCTCAGAAAGCTTCTTTCCAGTTTTTAACTTAAGATAATTCCTTTTTCACCATAGCACTCTATGTGCGTCCAAATATCACTTTCCAAATTCCACAAGAACAGTCCTAGCGAAAGGCTTCTTGAGGAGAAAGCTGTAACCCTCTGAGATGAATTAACAGAACAAAAAGGAGTTTCTCAGAAGGCTTCTTTTCAGTTTTAAACTGAAGATATTTCCTTTTTCACCATAGCCCTCTACGGGCTTGCAAATATCACTTTGCAAGTTAAACAACAACAGCCTTCACGAAAGAATTCTTGAGGGGAGAGCTGTAACTCTGTGAGATGAATTAACAGAACACAAAGCAGTCTCTCAGAAATCTTCTTTCCAGTTTTTAACTGAAGATATTTCCTTTTTCAACATGGCCACTTACGGGCTTCCAACAATCACTTTGCAAATTCACAAGAACAGACTTAGCGAAAGGCTTCTTGAAGGGAAAGCTGTAACTCTGTGAGATGAATTAACAGAACACAAAGCAGTTTCTCAGAAAGCTTCTTTTCAGTTTTTATCTTAGGATATTTCCTTTTTCACCATAGCCCTCTAAGGGTTTCCAAATATCACGTTGTAAATTCCACACAACAGTCTTAGCGAATGGCTTCTTGAGGAAAAGCTGTAACTCTCTGAGATGAATTTAAAAAAACACAAAGCAGTTTCTTAGAAAGACTATTTCCAGTTTTTAACGGAAGATATATCCTTTTTCACCATAGCCCTCTATGGGCTTCCAAATATCACTTTGTAAATTCCACAAGAACAGTCTTAGAGAAAAGTTTCTTAAAGAAAAGCTGTAACTTTGTGAGATGAATTAACAGAACACAAAACAGTTTCTCAGTAAGATTCCTTTGTTTTTTTATTTTAGGATATTTCCTTTTTCACCATAGCTCTCTATGGGCTTCCAAATATCACGTTGCAAATTCCACAAGAACAGTCTTAGGGAAAGGCTTCTTGAGGGGAAAGCTGTAAGTCTGTGAGATGAATTAACAGAACCCAAAGCAGCCTCTCAGAAATCTTCTTTTCAGTTTTTAACGGAAGATATTTCCTTTTTCACCTTAGCCCTCTGTGGGCTTCCAAATATCACTTTGCAAATTCCCCAAGAAAAGTCTTAGCGAAAGAATTCTTGAGGAGAAAGCTCTAACTCTGTGAGATGAATTAACAGAACACAAAGCAGCCTCTCAGAAATCTTCTTTTCAGTTTTTAACGGAAGATATTTCCTTTTTCACCTTAGCCCTCTGTGGGCTTCCAAATATCACTTTGCAAATTCCCCAAGAAAAGTCTTAGCGAAAGAATTCTTGAGGAGAAAGCTCTAACTCTGTGAGATGAATTAACAGAACACAAAACAGTTTCTCAGAAAGCATCTTTCCAGTTTTTAAAGGAAGATATTTCCTTTTTCACCGTAGCCCTCTATGGGCTTAAAATATCACGTTGCAAATTCCACAAGAACAACCTCAGCGAAAGGCTTCTTTAGGGGAAATCTGTAACTCTGTGAGATGAATTTACAGAACACAAAGCAGTTTCTCAGGAAGCTTCTTTCAGTTTTTAACTGAAGATATTTCCTTTTTCACCATGGCCCTCTATGGGCTTCCCAATATCAGTTTGCAAATTTCACAAAAACTGTCTTAGTGAACGGCTTCTTGAGGGGAAAGCTGTAACTCTGTGAGATGAACTAACAGAACACAAAACAGTTTCCCAGAAAGCTTCTTTTCGGTTTTCATCTTAGGATACTTCCATATTCACCTTAGCCCTCGATGGGCTTCCAAATATCACTTTACAAATTCCACAAGAACAGTCTTAGCGAAAGGCTTCTTGGGGGGAAAGCTGTAACTCTGTGAGATGAATTAATAGAAGACAAAGCAGTTTCTCAGAAAATTTCTTTCCGGTTTTTATCTTAGAATATTTCCATTTGCAACATATCTCCCTATGGGCTTCCGAATATCACTTTGCCAATTACAAAAGAAGAGTCTTTGCGAAAGGCTTCTTGAACGGAAATCTGTAAATCTCTGAGATGAATTAAAAGAACAGAAAGCATTTCCTCAGAAAGCTTCTTTTCAGTTTTTATCTTAGGATATTTCCTTTTTCACCATAGGCCCCTAAGGGATTCCAAATATCACTTTGCAAATTCCACGAGAACATTCTTAGTGAAAGGCTTCTTGAGGAGAAAGCTGTAACACTGTGAGATGAATTAACAGAACACAAAGGAGTTTCTGAGAAAGATTCTTTCCAGTTTTTAATGGAAGATATTTCGTTTTTCAACATAGCCCTCTATGGGATTCCAAATATCACTATGCAAATTCCACAAGAACAGTCTTAGCGAAAGGCTTCCTGAGGGGAAAGCTGTAGGTCTCTGAGATGAAATAACAGAACACAAAGTAGTTTCTCAGAAATCTTCTTTCCAGATTTTAACGGAAGATACTTCCTTTTTCACCATAGCCCCTTAAGGGCTTCCAAGTATCACTTTTCAAATTCCACAAGATCAGACATAGCAATAAGTTTCTTGAGGAGAAATTTGTAACACTGTGAGATAAATTAACAGAACACAAAGCCGTTTCTCAGAAAGCTTCTTTTCGGCTTTTATCTTAGGATATTTCCATTTTCACCATAGCTCTCTATGGGCTTCCAAATATCACTTTTCAAATTCCAAAAGAACAGTCTTTGCGAAAGGATTCTTGAACAGAAAGCTGTAAATCTCTGAGATGAGTTAACAGTACAGAAAGCAGTTCCTCAGAAAGCTTCTTTTCAGTTTTTATGTTAGGATATTTCCTTTTTCACCATAGTTCTCCAAGGGCTTCCAAATATCACTTTGCAAATTCCACAAGAAAATTCTTAGCGAAAGGTTTCATGAGGGGAAAGCTGTAACTCTGTGAGATGAATTAACAGAACACAAAGCGTTTTCTCAGAAGACTTCTTTCCAGTTTTTATCTGAAGATATTACCTTTTTCACCATAGACCCCTTTGGGCTTTCAAATATCACAGTGCAAATTCCACAAGAACAGTCTTAGCGAAAGGCTTCTTGTGGAGAAAGCTGTAATTCTGTGAGATGAATTAACAGAACACAAAATACTTTCTCAGAAAGCTTCTTTCCAGTTTTTAACTTAAGATAATTCCTTTTTCACCATAGCACTCTATGTGCGTCCAAATATCACTTTCCAAATTCCACAAGAACAGTCCTAGCGAAAGGCTTCTTGAGGAGAAAGCTGTAACCCTCTGAGATGAATTAACAGAACAAAAAGGAGTTTCTCAGAAGGCTTCTTTTCAGTTTTAAACTGAAGATATTTCCTTTTTCACCATAGCCCTCTACGGGCTTGCAAATATCACTTTGCAAGTTAAACAACAACAGCCTTCACGAAAGAATTCTTGAGGGGAGAGCTGTAACTCTGTGAGATGAATTAACAGAACACAAAGCAGTCTCTCAGAAATCTTCTTTCCAGTTTTTAACTGAAGATATTTCCTTTTTCAACATGGCCACTTACGGGCTTCCAACAATCACTTTGCAAATTCACAAGAACAGACTTAGCGAAAGGCTTCTTGAAGGGAAAGCTGTAACTCTGTGAGATGAATTAACAGAACACAAAGCAGTTTCTCAGAAAGCTTCTTTTCAGTTTTTATCTTAGGATATTTCCTTTTTCACCATAGCCCTCTAAGGGTTTCCAAATATCACGTTGTAAATTCCACACAACAGTCTTAGCGAATGGCTTCTTGAGGAAAAGCTGTAACTCTCTGAGATGAATTTAAAAAAACACAAAGCAGTTTCTTAGAAAGACTATTTCCAGTTTTTAACGGAAGATATATCCTTTTTCACCATAGCCCTCTATGGGCTTCCAAATATCACTTTGTAAATTCCACAAGAACAGTCTTAGAGAAAAGTTTCTTAAAGAAAAGCTGTAACTTTGTGAGATGAATTAACAGAACACAAAACAGTTTCTCAGTAAGATTCCTTTGTTTTTTTATTTTAGGATATTTCCTTTTTCACCATAGCTCTCTATGGGCTTCCAAATATCACGTTGCAAATTCCACAAGAACAGTCTTAGGGAAAGGCTTCTTGAGGGGAAAGCTGTAAGTCTGTGAGATGAATTAACAGAACCCAAAGCAGCCTCTCAGAAATCTTCTTTTCAGTTTTTAACGGAAGATATTTCCTTTTTCACCTTAGCCCTCTGTGGGCTTCCAAATATCACTTTGCAAATTCCCCAAGAAAAGTCTTAGCGAAAGAATTCTTGAGGAGAAAGCTCTAACTCTGTGAGATGAATTAACAGAACACAAAGCAGCCTCTCAGAAATCTTCTTTTCAGTTTTTAACGGAAGATATTTCCTTTTTCACCTTAGCCCTCTGTGGGCTTCCAAATATCACTTTGCAAATTCCCCAAGAAAAGTCTTAGCGAAAGAATTCTTGAGGAGAAAGCTCTAACTCTGTGAGATGAATTAACAGAACACAAAACAGTTTCTCAGAAAGCATCTTTCCAGTTTTTAAAGGAAGATATTTCCTTTTTCACCGTAGCCCTCTATGGGCTTAAAATATCACGTTGCAAATTCCACAAGAACAACCTCAGCGAAAGGCTTCTTTAGGGGAAATCTGTAACTCTGTGAGATGAATTTACAGAACACAAAGCAGTTTCTCAGGAAGCTTCTTTCAGTTTTTAACTGAAGATATTTCCTTTTTCACCATGGCCCTCTATGGGCTTCCCAATATCAGTTTGCAAATTTCACAAAAACTGTCTTAGTGAACGGCTTCTTGAGGGGAAAGCTGTAACTCTGTGAGATGAACTAACAGAACACAAAACAGTTTCCCAGAAAGCTTCTTTTCGGTTTTCATCTTAGGATACTTCCATATTCACCTTAGCCCTCGATGGGCTTCCAAATATCACTTTACAAATTCCACAAGAACAGTCTTAGCGAAAGGCTTCTTGGGGGGAAAGCTGTAACTCTGTGAGATGAATTAATAGAAGACAAAGCAGTTTCTCAGAAAATTTCTTTCCGGTTTTTATCTTAGAATATTTCCATTTGCAACATATCTCCCTATGGGCTTCCGAATATCACTTTGCCAATTACAAAAGAAGAGTCTTTGCGAAAGGCTTCTTGAACGGAAATCTGTAAATCTCTGAGATGAATTAAAAGAACAGAAAGCATTTCCTCAGAAAGCTTCTTTTCAGTTTTTATCTTAGGATATTTCCTTTTTCACCATAGGCCCCTAAGGGATTCCAAATATCACTTTGCAAATTCCACGAGAACATTCTTAGTGAAAGGCTTCTTGAGGAGAAAGCTGTAACACTGTGAGATGAATTAACAGAACACAAAGGAGTTTCTGAGAAAGATTCTTTCCAGTTTTTAACGGAAGATATTTCGTTTTTCAACATAGCCCTCTATGGGATTCCAAATATCACTATGCAAATTCCACAAGAACAGTCTTAGCGAAAGGCTTCCTGAGGGGAAAGCTGTAGGTCTCTGAGATGAAATAACAGAACACAAAGTAGTTTCTCAGAAATCTTCTTTCCAGATTTTAACGGAAGATACTTCCTTTTTCACCATAGCCCCTTAAGGGCTTCCAAGTATCACTTTTCAAATTCCACAAGATCAGACTTAGCAATAAGTTTCTTGAGGAGAAATTTGTAACACTGTGAGATAAATTAACAGAACACAAAGCCGTTTCTCAGAAAGCTTCTTTTCGGTTTTTATCTTAGGATATTTCCATTTTCACCATAGTCCTCTACGGTTTTTGAAAAATCACTTTGCAAATTCCACAAGAACAGTCTTAGCGAAAGGCTTCTTGAGGGGAAAGATGTAATTCTGGGAGATGAATTAACAGAACACAAAGCAGTTTCTCAGAAAGCTTCTTTCCAGTTTTTAACGGAAGATATTTCCTTTTTCACCATAGTCCTCTATGGGCTTCCAAATATCACTCTGCAAATTCCACAAGAGCAGTCTTAGCGAAAGGCTTCTTGAGAGGAAAGCTGTAATTGTGTGAGATGAATTAAGAGAATACAAAGCAGTCTCTCAGAAAGCTCCTTTCCACTTTTTAACTGAAGATATTTCCTTCTTCACCATGGCCCTTTAAGGGCTTCCAAATATCACTTTGCAAATTCCACAAGAACAGTCTTAGCGAAAGGCTTCTTGAGAGGAAAGCTGTAACTCTGTGAGATGATTTAATGGAACACAAAACTGTCTCTCAGAAAGCTTCTTTCCAGCTTTTTAAGGAAGATATTTCCTTTTTCACCATAGCTCTCTAGGGGCTTCCAAATATCTCTTTGAAAATTCCACAAGAACAGTGTTAGGGAAAGGCTTCTTGAGTGGAAAGCTGTAACTCTGTGACATGAATTAACAGAACACAAGGCATTTTCTCAGAAAGATTCTTTACAGTATTTAATGGAAGATATTTTCTTTTTCACCTTAGCCCTCTATGGGCTTCCAAATATGACTTTCCAAATTTCAAAAGAACAGTCTTAGTGAACGGCTTCCTGAGGGGAATTTTGTAACTGTGTGAGAAGAACTAACAGAACACTAAGCAGTTTCACAGAAAGTTTCTTTTCGGTTTTTATCTTAGTATATTTCCTTTTTCACCATAGCCCCTATGAGCTTCCAAACATCACTTTGCAATTTTCACAAGATCAGTCTTAGAGAAAGACTTCTTGAGGGGAAAATTGTACCTCTCTGAGATGATTTAACACAACACAAAGCAGTTTATCAGAAAGCTTCTTTTCAGTTTTTATCTTAGTATATTTCCTTTTTCACCATAGCCTTCTACGGTCTTCCAAATATACCATTGCAAATTCCACAAGAACACTCTTAGCGAAAGGCTTCTTGAGGGGAAAGCTGTAACTCTGTGAGATGAATTAACAGAACACAAAGTAGTTTCTCAGAAAGCTTCTTTCCAGTTTTTAACTGAAGATATTTCCTTTTTCACCATAGCGCTCTATGGGCTTCCAATATCACTTTGCAAAATCCGCAAGAACAATCTTAGAAAATGGCTTCTTGCTGGGAAAGCAGTAACCCTGTGAGATGAATTAACAGAACACAGAGCAGTTTCTCAGAAACCTTCCTTCCAGTTTTTAACGGAAGATATTTCCTTTTTCACCATACCCCTCTATGGGCTTCCAGATATCACTTTGCAAATTCCACAAGAAGAATCTTCGCGAAAGCCTTCTTCAGGGGAAAGCTGTAACTCTGTGAGATGAATTAACAGAACACAAAGTAGTTTCTCAGAATGCTTCTTTTCAGTTTTTATCTTAGGATATTTCCTTTTTCACCTTAGCCCTCTATGGGCTTGAAAATATCACTATGAAAATTCCACAAGAACAGTCTAAGCGAAAGGCTTCTTGAGGGGAAAGCAGTAACTGTGAGATGAATTAACAGAACACAAAGCAGATTCTCAGAAAGCTTCTTTCCAGTTTTTAAGGGAAGATTTTCCTTTTTCACCATAACCCTCTATGGGATTCCAAATATCACTTTACAAATTCCGCAAGAAGAGTCTTAGCGAAAGGCTTCTTGAGAGGAACGCAGTAACTCTGTGAGATGAATTAACAGAACACAAAGCAATTTCTCAGAAAGTTTCTTTCCAGTTATTAACGGAAGATATTTCCTTTTTCACCGTAGCCCTCTATTAACTTCCAAATATCACTTAGAAAATTCCACAAGAACAGTCTTAGCGAGAGGCTTCTTGAGGGGAAAGCTGTAATTCTGTGAGATGAATTAACAGAACACAAAGTAGTTTCTCAGAAAGCTTCTTTCCAGTTTTTAACGGAAGATATTTCCTTTTTCACCATAGACCTCAATGGGTTTCTAAATATCACTTTACAAATCCACAAGAACAGACTTAGCAAAAGGCTTCTTAATGGGAAAGCAGTAATTCTGTGAGATGAATTAACATGAAGGGCTGTTGAATTTTGTCAAAAGCCTTTTCTGCATCGATTGAGATAATCATGTGGTTCTTGTCTTTGGTTCTGTTTATATGCTGGATTATGTTTATTGATTTGCGAATGTTGAACCAGACTTGCATCCCAGGGATGAAGCCCACTTGATCATGGTGGATAAGCTTTTTGATGTGCTGTTGCATACGGTTTGCCAGTATTTTATTGAGGATTTTTGCATCGATGTTCATCAGGGATATTGGTCTAAAATTCTCTTTTTTTGTTGTGTCTCTGCCAGGCTTTGGTATCAGGATGATGTTGGCCTCATAAGATGAGTTAGGGAGGATTCCCTGTTTTTCTATTGATTGGAATTGTTTCAGAAGGAATGGTACCAGCTCCTCCTTGTACCTCTGGTAGAATTCAGCTGTGAATCCATCTGATCCTGGACCTTTTTTCGTTGGTAGGCTATTAATTATTGCCTCAATTTCAGAGCCTGCTATTGATTTATTCAGGGATTCAACTTCTTCCTGGTTTAGTCTTGGAAGAGTGTAAGTGTCCAGGAAATTATCCATTTCTTCTAGATTTTCTAGTTTATTTGCGTAGAGGTGTTTATAGTATTCTCTGATGGTAGTTTGTATTTCTGTGTGGTCGGTGGTGATATCCCCTTTATCACTTTTTATTGCGTCTATTTGATTCTTCTCCCTTTTCTTCTTTATTAGTCTTGCTAGCGGTCTGTCAATTTTGTTGATCTTTTCAAAAAACCAACTCCTGGATTCATTGATTTTTTGGAGGGATTTTTGTGTCTCTATCTCCTTCAGTTCTGCTCTGATCTTAGTTATTTCTTGCCTTCTGCTAGCTTTAGAATGAGTTTGCTCTTGCTTCTCTAGTTCTTTTAATTGCGATGTTAGAGTGTCAATTTTAGATCTTTCCTGCTTTCTCTTGTGGGCATTTAGTGCTATAAATTTCCCTCTACACACTGCTTTAAATGTGTCCCAGAGATTCTGGTATGTTGTATCTTTGTTCTCATTGGTTTCAAAGAACATCTTTATTTCTGCCTTCATTTCGTCATGTACCCAGTAGTCATTCAGGAGCAGGTTGTTCAGTTTCCATGTAGCTGAGCGGTTTTGATTGAGTTTCTTAGTCCTGAGTTCTAGTTTGATTGCAGTGTGGTCTGAGAGACAGTTTGTTACAATTTCTGTTCTTGTACATTTACTGAGGAGTGCTTTACCTCCAACTATGTGGTCAATTTTGCAATAAGTGCGATGTGGTGCTGAAAAGAATGTATATTCTGTTGATTTGGGGTGGAGAGTTTTATAGATGTCTATTAGTTCTGCTTGCTGCAGAGATGAGTTCAATTCCTGGATATCCTTGGTAATTTTCTGTCTCGTTGATCTTTCTAATGTTGACAGTGGAGTGTTGAAGTCTCCCATTATTATTGTATGGGAGTCTAAGTCTCTTTGTAAAGCTCTAAGGACTTGCTTTATGAATCTGGGTGCTCCTGTATTGGGTGCATATATATTTAGGATAGTTAGCTCTTCCTGTTGAATTGATCCCTTTACCATTATGTAATGGCCTTCTTTGTCTCTTTTGATTTTTGATGGTTTAAAGTCTGTTTTATCAGAGACTAGTATTGCAACCCCCGCTTTTTTTTTGTTCTCCATTTGCTTGGTAAATCTTCCTCCATCCCTTTATTTTGAGCCTATGTATGTCTCTGCGTGTGAGATGGGTCTCCTGAATACAGCAGACTGATGGGTCTTGACTCTTTATCCAGTTTGCCAGTCTGTGTCTTTTAATTGGAGCATTTAGTCCATTTACATTTAAGGTTAAGATTGTTATGTGTGAACTTGATTCTACCATTATGATATTAACTGGTTATTTTGCTCGTTAGTTGATGCAGTTTCTTCCTAGCCTTGATGGTCTTTACATTTTGGCATGTTTTTGCAATGGCTGGTACCGGTTGTTCCTTTCCATGTTTAGTGCTTCCTTCAGGGTCTCTTGTAAGGCAGGCCTAGTGGTGACAAAATCTCTAAGCATTTGCTTATCTGTAAAGGATTTTATTTCTCCTTCACTTATGAAACTTAGTTTGGCTGGATATGAAATTCTGGGTTGAAAATTCTTTTCTTTAAGAATGTTGAATATTGGCCCCCACTCTCTTCTGCCTTGTAGAGTTTCTGCCAAGAGATCTGCTGTTAGTCTGATGGGCTTCCCTTTGTGGGTAACCCGACCTTTCTCTCTGGCTGCCCTTAAGATTTTTTTCTTCATTTCAACTTTGGTGAATCTGGCAATTATGTGTCTTGGAGTTGCTCTTCTCGAGGAGTATCTTTGTGGTGTTCTCTGTATTTCCTGGATTTGAATGTTGGCCTGCCCTACTAGGTTGGGGAAGTTCTCCTGGATGATATACTGAAGAGTGTTTTCCAACTTGGTTCCATTTTCCCCCTCACTTTCAGGCACCCCAATCAGACGTAGATTTGGTCTTTTTACATAATCCCATACTTCTTGCAGGCTTTGTTCATTTCTTTTTCTTCTTTTTTCTTTTGGTTTCTCTTCTCGCTTCATTACGTTCATTTGATCCTTAATCGCTGATACTCTTCCAGTTGATCGAGTCGGTTACTGAAGCTTGTGCATTTGTCACGTATATCTCGTGTCATGGTTTTCATCTCTTTCATTTCGTTTATGACCTTCTCTGCATTAATTATTCTAGCCATCAATTCTTCCACTTTTTTTTCAAGACTTTTAGTTTCTTTGCGCTGGGTACGTGATTCCTCCTTTAGCTCTGAGAAGTTCGATGGACTGAAGCCTTCTTCTATCATCTCGTCAAAGTCATTCTCCATCCAGCTTTGATACGTTGATGGCGATGAGCTGCGCTCCTTTGCCGGAGGAGATGCGCTCTTATTTTTTGAAATTCCAGCTTTTCTGCCCTGCTTTTGCCCCATCTTTGTGGCTTTATGTGCCTCTGGTTTTTAACGGAAGATATTTCCTTTTTCACCATAGCCCTCTATGGGCTTCCAAATATCACTTAGCAAATTTCACGAGAACAGTCTTAGTGAACGACTTCTTGAGGGGAAAGCTGTAACTCTGTGAGATGAATTAAGAGAATAAATGCAGTTTCTCAGACAGCTTCTTTTCGGTTTTTATCTTAGTATATTTCCTTTTTCGGCATAGGCCTCTATGGGCTTCCAAATATCACTTTGCAAATTCCACAAAAACAGTCTTAGCGAAAGGTTTCTTGAGGGGAAAGCTGTAAATCTCTGAGATGAATTAACAGAACACAAAGCAGTATGTCAAAAAGCTTCCTTTCAATTTTTATCTTAGGATATTCATTTTTTCACCATAGCCTTCTGAGGGCTTCCAAATACCACTTTGTAAATTCCACAAGAACAGACTTACTGAAAGGCTTCTTGAGGGGAAAGCTGTAACTCTGTGAGATGAATTAACAGAACACAAAGCAGTTTCTCAGAAATCTTCTTTCCAGTTTTTAACTGAAGATACTTCCTATTTAACCATAGCCCTCTATGGGCTTCCAAATATTACATTGCAAATTCTACAAGAACACTCTTAGCGAAAGGCTTCTTCAGGGTAAAGCTGTAACCCTGTGAGATGAATTAACAGAACACAAAGCAGTTTCTCAGTAAGCTCCTTTCCAGTTTTTAACTGAAGATTTTTCCTTTTTAACCATAGCCTTCTTTTGATTCCAAATATCACTTTGCAAACGCCACAACAACAGTCTTAGCAAAAGGCTTCTTGAGGGGAAAGCTGTAACTTGGTGAGATGTATTAACAGAACACACGGCAGTTTCTCAGAAAGCTTTTTTCCAGTTTTTAACTGAAGATATTTCCTTTTTCACAATAGCCCTCTATGGGCTTCCAAATATCACTTTGCAAACTCCACAAGAACAGTCTTAGTGAACGGTTTATGGAGGGGAAAGCTGTAAATTTGTGAGTTAACTAACAGAATACAAAGCCGTTTCTCAGAAAGCTTCTTTACGGTTTTTTTCTTAGGATACTTCCATTTACACCATAGCCGTCTAAGGGTTTCAAAATAGCACTTTGCATATTCCTCAAGAACAGTCTTAGCGAAAGGCTTCTTGAGGAGAAAGCTGTAACTCTCTGAGATGAATTAACAGAACACACAGCAGTTTCTCAGAAAGCTTCATTTCAGTTTTTATCTTAGGATATTTCCTTTTTCACCATAGCTCTCTATGGACTGCCACATATCACTTTGCAAATTCCACGAGAACAGTCTTAGCGAAAGGCTTCTTGAAGGGAAAGCTGTAAGTCTGTAACTGAATTAACAAAACATAAAGTAGTTTCTCAGAATTCTTCTTACCTGTTTTATTGGAAGATATTTCCTTTTTCTCCATAGCCCTCTATGGGCTTCCAAGTATCACTTTGGAAATTCCACAAGAACAGTCTTAGCGAAAGGCTTCTTGAGGAGTAAGCTGTAACGCTGTGAGATGAATTAACAGAACACAAAACAGTTCCTCCGAAAGATTCTTTCTAGTTTTTAACGGAAGAAGTTTCCTTTTTCACCGTAACCCTCTATGGGCTTCCAATTATCATTTTGCACATTACACAAGAACAGACTTAGCGAAAGGCCTCTTAAGGGGAAAGCTGTAACTCTGTGAGATGAATTAGCAGAACACAAAGCAGTCTCTCAGAAACTTTCTTTCCAGTTTTTAACTGCAGATATTTCCTTTTTCACCATAGCCCTGTATGGGCTTCCAAATATCACTTTGCAAATTCCACAAGAACAGTCTCAGCGAAGGGCTTCTTGAAAGGAAAGCTGTAACTTGGTGAGATGTATTCACATAACACACGGCTGTTTCTCAGGAAGCTTATTTCCAGTTTTTAATGGAAGATATTTCCTTTTTCACAATAGCCCTCTAAGGGCTTCCAAATATCACTTTGGAAATTTCACAAGAACAGTCTTAGTGAACGGCTTCTTGAGGGGAAAGCTGTAAGTCTGTGAGATGAAATAACAGAACACAAAGCAGTTTCTCAGAAAGATTCTTTACGGTTTTTATCTTAGGATAATTCCATTTTCACTATAGACCTCTATGGGCTTCCAAATATCACTTTTCGAATTCCACAAGAACAGTCTTAGCGAAAGGCTTCTTGAGGGAAAAGTTGTAACTCTGTGAGATGAATTAACAGAACACAAAGAAGTTTCTCATAAAGCTTCTTTCCAGTTTGTAAGAGAAGATATTTCCTTTTTCACCACAGCCCTCTATGGACTTCCAAATATCACTTTGCAAATCACACAAGAACAGTCTTAGTCAACGGCCTCTTGAGGGGAAAGCTGTAACTCTGTGAGATGAACTAAGAGAACACAAAGCATTTTCTCAGACAGCTTCTTTTCGGTTTCTATCTTAGGATATTGCCATTTGCATCGCAGCACTCTATGGGCTTCGAAATATCACTTTGCAAATTCCACAAGAATAGACTTAGTGAAAGGCTTCTTGAGGGGAAAGCTGTAACTCTGTTAGATGAATTAACAGAACACAAAGCAGTTTCTCAGAAAGCTTCTTTCAAACAGTTAACTGAAGATATTTCCATGTTCACCATACCCCTTACGAGCTTCCAAATATCACTTAGCAAATTCCACAAGAACAGCCTTAGCGAAAGACGTCTTGAGGGGAACGCTGTAACTCTGAGATGAATTAACAGAACACAAAGCAGTTTCTCAGAAAGCTTCTTTAGAGTTGTTAACGGAAGATTTTTCCTTTTTCACCATAGCCCTCTAAGGACTTCCAAATTTCACCTTGCAAATTCCACAAGAACAGTCTTAGCGAATGGTTTCTTGAGGAGAAAGCTGTAACTCTGTGAGATGAATTAACAGACCACAAAGTAGTTTTCCAGAAAGATTCCATCCAGTGTTTAACGGAAAATATTTCCTTTTTTAACTTATCCCTCTACGGGCTTCCAAATATCACTTTGCAAATTCCACAAGAACAGTCCTAGCGAAAGGCTTCTTGAGGGGAAAGCTGTAACTCTGTGAGATGAAGTAACAGAATACAAAGCAGTTTCGCAGAAAGCTTCTTTCCAGTTTTTAACTGAAGATATTTCCTTTTTCACCGTAGCCCTCTATAGGCTTAAAAAATCACTTTGCAAATTCCACAAGAACAGCCCTAGCGAAAGGTACTTGAGGGGGAAGTGTAAATTTGTGAGTTAACTAACAGTATACAAAGCAGTTTCTCAGAAAGCTTCTTTACTGTTTTTGCCTTAGGAGACTTCCATTTTCACCATTGCCATCTAAGGGTTTCGAAATATCACTTTGCATATTCCACAAGAACAGTCTTAGCGAAAGTCTTCTTGAGGGGAAAGTGGTAACTCTGTGAGGTGAATTAACAGAACACAAAGAAGTTTCTCAGAAAGGTTCATTTCACTTTTTATCTTAGGATATTTCCTTTTTCACCATAGCTCTCTATGGGATTCCAAATATCACTTTGCAAATTCCACAAGAACAGTCTTAGAGGAAGAGTTCTTGAGGAGAAAGCTGTAGCTCTGTGAGATTAATTAACAGAACACAAGGCAGTTTCTTAGAAAGCTTCTTTCCAGTTTTCAACTGAAGATATTTCCTTTTTCACCATAACCCTCTATGGGCTTCCAAATATCACTTTGCAAGTTTCACTAGAACAGTCTTAGTGAACGGATGCTTGAGGGTAAATCTCTAACTCTGTGAGATGAACTAACAGAAAACAAAGCAGTTTCTGAGAAAGCTTCTTTTCGGTTTTTTTCTTAGGATATTTCCATTTTCACCATAGCCCTCTATGGGCTATCAAATATCACCTTGCAAATTCCACAAGAAGCGTCTCAGTGAAAGGCTTCTTGAGGGAAAGTTGTAACTTTGTGAGATGAATTAACAGAACACAAAGCAGTTTCTCAAAAAGCTTCTTTCCAGTTTTTAACGGGAGATATTTCCTTTTTCACCATAGCACTCTATGGTCTCCCAAATATAACATTGCAAATTTCACAAGAACAGACTTAGTCAACGGCCTCTTGAGGGGAAAGCTTTAACTCTGTGAGATGAACTAACAGATCACAAAGCAGTTTCTCAGACAGATTCTTTTCGGTTTTTAGCTTAGAATATTGCCATTTTCACCGTAGCCCTTAGGAGCTTCCAAATATCACTTAGCAAATTCCACAAGAACAGCCTTAACGAAAGGCTTCTTGAGGCGAAAGTTGGAACTCTGTGACATGAATTAACAGAACACAAAGCAGTTTCTCAGAAAGCTTCTTTACAGTTGTTAATGGAAGATAGTTCTTTTTTCAACATAACCCTCTATGGATTCCAAATATCACCTTTCAAATACCACAAGAACAGTCTTAACGAATGGTTTCTTGAGGAGAAAGCTGTAACTCTGTGAGATGAATTAACAGACCACAAAGCAGTTTTTCAGTAAGATTCTTTCCAGTGTTTAACGGAAAATATTTCCTTTTTCAACATAACCCTCTATGGGCTTCCAAATATCACTTTGCAAATTCTACAAGAACAGTCTTAGCGAAAGGCTTCTTGAAGGGAAAGTTGTAACTCAGTGAGATGAAGTAACAGAATACAAAGCTGTTTCTCAACAAGCTTCTTTCCAGTTTTTAACGGAAGATATTTCCTTTTTCACCGTAGCCCTCTATAGGCTTAAAAAATCACTTTGCAAATTCCACAAGAACAGCCTTAGCGAAAGGCTTCTTGAGGGGAAATCTGTAACTCTGTGAGATCAATTACCAGAACACAAAGCAGTTTCTCAGAAAGCTTCTTTTCAGTTTTTATCTTAGGATATTTCCTTTTTCACCAGAGCCATCTATGGGCTTTCAAATATCACTTTGCAAGTTCCACAAGAACAGTCTTAATGAGAGTCTTCTTGAGGGGAAAGCTGTAACTCTGTGACGTGAATTAAAAGAACACAAGGCAGTTTCTCAGAAAGCTTCTTTCCAGTTTTTAACGGAAGATATTTCCTTTTTCACCATTGCTCTCTATAGGCTTCCAAATATGGCTTTGCAAATTCCACAAGAACAGTCTCAGCGAAGTGCTTCTTGAGGGGAAAGCTGCAATTTGGTGAGATATATTCACAGAACACACGGCAGTATCTCAGGAAGTTTCTTTCCAGTTTTTAACGGAAGATATTTCCTTTTTCACAACAGCCCTCTATGGGCTTCCAAATATCACTTTGCAAATTTCAAAAGAACCGTCTTAGGGAACGGCTTCTTGAGGGGAAAGCTGTAACTCTGTGAGATGAACTAAGAGAACACAATGCAGTTTCTCAGAAAGCTTCTTTCCAGTTTTTTTGTTAGGATATTTCCTTTTTTGTCAACGCCCTCTACGGGCTTCCAATATCACTTTGCAAATTCCACAAGAACAGTCTCAGTGAACGGCTTCTTGAGGGGAAAGCTGTAACTCTGTGAGATGAATTGACCGAACACAAAGCAGTTTCTCTGAAAGCTTCTTTTCAGTTTTTATCTTAAGACATTTCCTTTTTCACCATAGCCCTCTATGGGCTTCCAAATAACACTTTGCAAATTAGACAAGAACAGTCTTAGCGAAAGGCTTCTTGAGGGGAATGCTGTAACTTTGGGAGATGAATTAACACAACACAAATCAGTCTCTCAGAAAGCTTCTTTCCAGTTTTCAACTGAAGATAATTTCTTTTTCACCATGGCACATTATGGGCTTCCAAATATCACTTTGCAAATTCCAAAAGAACAGTCTTTGCCAAAGGCTTCTTGAGTGGAAAGGTCTAACACAGTATGATGAATAAACAGAACACAAAGCAGTCTCTCAGAAAGTTTCTTTCCCGTTTTTCACTGAAGATATTTCCTTTTTCACCGTAGCCCTCTATGGGCTTCCAAATATCACTTTGCAAATCCCCCAAGAAGAGCCTTAGCGAAAGGATTCTTCAGGGGAAAGCTGTAACTCTGTGAGATGAATTAACAGAACACAAGTCATTTTCTCATAAAGCTTCTTTCCAGTTTTTAATGGAAACTATTTCCTTTACCACAATAGCCCTCTATGGGCTTCCTAATATCACTTTCCAATTTTCACAAGAACAGTCTTAGTGAACGGCTCCTTGAGTGGAAAGCTGTAACTCTGAGAGATGAATTAACAGAACACAAGGCAAATTTCACAAGAACAGTCTTAGTGAACGGCTTCTTAAGGGGAAAGCTGTAAATCTTTGAGATGAACTAAGAGAACACAAAGCAGTTTCTCAGAAAGCTTCTTTTCAGTTTTTTTCTTAGGATATTTCCTTTTTTGTAAAAGCCCTCTACAGGCTTCCAATATCACTTTGCAAATCCCACAAGAACAGTCTCAGTGAACGGCTTCTTGAGGAGAAAGTTGTAACTCTGTGAGATGAATTAACCGAACACAAAGCAGTTTCTCTGAAAGCTTCTTTTCAGTTTTTGTCTTAAGACATTTCCTTTTTCACCATAGACCTCAAAGGGCTTCCAAATAACACTTTGCAAATTAGACAAGAACAGTCTTAGCGAAAGGCTTCTTGAGGGGAATGCTGTAACTTTGGGAGATAAATTAACACAACACAAAGCAGTCTCTCACAAAGCTTCTTTCCAGTTTTCAACTGAAGATAATTTCTTTTTCACCATGGCACATCATGGGCTTCCAAATATCACTTTGCAAATTCCAAAAGAACAGTCTTTGCCAAAGGCTTCTTGAGTGGAAAGGTCTAACACAGTGTGATGAATAAACAGAACACAAAGCAGTCTCTCAGAAAGTTTCTTTCCCGTTTTTCACTGAAGATATTTCCTTTTTCAAATAGCCCTCTATGGGCTTCCAAATATCACTTTGTAAATTCCACAGGAACAGACTTAGCGAAAGGCTTCCTGAGGGGAAAGCTGTAACACTGTGAGATGAATTAACAGAACAAAAAGCATTTTCTCAGAAATCGTCTTTCCAGTTTTCAACTGAAGATATTTCCTTTTTCACCATAGCTCTCTATTGGCTTCCAAATATCACCTTACAAATTCCAGAAAGCATTCTTAGTGAAAGGCTTCTTGAGGGGAAAGCTGTAACTCTGTGAAATGAATTAACAGGACACAAAGCAGTTTCTCAGAAAGCTTCTTTCCAGGTTTTAAAGGAAGATGTTTTGTTTTTCACCAAAGCCCTCTACGGGCTTCCAAATATCACTTTCCAAATTCCCCAAGAAGAGTCTTAGGGAAAGACTTCTTGAGGGGATAGCTGTAACTCTGTGAGATGAATAAACAGAACACATAGCAGTTTCTCAGAAAGATTCTTTTCAGTTTTTAACTGAAGATATTTCCTTTTTCACCCTAACCCTTGATGGGCTTCCAAATACCACTTTGCAAATGCCACAAGAACAGCCTTGGCAAAAGGCTTCTTGAGGAGAAAGCTGTAACTCTGTGAAATGAATCAACAGAAAACAAAGCAGTTTCCCAGAAAGCTTCTTTTCAGTTCTTATCTTAGGATATTTCCTTGTGCACCATAGACCGCTATCGGCTTCAAAATATCAGTTTGCTAATTCCACAAGAACTGTCTTAGCGAAAGTCTTCTTGAGGGGAAAGCTGTAACTCTGTGAGATGAATTAACAGAACACAAAGCAGTTTCTCAGAAAGCCTCTTTCCAGTTTTTAAAGGAAGATATTTCCTTTCTCACCATAGCCTTCTATGGGCTTCCAGATATCACCTTGCAAATTCCACAAGAATAGTCTTAGTGATCGGCTTCTTGAGGGGAAAGCTACAACTCCGTGAGATGAATAAAGAGAACACAATGCCATTTCTCGGAAAGCTTCTTTTCGGTTTTTATCGTCGAATATTTCCTTTTTCACCATAGCCCTCTATGGTCTTCCAAATATCACTTTTCAAATTCCACAAGAACAGCCTTAATGAACGGCTTCTTAAGGGGAAAGCTGCAACTGTGTGAGATGAATTAACAGAACACAAAGCAGGTTCTCAGAAAGCTTCTTTTCAGGTTTTAAATAGGATATTCCCTTTTTCACCATAGCCCTCTATGGGCTTCTAAATATCACTTTATATTCTACATGAACAGTCTTAGCGAAAGGCTTCCTGAAGGTAAAGTTGTAGCCCTAAGAGAGCTTCTTTTCAGTTTTTATTTAGGATATTTCCTTTTTCACCATAGACCTCTATGGGATTCCAAATATCACTTTGCAAATTCCACAAGAACAGTCTTAGCAAAAGGCTACTTTAGGGGAAAGCTGTAATTCTGTGAGATGAATTAACAGAACCGAAAGCAGTTTCACAGACAGCTTCTTTCCAGTTGTTAATTGATGATATTTCCTTTTTTACCTTAGCCCTCTATGGGCTTCCAAATATCACTTTGCATATTCCTCAAGAACAGTCTTAGCAAAAGTCTTCCTGAGGGGAAAGCTATAACTGTGTGAGATGAATTAACAGAACTCAAAGCAGTTTCTCAGAAAGCTTCTTTCCAGTTTTTAACTGAAGATATTTCCTTTTTCACGCTAGCCCTCAATGGGCTTCCAAATACCACTTTGCGAATGCCACAAGAACAGCCTTAGCAAAAGGCTACTTGAGGGGAAAGCTGTAACTCTGTGAAATGAATTAACAAAACAAAAAGCAGTGTCTCAGAAAGCTTCTTTTCACTTTTTATCTTAGAATATTTCCTTTTTCACCATTGTCCTCTATGGGCTTCCAAATATCACTTTGCAAATTCCACAAGAACAGTCTTAGCGTAAGGCTTCTTCATTGGAAAGCTGTTACTCTGTGAAATGAATTAACAGATCCCAAAACAGTTTCTTAGAAAGCCTCTTTCCAGTTTATAACCGAAGATATTTCCTTTTTCAACATAGACCTGTATGGGCTTCCATATATCACCTTGCAAATTCCACAAGAAGAGTCTTAGTTAATGGCTTCATGAGGGGAAAGCTGTAACTCTGTGAGATGAATTAACAGAACACAAAGTAGCTTCTCAGAAATCTTCTTTGCAGTTTTCAACTAAAGATATTCTCATTTTCACCATAGCCCTCTATGGGCTTCCAATCATCACTATACAAATTCCACAAGAACAGTCTTAGGGAAAGGCTTCTTCAGGTGAAAGGTGTAACTCTTTGAGATGAATTAACAGAACACAAAACAGTTTCTCAGAAATCTACTTTGCAGTTTTTAAGTAAAGATATTTCCTTTTTCACAATAGACCTCTATGGGCTTCCAAATATCACTTTCCAAATTCCACAAGAACAATCTTCGTGAAAGGCATATTCAGGGGAGGATGTAAGTCTGTGAGATGAATTAACACAACACAAAGCAGTTTCTCAGAAAGCTTCTTTCCAGTTTTTAACTGAAGATATTTCATTTTTCACCATAGCCCTCGAGGTGCTTCCAAATTACACTTTGCAAATTCCACAAGAGCAGTCTTAGCAAAAGGCTTCTTGAGGGGAAAGCTGTAACTCTGTGAGATGAATTAACAGAATAAAAAGCAGTTTATCAGAAAGCTTCTTTTCAGTTTTTAACTTAGGATATTTTCTTTTCCTCCATAGCCCTCTATAGGCTTCCAAATATCACTTTGCACATTCCACAAGAACAGTCTTAGAGAAACGTTTCTTATGGGGAAAGCTGTAACTCTGTGAGATGAATTAGCAGAAGACAAAGCAGTTTCTCAGAAAGTTTCTTTTCAGTTTTTTTCTTGGGATATTTCCTTTTTCACCATGGCCGTCAATGGGCTTTCAAATAACTCCTTGCAAATTCCGAGAGAACAGTCTTAGAGGAAGGTTTCTTGAGGGGAAAGCTGTAACTCTGTGAGATGAATTAACAGAACACAATGCATTTTCTCAGAAAGCTTATTTCCAGTTTTTAACGGAAGATATTTTCTTTTTCACCATAGCCCTCTATGGGCTTCCAAATACACTTTGCAAATTCCACAAGAACAGTCTTAGCGAAAAAGTTCTTGAAGGGAAAACTGTAACTCTCTGAGATGAATTAACAAAACAGAAAGCAGTTTCTCAGAAAGCTTCTTTCCATTTTTTAAATGAAGATATTTCCTTTTTCACCATAGAAATCTAGGGTCTTCCAAATATCTCTTTGCAAATTGCACAAGAAAAGTCATAGCGAAAGGCTTCTTGAGGGGAATGCTGTAACTCTGTGAGATGAATTGACAGAACACAAAGCAGTTTCTCAAAAAGATTCTTTACAGTTTTAAACGGAAGGTTTTTCCGTTTTCACCATAACCTTCAATGGGCTTCCAAATACCACTTTGCAAATTCCACAAAAACCGTCTTAGCGAAAGTCTTCTGGAGGGGAAAGCTGTAACTCTGTGAGATGAATTAACAGAAAACAAACAAGTTTCTCAGAAAGCTTCTTTGCAGTTTTTAACGGAAGATATTTCATTTTCACCATAGCCCTCAAGGGGCTTCCAAATATCACTTTCCAAATTCCACAAGAACTGTCTTAGCGAAAGGCTTCTCGAGGGGAATGCTGTAACTCTGTGAAATGAATTAACAGAACACAAAGCAGTTTCTCAGAAAACTTCTTTCCAGTTTTTATCTTAGGATATTTCCTTTTTCACCACAACCCTCTAAGGGCTTGCAAATATCGCTTTGCAAATACCAAAAGACCAGTCATATTG
Source organism: Chlorocebus sabaeus (assembly GCF_047675955.1). Lineage (NCBI taxonomy): Eukaryota > Metazoa > Chordata > Mammalia > Primates > Cercopithecidae > Chlorocebus > Chlorocebus sabaeus. The sequence goes on along the minus strand of NW_027327475.1, from coordinate 16,325 downwards.
AAAGGCTTCTGAAGGGGAAAGCTGTAACTCTGTGAGATGAACTAACAGAACACAAAGCAGTTTCTCAGAAAGCTTCTTTCCAGTTTTTAAAGGAAGATATTTCATTTTCACCATAACCTTCCAGGGGTTTCCAAATATCACTTTGCAAATTCCACAAGAACAGTCTTAGCAAAAGGCTTCTTGAGGGGAAAGCTGTAACTCTGTGAGATGAATTAACAGAACACAAAGCAGTTTCTCAGAAAGCTTCTTTTCAGTTTTTAATAAAAGAGATTTCCTTTTTCAGCATAGCCCTCTATGGGCTTCCAAATATCACTTGGCAAATTCCACAAGAAGACCCTTAGCGAAAGGCTTCTTGAGGAGAAAGCTGTAACTCTGTGAAATGAATTATCCGAACACAAAGCAGTTTCTCAGTATGCCTCTTTTCAGTTTTTAAGGGAAGATATTTCTTTTTCCATGATAGCCCTCTATGCGTTTCCAAATATCACTTTGCAAATTCCACAAGAACAGTCTTAGAGAAAGGCATCTTGAGGGGAAAGCTGTAACTCTGTGACATGAATTATTAGAACACAAAGCAGTATGTCAGAAAGCTTCTTTTCAGTTTTTATCTTAGGATACTTCCTATTGAACCATAGCCCTCTATGGGCTTCTAAATATCAATTCCCAAATTGAACAAGAACAGTCTTAGCGAAAGGCTTCTTGCAGGGAAAGCTGTAACTCTGTGAGATGAATTAAAAGAACACAAAGCAGTTTCGCAGAAAGCTTCTTTCCAGTTTTTAACGGAGAATATTTCCTTTTTCAACATAGCCCTCTATGGGATTCTAATATCACGGTCTAAATACCACAAGAACAGTCTTAGCGAAAGGCTTCTTGAGGGGAACGCTGTAACTCTGTGCGATGAATTAACAGAACACAAAGTATTTTCTCAGAAAGCTTCTTTCCAGTTTTTAACGGAAGATATTTCCTTTTTTACCAAAGCCGTCTTTGGGATTCCAAATATCACTTTGCAAATTACACAAGAACAGTGTTAGCGAAATGCTTCTTGAGGGGAAAGCTGTAACTCTGTGAAATGAATTAACAGAACACAAAGCAATTTCTCAGAAAGCTTCTTTCCAGTTTTTAACTGAAGATATTTCCTTTTTCACTATAGCCCTCTTTGGACGTCCAAATATCACTTTGCAAATTCCACAAGAACAGTCTTAGCGAAAGGCTTCCTGAGGGGAAAGCCTTAACTCTGTGAGATGAATTAAGGGGACACAAAGCAGTTTCTCAAAAAGCTGCTTTCCAGTTTTTAACGGAAGATATTTCCTTTTTCACCAAAGCCCTCTTTGGGCTACCAAATATCACCTTGCAAATTCCACAAGAACACTCTTAGCCAAAGGCTTCTTGCGGGGAAAGCTGTAACTCTGTGAGATGAATTAACAAAACACAAAGCAGTTTTTCAGAAATCTTCCTTCCAGTTATTAATGGAAGATATTTCCTTTTTCACCATATTCCTCTATGGGCTTCCAAATATCACTTTGCAAATTCCACAAGACGAGCCTTACAGAAAGGCTTCTTGAGAGGAAAGCTGTAACTCGGTGAGATGTATTAACAGAACATACGGCAGTTTCTCAGAAAGTTTCTTTCCAGTTATTAAAGGAAGATATTTCCTTTTTCACCATAGCCTTCAATGGGTTTCCAAATATCACTTTTAAAATTTCACAAGAAAAGTCCAAGTGAACAGCTTCTTGAGGGGAAAACTTTAACTCTGTGAGAGGAACTAACAGAACACAAAGCAGTTTCTCAGAAAGCTTCTTTTCGGTTTTTAACGGAAGATATTTCGTTTTTCACCATAGCCCTCTATGGGCTTCCAAATTTCACTTTGCAAATTCCACAAGAACAGTCTTAGCGAAAGACTTCTAGAGTGGAAAGCTGTAACTCTGTGAGATGATTTAAGAGAGCACAAAGGAGTTTCTCAAAAAGCTTCTTTCCAGTTTTAAACTGAAGATATTTCCTTTTTCTCCTTAGCCCTCTATGGGCTTCTCAATATCACTTTGAAAATTCCGCAAGAACAGACTTAGCGAAAGGCTTCTTGGGGGAAAGCTTTAACTCTGTGAGATGAATTAACAGAACACAAGTCAGTTTCTCTTAAAGCTTCTTTCCAGTTTTTAACGGAAAATATTTCCTTTTCCACAATAGCCCTCTATGGGCTTCCTAATATCACTTTCCAATTTTCAGAAAAACAGTCTTAGTGAAGGGCTCCTTGAGTGGAAAGCTGTAACTCTGAGAGATGAATTAACAGAACACAAGGCAAATTTCACAAGAACAGTCTTAGTGAACTGCTTCTTGAGGGGCAAGCTGTAACTATGTTAGATGAACTAACAGAACACAAAGTAGTTTCTCAGAAAGATTCTTTTCAGTTTTTATCTTAAGATATTTCCTTTTTCACCATAGCCCTCTATGGGCTTCTATATATCACTTCCCAAATTGCACAAGAACAGTCTTAGCGAAAGGCTTCTTGTAGGGAAAGCTGCAACTCTCTGAGATGAATTAATAGAACACAAAGCAGTTTCGCAGAAAGCTTCTTTCCAGTTTTTAACGGAAGATTTTTTTTTTTCACCAAAGCCCCCTATGGGCTTACAAATATCACTTTTTAAATTCCACAAGAACAGACTTAGCGAAAGGCTTCTTGAGGGGTAAGCTGTAACTCTGTGAGATGAATTAACAGAACACAAAGCATTTTCTCAGAAATCTTTTTTTCAGTTTGTAACTGAAGATATTTCCTTTTTCACCATAGCCCTCTATTGGCCTCCAAATATCACCTTACAAATTCCACAAAGCATTCTTAGCGAAAGGCTTCTTGAAGGGAAAGCTGTATCTCTGTGAAATGAATTAACAGGACACAAAGCAGTTTCTCAGAAAGCTTCTTTCCAGGTTTTAACGGAAGATGTTTCGTTTTTCACCAAAGCCCTCTACGGGCTTCCAAATATCACATTCCAAATTCCACAAGAACAGTCTTAGCGAAAGGCTTCTTGAGTGGAAAGCTGTAACTCTGTGAGATGAATAAACATAACACAAAGCAGTTTCTCAAAAAGATCCTTTTCAGTTTTTAACTGAAGATATTTCCTTTTTCACCCTAGCCCTTGATGGGCTTCCAAATACCACTTTGCAAATGCCACAAGAATAGCCTTTGCAAAAGGCTTCTTGAGGAGAAAGCTGTAACTCTGTGAAATGAATCTACAGAACACAAAGCAGTTTCCCAGAAAGCTTCTTTTCAGTTTTTATCTTAGGATGTTTCCTTTTGCACCATAGACTTCTATCGGCTTCCAAATATCACTTTGCAAATTCCACAACAACAGTCTTAGCAAAAGTCTTCTTGAGGGGAAAGCTGTAACTCTGTGAGATGAATTATCAGAACACAAAGCAGTTTCTCAGAAAGCCTCTTTCCAGTTTTTAATGGAAGATATTTCCTTTCTCACCATAGCCTTCTATCGGCTTCCAGATATCACCTTGCAAATTCCACAAGAACAGTCTTAGTGATCGCTTCTTGAGGGGAAAGCTACAACTCGGTGAGATGAATTAAGAGAACAACATGCCGTTTCTCGGAAAGCTTCTTTTCGGTTTTTATCGTAGGATATTTCCTTTTTCACCATAGCCCTCTATGGTCTTCCAAATATCACTTTGCAAATTCCACAAGAACATCCTTAATGAACGACTTCTTGAGGGGAAAGCTGCAACTCTGTGAGATGAATTAACAGAACACAAAGCAGGTTCTCAGAAAGCTTCTTTTCAGGTTTTATATAGGATATTTCCTTTTTCACCATAGCCCTCTAAGGGCTTTCAAATATCACTGTGAAAATTCCACAAGAACAGTCTTAGGGAGAGGCTTCTTGAAGTGAAAGCTGTAATTCTGTGAGATGAATTAACAGAACACAAAGCAGTTTCTCAGAAAGTTTCTTTCCAGTTTTTAACTGAAGATATTTCCTTTTTCACCATAGCCCTGCATGGGCTTCCAAATATCACATTGCAGATTCCAAAAGAACTGTCTTATGGAAAGGCTTCTTAAGGGGAAAGCTGTAACTGTGTGAGACGAATTAACAGAACACAGAGCAGTTTCTCAGAAAGCCTCTTTCCAGTTTTTATCGGAAGTTATTTCCTTTTTCACCATACCGCCTATGGGCCTCCAAATATCACTTTGCAAATTCCACAAGAACAGTCTCAGCGAAAGGGTTCTTGAGGGGAAAGCTGTAACTGTGTGAGATTAATAACAGAACACAAAGCAGTTTCTCAGAAAGCATCTTTCCAGTTTTTAACGGAAGATGTTTCCTTTTTAACCGTACCCCTCTACGGGCTTCCAAATATCACTTTGCAAAATCCATGAGAACAGACTTAGCGAAAGGCTTCTTGAGGGGAAAGCTGTAAGTCTGTGAGATGAATTAACGGAACACAAAACAGATTCTCAGAAACCTTCTTTCCAGTTTTTAATGGAAGATGTTTCCTTTTTAACCGTAGCCCTCTATGGGCTTCCAAATATCACTTTGCAAATTCCACGAGCACAGTCTTAGCGAAAGGCTTCTTGAGGGGAAAGCTGTAAGTCTGTGAGATGAATTAACAGAACACAATGTAGTTTTTCATAAAGCTTCTTTTCAGTATTATCTTAGGATATTTCCTTTTTCACCATAGCCCTCTGAGGGATTCTAAGTATCACTTTCCAATTTCCACAAAAACAGTCTAAGCGAAAGGCTTCTTGAGGGGAAAGATGTTACTCTCTGAGTTGAATTATTAGAACACAAAGCAGTTTTTCAGAAAGCCTCTTTCCAGTTTTTAACGGAAGATATTTCCTTTTTCACCATAGCCCTCTATGAGCTTCCAAATATCACTTTGCAAATTCCACAAGAACAGTCTTAGTGAAAGGCTTCCTGAGGGGAAAGCTGTAACTCTGTGAGATGAATTAACAGAACACAAAGCAGTTTCTCAGAAAGCTTCTTTTCATTTTTTAACTGAAGATATTTCCTTTTTCACCGTAGACCTCTATGGCCTTCCAATTATCACTTTGCAAATTCCACAAGAACAGTATTAGCGAAAGGCTTCTTGAGGGGAATGCTGTAACTCTGTGAGATGAATTTACAGAACACAAAGCAGTTTCTTAGAAAGCTTCTTTCCAGTTTTTACAGAAGATGTTTCATTTTTAACCATAGACGTCTATGAGCTTTCAAATATCACTTTGCAATTTCCTCAAGAACAGTATTAGAGAAAGGCTTCTTGAGGGGAAAGCTGTAATCAGAAAGCTTTTTCCGTGTTTTTAACAGAAGATATTTCCTTTTTCACCATAGCCCTCCATGGGCTTCCAAATATCACATTGCAAATTCCACAAGAACAGTCTGAGCGAAAGACTTCTTGAGGGGAAAGCTGTAAGTCTGCGAGATGAATTAACAGAACACAAAGCAGTTTCTCATAAAGCTTCTGTTCAGTTTTTATCTCAGGATGTTTCCTTTTTCACCCTAGCCCTCTATGGGCTTCTACATATCACTTTCCAAATTCCAGAAGAACAGTCTTAGCGAAAGGCTTCTTGAGTGGAAAGCTGTAACTCTGTGAGATGAATTAACAGAACACAAAGCAGTTTCTCAGAAAGCTTCTTTGCAGTGTTTAACTAAAGATATTTCCTTTTTCACCATAGCCCTCTATGGGCTTCCAAATGTCACCTTACAAATTCCACAAAACATTCTTAGCGAAAGGCTTCTTAAGGGGAAAGCTGTAACTCTCTGTAATGAATTAACAGGACACAAAGCAGTTTCTCAGAAAGCTTCTTTTCAGTTTTTAACGGAAGATGTTTCCATTTTCACCATAGCCCTCTTTGGGCTTCCAAATATCACTTTACAAATTCCACAAGAACAGACGTAACAAAAGGCTTCTTGAGGCTAAACTGTAACTCTGTGAGGTGAATTAATAGAACACAAAGCAGTATCTCAGAAAGCTTCTTTCCAGTTTTAACGGAAGATATTTCCTTTTTCACCATAACCCTCTATATGCTTCAAAATATCACTTTGGAAATTCCACAAGAACAGGCTTAACAAAAGGCATCTTGAGGGGAAAGCTGTAACTCTGTGAAATAAATTAACAGAACACAAAGCAGTTTCTCAGAAAGCTTCTTTTCAGTTTTTATCTTAGGATATTCCTTTTGCACCACTGACCTCTATGGGCTTCCAAATATCACTTTGCAAATTCCACAAAACAGTCTTATCGAAAGGCTTCTTGAGGGGAAAGCTGTAACTCTGTGAGATGAATTAACAGAACACAAACCAGTTTCTCAGAAAGTCTCTTTCCAGTTTTTAACGGAAGATATTTCCATTCTCACGAAAGCCCTCTATGGGCTTCCAGATATCACCATGCAAATTCCACAAGAACAGTCTTAGTGATCGGCTACTAGAGGGGAAAGGAACAACTGCGTGCGATGAATTAATAGAACACAATACAGTTTCTCAGAAAGTTTCTTTTCGGTTTTAATTGTAGGATATTTCCTTTTTCACCATAGCCCTCTATGGGCTTCCAAATATCACTTGGCAAATTCCACAAGAACAGTCTTATTGAATGGCTTCTTTAGGTGAAAGCTGTAACTCTGTGAGATGAATTAACAGAACACAAACAGTTTCTCAGAAAGCTTCTTTTCAGGTTTTATATAGGATATTTCCGTTTTCACCATAGCCCTCTTAGGGCTTTCAAATATCACTTTGAAAATTCCACAAGAACAGTCTTAGGGAGAGGCTTCTTGAGGGGAAAGCTGTAACTCTGTGAGGTGAATTAACAGAACACAAAGCAGTTTCTCAGATAGCTTCTTTCCAGTTTTTAACGGAAGATATTTCCTTTTCACCATAGCCCTCTATGGGCTTCCAAATATCACTTTGCAAACTCCACAAGAAGAGTCTTAGCGAAAGGCTACTTGAGGGGAAAGCGGTAACCTTGTGAGATGAGTTGAGAGAACACAAAGCAGTTTCTCAGAAAGCCTCTTTCCAGTTTTTATCGGAAGTTATTTCCTTTTTCATCATACCCCCTATGGGCCTCCAAATATTACTTTGCAAATTCCACAGGAACAGTCTCAGCGAAAGGCTTCTTGAGGGGAAAGCTGTAATTGTGTGAGATGAATTAAGAGAACACAAAGCAGTTTCTCAGAAAGCTTCTTTCCAGTTTTTAACGGAAGATGTTTCCTTTTTAACCGTAGCCCTCTATGAGCTTCCAAATATCACTTTGCAAATTCAACAAGAACAGCCTTAGCGAAAGGCTTCTTGAGGGGAAAGCTGTAAGTCTGTGAGATGAATTAACAGAACAAAGTGTAGTTTTTCATAAAGTGTCTTTTCAGTTTTATTTTAGGATAATTCCTTTTTCACCATAGCCCTCTATGGGATTCTAAGTATCACTTTCCAATTTTCACAAAAACAGTCTATGCAAAAGGCTTCTTGAGGGGAAAGCTGTAATTCTGTGAGTTGAATTTTCAGAACACAAAGCAGTTGGACAGAAAGCCTCTTTCCAGTTTTTAACGGAAGATATTTCCTTTTTCACCATAGCCCTCTATGAGTTTCAAAATATCACTTTGCAAATTCCACAAGAATAGTCTTTGCAAAAGGCTTCCTGAGGGGAATGCTGTAACTCAGTGAGATAAATTAACAGAACACAAAGCAGTTTCTCAGAAAGCTTCTTTAGAATTTTTAACGGAAGATATTTCCTTTTTCACCATAGCCCTCTATGGGCTTCCAAATATCACTTTGCAAATTCCACAAGAAAAGGCTTAGCGAAAGGCTTCTAGAGGGGAAAGCTGTAACTCTGTGAGATGAATTAACAGAACACAAAGCAGTTTCTCAGAAAGCCTCTTTCAAGTTTTTATCGGAGGTTATATCCTTTTTCACCATAGCCCTCTATGGGCTTCCAAATACCACTTTTCAAATTCCACAAGAACAGTCTTAGTGAAAGGCTTCTTGAGGGGAAATCTGTAAGTCTGTTAAATGAATTAACAGAACACAATGTGGTTTTTCAGAAAGCTTCTTTTCAGTTTTTTTCTTAGAATATTTCCTTTTTCACCATTGCCCTATATGGTCTTCCAAATATCACATTGCAAATTCCACAAAAACAGTCATAGCGAAAGGATTCTTGAGGGGAAAGCTCAAACTCTGTGAGGTGAATTAGCAGAACACAAAGCAATTGCTAAGAAAGCCTCTTTCCAATTTTTAACGGAAGATATTTCCTTTTTCACCATAGATCTCTAGGGGTTTCGTAATATCACTTTGCAAATTCCAGAAGAACAGACTTAGCGAAAGGCTTCTTAAGGGGAAAGCTGTAAGTCTGTGAAATGAATTAACAGAACACAATGTAGTTTTTCAGAAAGCTTCTTTTCAGTTTTTTTCTTAGGATATTTCCTTTTTCACCTTTGCCCTCTATGGGCTTCCAAATATCACTTTGCAAATTCCACAAAACAGTCATAGCGAAAGCATTCTTCAGGGGAAAGCTGAAACTCTGTGAGTTGAATTAACAGAACACAAAGCAATTGCTCAGAAAGCCTTTTTCCAATTTTTAACGGAAGATATTTCTTTTTTCACCATAGATCTCTAGGGGTTTCGTAATATCACTTTGCAAATTCCAGAAGAACAGACTTAGCGAAAGGCTTCTTAAGGGGAAAGCTGTAAGTCTGTGAAATGAATTAACAGAACACAATGTAGTTTTTCAGAAAGCTTCTTTTCAGTTTTTTTCTTAGGATATTTCCTTTTTCACCTTTGCCCTCTATGGGCTTCCAAATATCACTTTGCAAATTCCACAAAACAGTCATAGCGAAAGCATTCTTCAGGGGAAAGCTGAAACTCTGTGAGTTGAATTAACAGAACACAAAGCAATTGCTCAGAAAGCCTTTTTCCAATTTTTAACGGAAGATATTTCTTTTTTCACCATAGCCCTCTAGGGGCTTCCTAATATCACTTTGCAACTTCCACAAGAACACACTTAGTGAAAGGCTTCTTGAGGGGAAAGCTGTAACTCTGTGAGATGAATTAACAGAACACAAAGCAGTTTCCCAGAAAGCTTCTTTCCAGTTTTTAACTAAAGATATTTCCTTTTTCACCAGAGCCCTCTATGGACTTCCAAATATCACTTCGCAAATTCCACAAGAACAGTCTAGTGAAAGGCTTCTTGAGGGAAAAGCTGTAAGTCTGTGAGGTGAATTAACAGAAAACAAAAGTGTTTCTCAGAAAGCCTCTTTCCAGTTTTTAACAGAAGATATTTCCTTTTTCACCTTAGCCATCTATGGGCTTCCAAATATCGCTTTGAAAATTTGACAAGAACTGACTTACGGAGAGGCTTCTTGAGGTTAAAGCTGTAACTCTGTGAGATGAGTTAACAGAACACCAAGCAGTTTCTCAGAAAGCCTCTTTTCACTTTTCAACGTAAGATAGTTCCTTTTACACCATAGCCCTCTATGGGCTTCCAAATATCACTCTGCAAATTCCACAAGAACAGCCTTAGGGAAAGGCTTCTTGAGGGGAAAGCTGTAACTGTGTGAGATGAATTAAAAGAACACAAACCAGTTTCTCAGAAATCCTCTTTCCAATTTTTAACGGAAGATATTTCCTTTTTCACCATAGCACACTATGGGCTTCCAAATATCACTTTGCAAATTCCACAAGAACAGTCTTAGCGAAAGGCTTCTGTAGGGGAAAGCTCTAAGTCTGTGACATGAATTAACGAAGCACAATGTAGTTTCTAAGAAAGATTCTTTTCAGTTTTTGTCTTAGGATATTTTTTTTTCACCATAGCCCTCTATGGGCTTCTAAGTATTCCTTTCCAATTTCCACAAAAACTGTCTTAATGAAAGGCTTCTTGAGGGGAAAGGTGTAACTGTGTGGTTTAATTAAGAGAACACAAAGGAGTTTCTCAGAATGCCTCTTTCCAGTTTTTAACGGAAGATATTTCCTTTTTCACCATAGCCCTCTATGGGCTTCCAAATATCACTTTGCAAATTCTACAAAAACTGTCTTAGCGAAAGGCTACTTGAGAGGAAAGCTGTAACTCTGTGAGATGAAATAACAGAACACAAAGCAGTTTCTCAGAAAGCCTCTTTCCAGTTTTTAATGGAAGATATTTCCTTCTTCACCATTGCCCTCTAAGGTCTTCCAAATATCGCTTTGCAAATAACACAAGAACAGTCTTAGCGAAAGGCTTCTTGAGAGGAAAGCTGTAACCCTTTGAGATGAATTAACAGAACACAAAGCAGTTTCTCAGAAAGCTTCTTTTCAGTTTTTATCTTAGGATATTTCCTTTTCCACCATAGAGCTCTATGGGCTTCCAAATATCACTTTGCAAATTCCACAAGAACAGTCTTAGAGAAAGGGTCCTGGAGGGTAAAGCTGTAAATCTGTGAGATGAATTAGCAGAACACAAAGCAGTTTCTCAGAAATCTTCTATCCAGTTTTTAACCGAAGATATGTCCTTTATCACCATAGCCCTCTATGGGCTTCCAAATATCACTTTGCAAATTCCACAGGAACAGTCTTAGCCAAAGACTTCATGAGGGGACAGCAGTAATTTTGTGAGATGAATTAACAGAACACAAAGCAGTCTCTCAGAAAGCTTCTATCCACTTTTTACGGAAGATATTTCCTTTTTCACCGTAGCCCTCTAGTGGCAACTATATATCACTTTCCAAATTCCACATGAACAGTCTTAGCGAAAGACTTCTTGAGGGGAAAGCTGTAACTCTGTGAGATGAGTTAACAGAACACAAAGCAGTTTATCAGAAATCTTCTTTCCAGTTTTTAAGGGAAGGTATCTCCTTTTTCACCATGGCCCTTTATGGGCTACTAAATATTACTTTCCAAATTCCACAAGAACAGTCTTAGTGAAAGGCTTCTTGAGTGGAGAGCTGTAACTCTGTGAGAAGAAATAACAGAACACAAAGCAGTTTCTCAGAAAGCTTCTTTCCAGTTTTTATCGGAAGATATTTCCTTTTTCACCGTAGCCCTCTTTGGGCTTATAAATATCACTTTCCAAATTCCACATGAACAGTCTTAGCGAAAGGCTTCCTGATGGGAAAGCTGTAACTCTGTGAGATGAATTAACAGAACACCAAGCTGTTTCTCAGAAAGCTTCTTTTCAGTTTTTATCCTAGGATATTTCCTTTTTCACCTTAGCCCTCTATATGCTTGAAAATATCACTATGAAAATTCCACAAGAACAGTCTTAGCGAAAGGCTTCTTGAGGTGAAAGCAGTGACTCTGTGAGATGAATTACACAGCACAAAGCAATTTCTCAGAAAGCTTCTTTCCAGTTTTTAACGGAAGATATTTCCTTTTTAACCATAGCCCTCTATGGACTTGCAAATATCACTTTGCAACTTCCACAAGAACAGTCTTCGCGAAAGGCTTCTTGAGCGTAAAGCTGTAACTCTGTGAGATGAATTAACAGAGGACAAAGCAGTTTCTCAGAAAGCTTCTTTCCAGTTTTTAACAGAAGATATTTCCTTTTTCCCCATAGCACACCATGGGCTTGCCAAAATCACTTTGCAAATTCCACATGAACAGACTTTATGAAAGTCTTCTTGAAGGGAATGCTGTAACTCTGTTAGATGAGTTAACAGAACACAAAGCAGTTTCTCTGAAAGCTTCTTTCCAGTTTTTAATAGAAGATATTTCCTTTTTCAACATAGCCCTCTACGGGCTTCCAAATATCACTTTGAAAATACCACAAGAACAGTCTTAGCGAGAGTTGAAGTCAGTCGAAGCCAATTCGAGCCTGTCTGAGCCGGTCTGGTCCGGTTTGACCCGGTCTAATCAGGTCAAAACCGGTTTAGGCCGTTGAAAACCAGTTTTAGCCCGTCTGGAGTGGTTTGAGCTGGTCAAAACTGGTTTGAGCCGGTCAAAGCCGATTTGAGCCACTCTGGCCCGGTTTTAGATGGTCTGTGCCACTCTCGTCTGGTTTGATCTGGTTTCAGCTGGTCTGGGCCTGTCTGGGCCAGTTCGATCCGGTGTGAGCCAGTCTGGTCCGGTTTGAATCGTTGTCATCCGGTCAAAACCGGTTTGAACCGCTCTGGTCCGGATTGAGCCGGTCTGGTCTGGTTTGAGCCTGTCTAAACTGGCTCAGGTAGGTCAAAACTGGTTTGAGCCGGTCTGGTCTGGTTTGAGCCAGTCAAAACCGGTTTGTGTCCCGGTTTCAGCCAGTCTGGGCCGGTCTGCTCCGGTTTGATCTCGTTTCAGCCGGTCTGGGTCAGTTGAGTCCGGTTTGATCCGGTCAAAACCGCTTTGAGCCGGTCAAAACCGGTTTGAAACGGTATGATCTGGTTTGAGCGGGTCTGCTCTGGTTTGAGCCGGTTAAAACAGGTTCGAGCCGGTCAAAACCGCTTTGAGCCGGTCTGGTCTGGTTTGAACCGGTCAAAACCGGTTTGTGGCCCAGTTTTAGGCATTCTGGGACGGTCTGGTCTGGTTTGATCCTATTTTAGCCGGTCTGGGCCCGTCTGATTCGGTTTCATCCGGCCTCATCCGGTCAAAACCGGTTTTAGCCAGTCAAAACCGGTTTCAGCCTGTCTGGTGTGGTTTGAGCAGTTCAAAACCGGTTTGACCCGGTCAAAACAGGTTTGAGCCGGTCTGGTCTGGTTTGAGCCGGTCTGGTCTGGTTTGAGCCAGTGAAAACCGGTTTGAGCCGGTTTGGTCTGGTTGAAGCCAGTCAAAACCGATTCGAGCCTGTCTGAGCCGGTATGGTCCGGTTTGATCCGGTCTAATCAGATCAAAACCGGTTTGAGCCAGTGAAAACCGGTTTTAGCCGGTCTGGAGTGGTTTGAGCCGGTCAAAACCGGATTGAGCCAGTCAAAACCGGTTTGAACCGGTCTGGTCTTGATTGAGTCATTCAAAACCGGCTCAGGTCGATCAAAATCGGTTTGAGCCGGTCTGGCCTGGTTTGAACCGGTCAAAACCGGTTTGTGGCCCAGTATTAGGCAGTCTGGGCCGGTCGAGTATGGTTTGATCCGATTTTAGCCGGTGTGGGCCGGTCTGATTCGGTTTGATCCGGTCTCATCCGGTCAAACCCGGTTTTAGCCAGTCAAAACCGGTTTCAGCCGCTCTGGTGTGGTTTGAGCTGGTCAAAACCGTTTCGAGCCGTTCAAAACCGGTTTCTGCCGATCAAAACCGGATTGAACGGTCTGGACTGGTTTGAGCTGTTCCAATCAGGTCAAAACCGCTTTACGCCGGTAAAAACCGGTTTTACCCGGTCTGGAGTGGTATGAGCCGGTCAAAACTGGTTTCAGCCAGTCAAAACCGAGTTGAGGCAGTCAAAACCGGTTTGAACCGGTCTGGTCTGGTTTGAGCCATTCTAAACCATCTCAGGCCAGTCAAAACCGGTTTGAGCCGGTCTGGTCTGGTTTCAGCCGGTCAAAACCGCTTTGTGGTCCGCTTTCAGCCAGTCTGGGCCGGTCTGGTCCTGTTTGATCCGGTTTCAGCTTGTCTGTGCCGGTCGAGTCTGGTTTGATCCGCTCAAAACCGCTTTGAGCTGGTCAAAACCGGTTTGAGCCGGTCTGGTCTGGCTTGAACCGGTCAAAACTGGATTGTGGCCCAGTTTTAGGCAGTCTGGGGTGGTCGGGTACGGTATGATCGGATTGTAGCCGGTCAGGGCTAGTCTGATTCGGTTTGATCCGGTCTCATCCGGTCAAACCCGGTTTTAGCCGGTCAAAACCGGTTTCAGCCGGTCTGGTGTGGTTTGAGCAGGTCAAAACCGGTTTGAGCCGGTCTGGTCTGGTTTGAGCCGGTCTGGTCTGGTTTGAGCTGGTCAAAACCGGTTCGAGCCGGTGAAAACTGGATTGAGCCGGTTTGTTCTGTTTGAAGTCAGTCGAAAACAATTCGAGCCTCTCTGAGCCGGTCTTGTCCGGTTTGACCCGGTCTAATCAGGTTAAAACCGGTTTGGGCCGTTTAAAACCGGTTGAGCCGGTCTGGAGTGGTTTGAGCCAGTCTGGTCTGGTTTGAGCCGGTCAAAACCGTATTGAGGCAGTCAAAACCGGTTTGAACCAGTCTGGTCTGGTTTGCGCCGGTCAAAACCTGCTCAGGACGGTCAAAACCGGTTTGAGCTGGTCTGGTCTGGTTTGCACCAGTGAGAACTGGTTTGTGGCCCAGTTTTTGGCGGTCTGGTCCAGTCTGGTCCGGTTTGATCCGATTTTAGCCGGTCTGGGCCGGTCTGATTCGGTATGATCTGGTCTCATCCGGTCAAAACCGGTTTTAGGTGATCAAAACCGATTTCAGCCTGTCTGGGGTGGTTTGAGCAGGTCAAAACCGGTTTGAGCCGGTCAAAACCGGTTTGAGCTGGTCTGGTCTGGTTTGAGGCGGTCTGGTCTGGTTTGAGTTGGTCAAAACCGGTTCGAGCCGGTGAAAACCGGTTCGAACCGGTCTGGTCTGGTTTGAGCCGGTCAAAACCGGCTCAGGTCAGACAAAACCGGTTTGACGCAGTCTAATCAGGTCAAAACCGGTTTGGGCCGTTGAAAACCGGTTTTAGACGGTCTGCAGTGGTTTGAGCTGGTCACAACCGGTTTCAGCCGGTCAAAACCGGATTGAGCCTGTCAAAACCGGTTTGAACCTGTCTTGTCTGATTTGAGACGGTCAAAACCGGTTTGAGCCGTTCTGGCACGATTTTAGCCAGTTTGTGCCGCTCTCGTCTGGTTTGATCCCGTTTCAGTCGGTCTGGGCCTGTCTGAGCAAGTTTGATCCGGTGTGAGCCAGTCTGGTCCAGTTTGATCCGTTGTCATCCGGTCAAAACCGGTTTGAGCCGCTCTGGTCCGGTTTGAGCCGCTCTGGTCTGGTTTGAGCCGTTGTAAACCGGCTCAAGCTGGTCAAAACCGGTTTGAGCCGGTCTGGTCTGGTTTCAGCCGGTCAAAACTGCTTTGTGGCCCGCTTTCAGCTGGTCTGGGCCGGTCTGGTCCTGTTTGATCCGGTTTCAGCTTGTCTGTGCCGTTCGAGTCTGGGTTGATCCGGTCAAAACTGCTTTGAGCCGGTCAAAACCGGTTTGAGCCAGTCTGGTCGGGTTTCAGCCGGTGAAAACCGCTTTATGGCCCGATTTCAGCCGGTGTGGGCCGGCCTGGTCCTGTTTGATCCGCTTTCAGCTGATCTGGGCCGGTAGAGTCTGTTTGCTCCGTCAAAACTGCTTTGAGGCGGTCAAAACCGTTTTGAGCCGGTTTGGTCTGGTTTGAACCGGTCAAAACCGGTTTGTGGCCCAGTTTTAGGCAGTCTGGGCCGTTCGGGTATGGTTTCATCCGATTTTAGCCAGTCTGGGCCGTTCTGATTCGGTTTGATCTGGTCTCATCTCGTCAAACCCGGTTTTAGCCGGTCAAAACCGGTTTCAGCCGGTCTGGTGTGGTTTTAGCCGGTCAAAACCGGTTTCAGCCAGTCAAAACCGGATTGAGGCAGTCAAAATCGGTTTGAACCGGTCTGGTTTGGTTTGCCCCAGTCAAAACCTGCTCAGGTCGTTCAAAACCGGTTTCAGCCGGTCTGTCTGGTTTGCACCGGTCAAAACCGGTTTGTGGCCCAGTTTTTGGCGGTCTCGTCCAGTCTGGTCCGGTTTGATCTGATTTTAGCAGGTCTGGGCCGGTCTGATTAGGTATGATCTGGTCTCATCCGGTCAAAACCGGTTTTAGCCTTTCAAAACCGGTTTCAGCCGGTCTGGTGTGGTTTGAGCAGGTCAAAACCGGTTTGAGCCGGTCAATACCGGTTTGAGCTGGTCTGGTCTGCTTAGAGGCGGTCTGGTCTGGTTTGAGCTGGTCAAAACAGGTTCGAGCCGGTCAAAACCGGTTTGAACCAGTCTGGTCTGGTTTGAGCCG
Organism: Chlorocebus sabaeus; assembly: GCF_047675955.1. Lineage (NCBI taxonomy): Eukaryota > Metazoa > Chordata > Mammalia > Primates > Cercopithecidae > Chlorocebus > Chlorocebus sabaeus. The sequence goes on along the minus strand of NW_027327475.1, from coordinate 523 downwards.
GTCAAAACCGGCTCAGGTCCGTCAAAACCGGTTTGACGCGGTCTAATCAGGTCAAAACCGGTTTGGGCCGTTGAAAACCGGTTTTAGCCGGTCTGCAGTGGTTTGAGCTGGTCACAACCGGTTTCAGCCGGTCAAAACCGGATTGAGGCAGTCAAAACCGGTTTGAACATGTCTTGTCTGGTTTGAGATGGTCAAAACCGGTTTGAGCCGTTCTGGCACGATTTTAGCCGGTTTGTGCCGCTCTCGTCTGGTTTGATCGGTTTCCGTCAGTCTGGGACTGCTGAGCAAGTTTGATCCAGTGTGAGCCAGTCTGGTCCGGTTTGATCCGTTGTCATCCGGTCAAAACCGGTTTAAGCCGCTCTGGTCCGGTTTGAGCCGCTCTGATCCAGTTTGAAGCTGCTCTGGTCTGATTTGAGCCGTTGTAAACCAGCTCAGGCTGGTCAAAACCGGTTTGAGCCGGTCTGGTCTGGATTCAGCCGGTCAAAACCGCTTTGTGGCCCGCTTTCAGCCGGTCTGGGCCCGT